>NC_142606.1:41560910-41903012 GCF_041222555.1 Hakea prostrata | reverse complement strand
TCATCATCATCTTGAAAATCAACTTATAACCATGTCCCTTATGAAATTATGTCCTCTGCATTGGTTGAAATTATATTACTGTACTCAGCCCCCAAATTATCTTAAAGCCGGCTGAAATCACTGTCTTGTCAGACCTTTTATGAATTTCAAATATAACTTTCCAGCTTCCTTAACATTACCGCCGCTTGATCATTAATTTCATCTTTTTCCCATGTATTACCATCATATTGTTCCCTTACCCTATCACACATCATCCTCATTCTTTTCAACTACAATTTTCATACGTTCACCGATTGATCCCACGCGTCGGTTACGAAAGGTAATGACCATTGATTTTGGACCATCGTGCATTTCCCCCTCCTTTCAAGAAATCTTCTCTCATTCTTATATATATATATATATGTCAACTGTCACTTGCTCCTTTCTGTATTCTGCTCTCCTTCTTCGTGAACATCAAACATACCTATCTGCCATTTCCTTTATCACTCCTTTTCAGATTTTACCTTTCAGGTTTTCTTCTTCTTCCTTTCTTTGGCTCTTTTTGGCTTTGACAGAATAGTATCTTTTGTAATGCTGGCTATCATCTTCTGACCAACTCATAATTGATTAGATGTATATATCTTTGATCAAACTTTGTACTTTTCATTGACTTCTGCTGAAATACTTCTGACGAAAAAATATTTGAAAGGAACTTTAATACCTGATCAGATACCTTGAGATGTTTGATTTACATATAATCTTTGAACTTCGATAAATAGTCTTCGATGTATCCTGATCCTTGAGTTATTTTATTGATTAATTCCATTGTTCTCGATCCGAATGCTGCCTTAGAAAGATGGCTACGGGAGCCTGACTTCGGAAAGTCATGATCATCCTCGAAAGGAGTGATCCAGGATCATCCTCGGAAGGAATGATCCGTGATTAGCTTAGCATGACCTGGCTACCTGAGCCTGACTTACATAAAGTCAGGATCATCCTCGGAAGGAATGATCCGTGATCAGCTTCGGAAAGCATGACCAGGCCTCGGAAGGCTGGCTACTTGAGCCTAACTCACAAAGAGTCGGGACCACCCTCGGAAGGAATGATCCGTGATCAGCTTCGGAAAGCATGACCAGGCTTCGGAAGGCTGGCTACTTGAGCCTAACTAACGAAGAGTTGGGATCACCCTCGGAAGGAATGATCCGGATCAGCTAGCATAATCACGCCTCAGATGGCTGGCTACTTGAGCCTGACTTCGGAAAGCTGGGATCATCCTCGGAAGGAATGACCCTGAATCAGCATTGAAAAGGCATGACGTGACCTAGTAAGGCTGACCACTTGGGCCTGACTTCGGAAAGTCAGGATCATCCTCGGAAGGAATGACCCTGGATCAGCGTTGAAATGGCGTGATCAGATTTCATAAAGCTGACCACTTGGGCCTGACTTCGGAAAGTCGGGATCATCCTCGGAAGGAATGACCCTGGATTAGCGTTAAAATGGCGTGATCATATTTCATAAAGCTGACCACTTGGGCCTGACTTACGTAAAGTCGGGATCATCCTCGGAAGGAATGACCCTGGATTAGCGTTGAAATGGCGTGATCAGAAGAACTAGTTCGCAAGAAATATTCCTTGGATTAATAAAAAGAAGAATTTTTAGATGACCACGCTTAATAAGATGATTTCTCCAAGAATACCAGAAAATCCTGTCTCCTTTCTACTAATAATATTTCTTAAGGTGAATTACATTCCACGGCCGTTTAAAATAGCTCCCATTAGAATCTTTCAGCCAATATGTGTTTCTGCTCACAGTTTTTGTCACCACATATGGTCCCTCCCAGTTTGCAGAAAGCTTTCCACAGTTCCTTGGATCTGATGCTGATTTTTTCCTCAAAACCAAATCTCCTACTCTGAAAGATTTATGCCTGACTCGAGCATTATAATATGCTGCCGTTCTCCTCTGATATTCTATAGTACGGTACAAGGCTTTTTCTCTGACTTCATCTAAAAATTTCAGGTTTGCCCGCAGTCCTTCTTCATTAGTTATTTGATCAAATCCCTCATATCTATTTGATCCCACCATAACCTCCACTGGAGCCAATGCTTCTGACCCATATGCCAGTCTGAAAGGCATTTCTCCTGTTGGAGTCCTGACCGTTGTCCTATACGCCCATAGTACATGAGGTAGTTCATCGATCCACAAGCTATGCGCTTCATTCAGCCTCCTTTTTATTCCTTGCGAAGTGTTCGTTGGTTACCTCAATTTGGCCATTGCATTGAGGATATGCCACAGATGAGTGCTTGCATTCAATATGATGGTCTGCACATAATTCCTTGAATCTTTCATTGTCAAATTGTGGTCCGTGATCAGTCAATAGAATCTTTGGTAGGCCATATCTGAATATGACATGATTTCTGAAGAACTTTTCAATTTGACTTGTGGTAGTTGTTGCCAGGGCTTCTGCTTCTACCCATTTCGTGAAATAATCGATTGCAGCCACTACAAACTTTTTCCCTCCAGTTGTAACAGGAAAAGGCCCCAACAAATCCATACCCCACATAGCAAATGGAAGGGGATTAAGAATTGATGTTAGCTGCTTTCGCTTCTTGCTGGTTACGAATTGGTGCATGAATCTGACATTGATGACACCTTCTTACATATTCAATCGCCTCAGATTGCATACGTGGCCAATAAAATCCTTGTCTTAGAATTTTATAAGCCAAAGCTTTCCCACCTAAGTGGTTTCCACAGATTCCTTCATGTACCTTTGATAAGGCATAAAGAGCATCAGAGGGTCCCAAACATTTCAAAAGTGGCCTGAAACTGTTCTTTTATATAATAGCTCATTCTTTAGAATAAACTTGGCAGCTCTTCTTTTCACGATTCGGCCTTTTCCCTATCTTCGGGAAGAATACCATCCTTCGAATCTTTGTATAATAGGATTCATCCAAGATATCTCTGCGTCAATTTCCATTATCTCTAGCTCTGAATATGCCGGAATATCTAGCTCCTCATAATATACAGCTTGTGGAATAGAAATAGACTTTGCAGATGCCAATTTTGCCAGAGAATCTGCTTCATTATTTTGATTTCGAGATATCCTCGTGACTGAGAATTGTGTGAACCACTCCTTACATTGCCATACTTTTTTAAGATAGCTGACCAATCGATCATCTTTCGCACCATATGCTCCCATGACTTGACTGACCACCAGCTCAAAATCACTTTTTACTTCAATGCTTTGTACACAGAGGGATCTGGCCAGTCATAATCCTGCAATAAGAGCTTCATACTCTACTTCGTTGTTTGAAGCATGAAAATTAAACCGGAGTGCATTTTGAATTACAAATCCGAACGGACTTTGTAAAATCACCCCCGCTCCTGATCCCTGTGAATAACTTGACCCATCTACATGTAAGGTCCACACAGAAGACACCTCACTAGAATCTTTTTCCTCCTCTGGTGACGAAATACTTTCAGCAATAAAATCAGCCAAAACTTGTGCCATTATCGCAATTCTAGGTTTATAATCTATATCATGTTCTGTTAACTCTACTGCCCATGATACCATTCTCCCGCAAGATCAGGCTTATGCAGTATTTTCTTTAAAGGCCAATTGGTAAGAACAAGAATTGGATGAGCCTGAAAATAAGGTCGGAGCTTCCTGGCTGCTATTATTAAGGCGAAAGCCTATTTCTCAAATTCCGGATATCTAGATTCTGCATCTAACAATGTATGACTTACAAAGTAGATAGGATTTTGGACAGTACCTTCTTCCCGGATTAACACCGCGCTTATTGCCGCCTTTGAAGAAGATAGATATATCTGCAAGCTTTCTCCGGGCTTTGGTCGAGATAAAACTGGTGGACGGTCGACCTCCTCTTCGATTCTTCAAATGAATTTTGACGGGTCCTCCGACCATTTGAATTCATTGAGTGCATTTAGATTTTTCAATGCTTTGAAGAATGGTGCACACTTATCTCCTGATCTTGATATAAATCTACTTAACGCTGCAATTCTTCCTGTTAAGCTTTGAATTTCTTTCATACTGTTGGGTGTTGTCATATTTAAGATAGCTCTGATTTTTTCTGGATTTGCCTCGATACCCCTCTGCGTGACCATGAAACCCAGGAATTTACCAGATGAAACCCCAAATGCACACTTCTCAGGATTGAGTCTCATTCCATTTCTCCTCAATACATCAAAGCACTCTCTTAAATCGGCGAGATGATCAGATCTAAATTGACTTTTTACAAGAAGATCGTTTACGTAAACCTCCATATTTCTTCCAATCTGATCAGCAAACAGCTTGTTCATTGCCCTTTGGTATGTTGCACCGGCATTTTTTAACCCAAAAGGCATAACCTTATAACAATAGCTTTCCCAATTGGTCATGAATGCCGTGTGAGGCTGGTCCTCCTTTTTCATAAGAATTTGATTATAACCAGAATAAGCGTCCATAAAACTCAACATTTGCTGACCTGATGTAGCATCAATTAACTGATCAATTTGCGGCAAAGGATAGCAATCCTTGGGACATGCCTTGTTCAAATCAATGTAATCTACACACATTTGCCATTTTCCATTATGCTTTTTCACCATTACCACATTCGCCAGCCACCTTGGACACTCGATTTGCTCAATAAACTTAGATCTCCTAAGCTTGTCCACTTCAACTTTAATTGCATCATGCTTTTCTGATGAGAAATTCCTTCGCCTCTGTTTCACTGGCTTGATAGATTTATCTATCCAAAGGCAATGCTCTGCCACTTCTCTGCTTAAACCAGGCATGTCTTGTGCTGACCAGGCAAAGACATCTGTGTTTCGCCGAAGAAATTCTCTCAATTGCTCCTTGTCCTGACTGTTCTGATCAGCTCCTATCATGGTCCCTTTTTTTGGATTCCTTCGCCTCTGTTTCACCTCTTTGAATTTTTTCCTCATCCCTGTTATCCATAACTTCCATAGTAAGAGCGAGTGCCTTACCTTGTGCTTTTGAATCCTTCAAAAAGGTTGTATAGCTTTGTCTTGAAGTTTTTTGATCCGATTTGCATTCTCCAATGCCTCCTTCAGTTGGGAACTTGACCTTCAAATGTCTCGTCGAAACTATTGCCCCAATAGCATTCAACGTTGGTCTCCCGAGAATTATATTGTATGCTGATAGACTTTTTATTAACAAAAATTTAGTAACTGTAGTTACCGTTTGTGGATGTGTTCCCAGTGTTATTGTTAGCTCCACAGTTCCTTCTACCGAAGTAGACTCTCCAGAAAATCCAAATAGCCTTGTGCCGCAAGGTTTTATCTTGATTGTATCCAACTTCAATCGCTGAAAAGCTTCGTAAGACATTATGTCTACAGATGATCCTGTGTCGACCAGAACTCTGTGAATATCTCTGTTTGCCACCTCAATGACCACCACAATGGCGTCATCGTGTTGCTCTTGGATTCCTTCCATTTCTTCCTCCGTGAAGACTATCTCCTTCATCAGTTTAATTCTTCTAGGAGTAACATGAGATTCAACAGCATTTACGTACCTGGCATGCGCCTTAGACTTTGAAATTGAATTCAAATCCAAACTTCCCAGGATGGTCATGACAGGAGACTGCTTCTGTTGAATCTGTCGATTTTCCTGCTGTTTAGCATTTTCCTCTGGAGAGTTGTACTGAAAATCTCCCTTGGTTTGGTCTTCTCTAGCTGGTGTTTGATTATTCCACCTTCTCGGCTGATCAGCGGCATTTCTTCTGTTGCCTCCATTTCTCCTTTGAACAAATTGGTCCAATCTTCCCTGATTGATTAGTCGCTCGATTTCATTTTTCAAAATTCTGCAATCATCAGTATCATGACCATGATCTTTGTGATATCTACAGAATCTATTTGGATTCCTCTCATCCGCCTTTGCTATTATAGGTAATGGCTATTTCATAAATCCCTGATGCTGAATTCGCATAAGAATTTCTGATCTTCTTGCGTTGAGAGGAGTATAGTTTTCCTGGAATGGTCTTGGGATGTCTCTTACGTATTGACGATCGGGAATATTTCTCGAAAAACTCTCGCTATTCCTCTCGCTCTCTCCGATCAGATCTCACAACTCCATCATCTTTCTTCTTAACTCCCTTCTTTGTCGCGTTTCTTTTCTTGCCTGGAGAATGTCCTTCATATTTGCATACTGGTTACAATGAGTCGTCAATTTCGCTATATTTGCCGGCTTATTCATGATCAGGAATTCCAAAAGATGCTCAACTGTTAGGCCTCTGAACATAGCGTCATATGCCACCGCCTCATTCAAATTTTTAATTTGAATCGACTCCTGATTGAATCTCTTCATGTAATTTCGAACCGATTCTCCTGATTTTTGACGGATTGTAGCTAGATTATCAACAGTTTTGCTGCTATTCATGCTACTTTGGAATCTTGAAAAAAATACTTTCATCAAATCCTTAAAATCCTTAATGGAATCTGGTAATAAGCTGAAGAACCAGGTTGTTGCAGATCCTTTCAAGGAAGATGGAAATGAGCGACACTTTAAAACTTCAGAGTTACCTGCCAGCATCATGACAGAGTTGAACTGAGCCAGGTGTTCCATTGGATCTGTGCTTCCATCATACATCGTGAATGTCGGAAGTTTAAAATTGCGCGGCAATGGTGCTGACATAATGTCCTTAGCAAATGGATTTTGGTTCATCATTTCCTCAAATTTTTCTCCGTCATCTTTGTTCGCCAGTCGCTGAATCTGATCATCAAGGATACGAAATCTTTTACTGATTTCTGATCCATAGACATCAGATCTGCAATCTCCTGATCTTCCTGTTTCTTTCTTATCTCTCCAATCCCCAACGCTTCTACTCTTTTTGAACCAGATATGACTCAATTGATCATCCCTGGACGATTCTCGATCTTCAGTCTCCAGTGGAATATAGTTTGGATCCGCACTCTCTCCTGATCCTTCCTTAAGAGATGACCTCCTTCGGCTTCCTCCTGACTTTTGAATCTGAGAATTTGGGAAAGAGGTCGTCTTTGCTCGGGAAAAAGTTCGAGATCTTCCAGCTGATAAGACCGGAACTCTTTCCTCAGGATGTACTCCGATTTGCTTGATGAATGTCCTCATCAGATTTTGTGTCTCCAGGATTTGATGTTGCATGCTCTCAAATCGCTCAGTGATCAGATTTGGATCTAACTCTGGACGAGATGTCGCCAATGTATCCGCCAATTGCTTCTCTTGCCCTTCGAACTGATCAGTTGGACGGGGAGAATGATCCTCCATCATTCTCTGCCTTTGTCGAGTCTGCATCATCGGGATTTGCGGTATTGGAACCACTTCTCTCGTTCTTCTTTTTGGATTTACTCTCCTCGGCTCCCTCTGGCTTGTTTTCGCCATTTCTATCGGTAATTCCTCCTCCCGCTCAGGTGATTGAGCCATAGCTTTCTGCTTTGAAACTATTCCCATAGACGGCGCCAAAATGTTGGTGCTATTTCTGCCGATCGCCTTGAACCGTAGTTTTCTGCACCGAACTCCTCAGATCTGATTCGATCTGGTTTGCTCTTCGATCGATCAACCTCTCACTCCTGAAAGAAACAGAATACCAGTAAGAAACGGAGCCGATTGTCTTGATCGGCGTCTCGTCTCCGACGATCTAGTCAGTATGGTGTAGATGATGTTTCAGAGCTCTCTGGAGCTTCTAAAATGCTAGTAATGGAATTCAATCAGAGTGAGCTTAGAGTTTTGGTTGATTCTAGAGACCTCCCTTGTTATGAATCTTCCCTCGCTTTTATACTAGCTTTCCCGCTTATAACAATTTTTCAATCATAGCCGTCGGATCATCGCTTCTCTTTGGACGTCGCTGATCATCCTTCCTTTATCTCTCAATCGAACCCGGCTAAGATTGGTTCGACCAGTATGAACCGGCAATGGATATTTTAGTCATAACAAGTTTCATCGAGACCTTTCCTACTTTCACCACCTCCCCCCCCCCCGCCCAAAAAAAAATTCCGATCAAGCATCTAACATTGGCATAAATGCAACAAAGGTGTGATAAAGGGTTGAGCTGCAACTATGACGAGAAATACAGCCCCGAGCATCTGTGTAAACAATGCCAGCTCCTTTTATTGGAGTATGATGGGAACAATGAACCAGCCATTACTAAAGTTGATGTGGGAGCCAGTGAAAATGACTCAACTAAGATGGAGGCTGAGCGCAAGGAGAACAGTGCTGAAATAACCTATTTAGTGCTCATTGGGGAGCCATCTCCTACCACTCTAAAGTTTACTAGACGCATTGCAAAGGTATCCATAGAGGTGTTGGTCGAGGGAGGCCATACTCATAATTTCTTGCAAGGTCGTGTGGCGAAACACTTGGAGTACTGATTGAAGAGATGGCCAAAATGGCAGTCTTGGTGGGCAGCAGCAACCGCATTAGAAGTGAGAGAATGATTAGGGGGTTAATAGTATTCTTGCCGGTTGGAAAAATTACGATCGATGCATACGTCTTACCATTATTTGGGGCTGATATTGTGCTGGGGGTATAGAGGTTGGCAATTGTAGGACCTGTGGTGTTCAATGACTCCCAACCATCACTCACCTTCACAACAACCGGCGGGCAAGTTATGCTCAGAGGAGAAACAGGGCAAGAGGTGGCACAACTCAACTTCAGTGAGATCTGATGAATGGTAGAAACAGAATCAGGAGTTATGATGTTCCAACTAGTGTTTTTAAGCGGACCAATGGGCCAAGATAAGATTGGAGATATGAATTTACAAGCACTATTAAAGGAATATGAGGATGTGCTTGAATTACCAAGTGGGTTTCCACCAAATAGGGCCTAAGATCACTATATTTGTATGCAAACCCAGGCCCAACCAGTGAACGTCAGGCCATACAAATATCCTTACTATCAGAAGGCTGAGATTAAACGTGTGAAATCCCTAAAAATCCTAACCCGAACTCGGCATTTCTGGTTTGTGTACTAGGAGTTCAAGAAGAGGTCAACTCTTAACCATCCGAGTTGAGCCCAAAAGTTCAAAAGTTGAACCTATGGACTTGGATGATAGAGAAAAAGACCCGGTCACTTTGCTTCACTTCACCAGGAGAGAGAAAATTACTCTTGAAGGCATTAAAGTGAGATTTTGGTATGCCCAGAAAGCTACGCAAGAGGACTTTGAATCTTAGGTAAAGTATACCATTGAGTAGGTAATTGTGTAAGGTACCTACCCTCCAAAGCCCATCGCAATCGGCCCTCGCATGAAGAAGATATGGGGGCGGTCGGATAGGGTTGGTTAGATAAGTTATCGACTGTCCCTACCCCGGGAAAGGGCAAAATTGGTTTTTCACCTTCTAAAAGCTTTTTAACTTTCCCAATTCACCCAAATTCGGGATTTTTAGACTTGAAGGAGAGAGAACCAATGGGAGAGGAGAGAGAGGAGCAGAAGAAGCTTGGGGAAGAAGAGTTTGTGTATTTTGACGGTGTTGAATCGCAATTTGAAGGTTTAATCACGTAAAGAGGTAAGTCTGCTTCAATTCACCTAATTTTTGCCCAATTTCATGAGATATTTGATGGTTATTTTTGTTTAAACATGATATTGGGGGGGCCTAGGTTGAGGGGAATATTTTCCGACTTTGTAGAAAGATTCGCACGGCTATTGTGCACGTCTATGTCGAACCTCGTGCGAAACCAAGCACTTTCAACCGAGTTGACTAGGTGAGCTGCCAGCCGACTTAATCGGGTCGATTGGGGATGAGTTGACCCGCCTTGTTGAACTAGAATTAATACCCAAGTAACCCACATTTGATCTGTGTTCAAATTGAATCCCTATATGAATCTTATTTAGCGTATTTATTTGCTAGGTTAATTGAGTCTTGGGCATTCGTTAATTTTGTGAATTTGTGGGACTTTATGCATGAGTGCTCAATTAACAGGTATAACATTTCACATATTATGTAATTGCATTGTGTATCTAGACTGTGAATAATGTAGCATTGCATGATGATTGCCGCTACCTTATATAATCTCGATAATCCTGCTTGTCTTACTATATTTCCGACTAAACGATTACATGTGAATCATATGTGGTTATGTGATTGATTATTTTACTTGATTGATGCATGTGGATGAATGTGACTGTGAAATGGGGATTACCTATCTTGGTACTGCTAGCTCGGGTAATCAGGGGCTGTCATATGGGACACTGTCCTCTGACGTCCCCAGCACTTTTCAAAGTTGGTGTGCTTGTCTAGATGCATTGGTCAAGAATCCCGTGAATGCTACTACCCTTTCGGCAGGGGTATTGAAGCTGAGTGACCCATGATAACAATGGATGGGGCTCTGTGTGCATCAAACAGACCCACGGTTATCATGTGGTGGTATAGAGACATGTGTTAGAATGGGACTCATCATGATCGCCCAACAAACAACTTGAGTGTCATGAGGGGACTTGAGCGGCAACCACCCTAGCATATGTAGATGACTACAGCGCTACAGAATGGTAGACCAAAAGACAGTGGTTAGGCGGCGTGAGGAACACCATTCCTAGGTGAGAATGATACCTAACCAAAAGGGCACATAGGTATAAGGAAAGGTATCCGGATCAAATGTAGCACGAGACATAGTGACTTTGCATTGGGCTAGGGTAATCCTTGACATGCACCAGCTCTCAAACCAATGGTGATGTGAGAGAGTGATGACCTAATCCCAGCCATGGTTGGTGTGACAGAACCCAACTACCGCGGTGAACCCAACAGACGGGCTTAAGTGCCGTGAGGAAGAGTGATGAGACTGCCCAAAGGAGGTTGGTGCGTTATCTTAAAGCGTGTCTACTATAGAGACGACATAGTAGAAGTTAGATTCATGTTTTCATGTTCATTCTTTTATTCATTGATCGTATATATTGATATGGGTGTGTGTGTATGATCTATACATGGTATGTGATACGTTAGGCTCATTGAGTTCTATGGAACTCATCCCCTGTGTATGTTTCCTTTTCTGTAAACTCTGTTGCAGGTTGTGACGACTCATATTACTTGGAGAGTCCACCGCCAGTAGAGTCCTATGTGGGACCGGCGAGCGAGGACACTGAGGTGCATGATGGGATGTGTACTTGTGCAAATTGTGCTTATGGAGTCCAGCCATTATGAGGCTTAGAGATTCTTTTACTTGGGTTGGCTTTAGTTTGTTTTCTCTTTTTCCGTTGTTAGAGTGCCGTTTGACTTTTAAACTTTTGTTGTAATAACTCATGTCAATCTTTTTCTTTTAACTCTGATTTTGGCTTTGACTTATCTTAAGGGTGACTGTAATAACCTCAAATTCACTTTCTTTTATATTCTTGCTCTTGGATTATGCTATATAATATTGTTGTTCTAGATTGGCCGCAAATCGAGATCCTGTGGAGAGTATCGCCCCCACGGTTATTCGGGAGTGTCCGGAACCGGCTGGGTGGGGTGTGACAAAACGTCTAGTGAAAGGCATGCTGGAATTTGGGGTGATACAGCCAAGTACTAGTGCATCTCATCTCCCGTATTACTAATTAAGAAGAAAGATGGAACATGGCGATTCTGTGTTGACTACCATGCATTGAATGTGGTGACAATCTAGGATACATTCCCAATCCCGAAGGTAGACAAGCTGCTCGATGAACTCCATGGGGCCCAGATCTTTTCTAAACTGGATTTACGGTCCGATTACCACCAAATTTGGTTTAAGGAAGAGGACACACACAAGACCGTTTTTCGGATGCACAATGAACATTATGAGTTTCTCGTAATGCCCTTTGGGTTAACAAATTCCCTTCCACGTTTCAAGCAACAATGAATGATATTTCAGGCCTGAATTGAGGTATGTGCTGGTATATTTTTGATGATGTTAAGGGGCTTCCTCAGATTAATGGGTAATCACTTTCGATTTGTTCACTGGTATGCTCATGTTGCAGCACCTTTGATGGCACTATTAAAAAAGGGAAAGTTATATGTGGACGCCAGCAACTCAGAAAGCCTTTGAAAGCCTTCAGCAAACACTTATTTGGCACCGGTATTGGCATTTCCAGACTTCAACTGTCCCTTCACAGTGGAGATTGACGCATCAGGAGAAGGAATAGGGGCAGTGTTATCTCAAGATCATCGTCACATCTCATTCTTCAACAAGAAGTTGCCACCGAAGATGATGCTAGCCTCAACATATGTTCATGAGATGTATGCGGTAACTCAGGCTATAAATCGGTGGCGACAATACCTCCTTGGGCAGCAATTCACCATTGTTACAAATCAGTGAAGCTTGTGTGAGCTCACCACACAAGTCATCCAGACCCCAAAGCAACAACACTGGCTCTCAAAACTCCTTGGTTTCACGTTCGACATCGTCTATAAACCCGAAAAGGAGAACTCTGCAGCTGATGCTCTATCCTGCCAACTACACCTAGTGGCATCCCTTTTTACATTCTCCATGCCGATGCTGAACATTTTTGGATGATCTAAAAGCAGAAATTGAAGTTGATACTGAACTCCGCCAACTACGGGATGACTCGCTAGAGAAACCTACAGGGGTGGAGGGATATTCGAAAAAAATTGGGGTTGCTATTTTTCCACCATCGTCTGGTGATTCTTGAAACATCTCCCAGAGGTTGCAATTCTTGCAGGAGTGCCACACCTCTTCAATCTGTGGGCATGCAGGCTTTCTCAGAACCTACCGTCAGGTACAGTGAATCCATATTGGATGGGGGTCCGTTCAGATGTGCGCAATTTCATGAGGGAATGCGCTATTTGCCAATAGATGAAATCCATCGTAGCTGTTCCTAGGGAGTCCTCCAGCCCCTGCCCATCCCAGAGAAAGTTTAGGAGGATGCTTCTTTAGATTTCATCACCTCCCTTCCCAACTCACAAGGGAAAACCACCATCTTAACGGTAGTTGACAGCTTGACAAAGTATGCACATTTTTGTGCAATGGGCAGTAAAATATCACAAGAAAAAATGTTTTTGAGATTTTTCTCCATGAAATTATTAGATTGCATGGCATACCCCATTCACTAGTGTCTGATCATGATCCACTGTTCATCAAGAATTTCTAGCAGGAATTATTTCATCTTCAGGGAACAACTTTAGCCATGGGGAGCACCTACCACCAACAAACAGATGGCTAGACGGAAGCTTTAAACAAATGCGTGGAGCAATATCTCAGAAGTTATGTGGCGGATGAACCCAACATATACTCTAAGTACCTTCCTCTTGGTGAATTATGGTACAATACATACTTCCATAACACCACCGGAATGACACCATTTGAGGCATTGTGTGGGTGTGCACGACCCACCTTTGCACAGTAGATTCCCGTCTCTACAAAGAATGAAGTGGTAGATATAGAAGTGCAAACCAGAGCTTCCATGCTCCATACACTTCGCTCTAACTTTCTCAGTGCTCAAGAGAGGATGAAATACTTAGCAGACAAACATCAACTAGATGTGAAATTTGCAAACAGGGACTTAGTATGGGTAGAGCTCTGACCTTATTGGCAAATCTTTGTGGCATTACTCGTTCATCAAAAACTAGGACGCAAATTCTTTGGGCCACTTCGAATTATAGCTCGCACCAGCAAGGTTGCCTACAAGCCAGACCTCCCAACCGAAGCTAGAATTCACCCAGTGTTCCATGTTTCATTGCTCAAGAAATTCGTGGGTGATACAACTAGTATTCTGTCGTTTCCCCCACCAATTTTGGCAGATACCACCTAGCTGTTCCCTTTGGATATTCTAAATCATTGTCACGTCCATCAAGGGAACCAGTCAGTGGACCAAGTTCTGGTGCAGTGGTCTGATTTTCCACTTGAAGACACCACTTGGGAGGACGTCTTTAAATCCGATAACTTGCTTGTGATCTGAACCTTGAGGACAAGGTTTCACCGGAATGGGGGGCAATGTTACGAAGAACGTACCTTCAGTTGGTGTAGGGGATATGTGAGCGAGTGAGAGGGACATTCAGGGGACCACACCCAGGACCACGAATGCCACGATGGGCAACAAACAAGAGCAGGAGCAAAGCACCACCACAGTGGCAACAAGACCACACCATAAGAGGAAACCACAGGCAAATTTGAAGGATTATGTTTAAAGGGGGAAAAGGATCAGTTAATGGTGGGAAGGGGTTTTGTGATCAAGATAGGAGTGGGATGTAAGGGATTAATTGTAGGGTTAGCATTGGAAGCATTGTAGGGTTTTGAAGGGAGCAGTATATAAGTTGTAAGTGCGAAATAATTAGTATGAATGAAATATTTTCTTCTTCCTTGGAGGCGCCACCCTCGAAGCTGGCTATCTTCTATTTAAACGTTAAAAGAGCTAGTGTTTTGTTAAAGGTAAGAAGAAGCAGCGGTTCTTCGGAACTACAAGCGGCAATGGCGGATGCTCTTATTGCGGCTGATGAATTGGGTGTGTTTGAGAAGTTTTCTTTAGTCAAGATCATCACTAACCACAAGACTTTATGCGAGGCTTTACCTTGTCCTGTTAGGCATTGGCCATATGACCTTCTTCTCTCTCTTTTTGGGTTTGTAAATAATGTGTTGGAAAATGACATGTCAGCATTTTGCCACATCGGCTTCCATTGATTTTGATGATAACAAACATGAAACTTGAATTCACCATGTTTTGATGATAACAAACATGAATTAGAATTCACCATGGAAAAACATGTAAATAACATGTATATAAATGAGTTTTTATTTGCTATTAATTATCATTCATATCTTCCAATCATTCATGTGTTTATCATCATCAAAAAGGGGGAGATTGTTGGGAAATGCCATGTCAGCATTTGCTACATCAGCCTCTATTGGTTTTGATGATAATAAGCATGAATTACTAATGGCTATATTGAGTTATGATGTTTTAGTTCAAGATGAGAACAAGTGGACCAACTCCAATTCAAAGCCATATGCTCAAGTCAAAGCCAAGATCATGCCAAGATAGACATGAAGATGGACATGAAGTCTAAGTCAAGATGACCATGCCAAGATGGACATGAAGACCGTTGCACAAAATCAAGTCAAAGATCAAGTCGAAGATCAAGACTTAGGCTAAATTAGGGCTTAGGACACTCTCACATACACATTCATGTAAATGCATCAATTATATGTAATTTATATTACTAGAGTGACCTAGGACACATTAGTGAGGTGTACAATGCTTAGGGTTGACCAAAAAGTCCAAAAACCTAAGCCATGTCCAAACCCCAACTTAATTCAGCAAAACAGAGCTCAGACGGGCAGCCGTCTGAGTAGACGGCTGACCGTTTGGTTTGTGTTTCTCAGAAATAGAAAGCCAGACGGCTTCCCATCTGGTCCTGACTTAGCCAGTAATGGCTAGTTTGCAACGGCTCTTTTCTGAGACGGATGACCGTCTGCCCAGACGGAATTCCGTTTGGTGTAAAAACAGCCTATAACGGCTAGTTTAACGGCTCTTTTCAGACGGACGTCTGTCTGGGCTGAAAAGTGGACTTAAAATGTATCCGTTTTCTATCCGTTGGGGATGGGGTTTTGGCACTCAAAGGTGCTCTATATAAACCCAATTCACCTCATTTGAGAGTATAAACACACACACTTGATCACCCACTCCCCAAGTGATCCTAAAGCTCTCAAATTGCAAGAAAGCCTTGTGCTTTGCCTCTCACCCTCTCCCAACCTTGAAGAACAATACCAAGGTACAAAGTAAGCTTGTGAAAGTCAAGTTTGAAGCGATTGAAGGCGTAGGTGGTGCATACAACTCCATTTGAGCATACAACTCACATTGCATCACATTCACACAAGAGATAAAGTGTCACACCTCTTGTAAGGTAACATCCTTCCTTTGTAATTGTTTCAATTCTAGTCTAGGTAGATTAGAAATGGTCTTTGGGTGCTCTTGCCTATGAACAAAGATTGCTTGGGTGCTCTTGCCCGTGAACAAAGATTGCTTGGGTGCTCTTGCCCGTAAACAAGGATTGTTAACGGGTGCTCTTGCCCTACTTGCTAAACAAAGATTATTGTAAGGGTTTGATCTCTACCCATTGTATTGAAAGAGAATCATTAGTGGAAATCTCTCTTGAGGCCAAGAGAGGAGTGGACGTAGACTTGTAAAGTCGAACCACTATAAATCTTGTGTTGTGATTGCTTGTCATTGTTTAAATTCATTTGAATTCTCAATTTACCTTGTATTTTTGCACAAACCAAAAAATTGGGACAATCCACTAGTTGCAACCTAATCACCCCCCTCTAGGTTGCACCAACATAATGGTCTGAAAATAGCTCCTTCATTAGACACCAACTCTGTATACATTCAGGGTTTACTAATTTTGCTATGAAACAATGGATGTGTGTTTATATATATAGTTTCTTGGTTTGGCAAATAAAAGAAATTGAGAAAGGAACTAACTAAAAAAAAAACAAAAAAGAGACAAGATATGAAATAAGACCTGAGATGGTTGGAGGGGGAAGGCACTGAGGAGGCTCTTTATCCTCTCAAATAAATTGATAGAAATTCATTTTTTTCCAAAGTGAAGCGAAGAGCCACGCTGCACATAATCCAGGCAGACTTGCAACAAGAGAGAGCTCACTCGAGGCAAACAAGGGAATATAGTGGATCATTTCCCGGTCGGGGGTAGCACAAACTTCTCCCCCAAGCTTCTTCACAACAAAATGGGGGTGGTACTCACATCTGAATAATAATAAATAAATTTCGTAGTGACCCTAGTGGGGTTCAACATAGACCCCATCGAGTTTTGTGGTGAAGAAGCATCAAGGGATGTGATTCGGACTCGAGAAGCTAGGGGAGATTGAATCGATATGAAACACGTTAGGACGTTACCCTTCCATGATATGAAGGGGATTTTTGGAATTTTACAAGATAAAAAATGATGACTCTTAATGTAATATATTGCATAGTGTAATCTAGTGCAATTTAAGGTAATATTTTCGGGTGTTTATGTCAATTTAGCATACACTTGGGTTTTTTGTGCTTTTCATTATATATCTAAGGGTGTCTCTAAAATTTTCCTGTAGAAAATATTAAATATAGATACATTTAAAGGGGGCTCAACATCTGACTCAACCCAAAGACAAGTACACATAAGCGTACAAACATAATAAAAGAACAAAATTACGAAAGCAAATATAGGAAATTTCATTGTGGATATGGATTCATTTCTCTCTATTCTGGCATTTGGTTTTGCTAGACCCTTTCCTCTGCTTGGACACCACAAGCCTAGAAATGAACTCAAAACATCTGTTTTTTCTCCAAAATAACTCTCGTCCAACAACCAATCCAACTATAACACCGGCACAATATCCTGCCAAAGCAAACCTCCAATCGAACAAACATGTTTCATCATCATAATCATCATCATCATCTCCTTTTTGGATTGTCGATGCGGGAGGTAAAACTCCGCACTTCTTTGTCAAAGGAAAACCACATAATCCTGCATTTCCCGCATAGGAAGCATTTGAAAAAGTGTTGAATTGGCTCCCTTGTGGAATAATTCCTATTAAGTTGTTGTAAGATAGATCCAAGACTTCAAGGAATGTCAAACTTACCAATTGCATTGGGATTTCTCCAGAGAGTTTGTTTCTGGAAAGGTCTAGTGACTCAAGACCACTTAAATTTCCCATCGTAAATGGAATTTGTCCTGTTAGGCTATTTCCAGACAAGTTTAACACATTGAGTGCTTTCAAGTTTCCCAATGCATCCGGGATCTTTCCTACAAAGAAGTTGCTAGATAGATCAATGGCGGTGAAGGCAATTAAAATTCTCTGCATGTTCAGCTCTGTTCCCTTCTCAGTAATCACAATTGTGTCTTGATAGTATGCAGAATTATTTGCACCATGGTAATACAAGTCATATAGATACCTGTTACACATCATTACCGTCCAATGAAGAATGTATTGCAATGGTAAATCTCCGTAAAATTATTGAAAGAGATATCAATGACATGAAGGCTTGGGAAGGGAGGAGAATGAGCTTGGACAGGTTGAGCAATGGAACCACCAAATTTGTTGGACCTTAGAACTAGAACCTGCAATTCAATGAGATTTTCCAACCAATGAGGAAAAGTACCACTCAACTGGTTGTCTGAAATATCCAATACTGTGAGTGACTTGCAGTTGCTTAATGACCTTGGAACGTCTCCTTGGAGATTGTTTTTATTGAGTTTCAGTGTATGCAGATTGCAGCCATCTTTGAAATCATGAGGAATGGGCCCATGTAATTGGTTCCTTTGCAAATTTATCACACCCAAATTGCTATTGCTGAGGCATGTTGGAATGTTGCCACTCAATTGGTTGTTCGACAAATCCAAGACCTCAAGATTGCTACCCTTGCAGATTGAGGAAGGGATTTTTCCAGTTAATTTGTTGTTTGAAATTGAGAAGAAATAGGTGGTTTCAAAGAAAAAGGAAGTGAGATTCCCTAAGATATGGGATACAACCTCCCTGTCATACTCATCAAATGTTTGGGGAGAGCATGGAGAAGATGACTGACATTCTTGCATCATGTTTGAGTGAAGATCAAGTATTTCTAATGTATTGAAGGAGTGATCAGGTAATGGCAATTCCAGACCTGTGAACTTGTTGTTAGAAAGGTTCAACTCTCTACAACTCTGTAGCCATATCCATTTGGGTATCTCACCACCAATTATGTTGGCACCAATAAGTAGACTGTTCACTTCCTTGAGATCCTTAAGGAACTTTGGGAACTTACTAATTCTATTATAGGAAAGGTCTAGAAGTTCTAGCTCCGATTCTTGAGGAAAGATTTACTAATTCTATTAGGAAAGGTCTAGAAGTTCTAGCTCTTGATCTCTGAGGAAATTTTCTGGGAATTTACTAATGTTGCAAGATCTCAAATTTATGGCCAAAGATTTAGCATTGGAAAAGTTGATGTCACCACTATGATTACTGCTTGGAAAACCATCATAAGAAAGATTTATATCTTGTCCTAGGTTGCCAAAATCATTGAATGAAAGGTCAAGGACTTCAATTGTTCCTTTGATCTTAGAAATCAAACTCATCAGGTCTTCTGCTCTCAAATGGTTGTCACTTAATAAAATTTGTGGCACTAGTAGATTAGAGAAAGGAGAGGAGATGTTGTAAATAGGAGGAGGCTCATTTACGATCTCATTGAATTGGTTAAAGGACAAGTCCAACTGATACATTGATGGGAGATAAAACAGAGAAAAATGGATGGGCCCTTGGAGCAAATTGTTGTTCAACAATAGTCCCTCAAGATGGGTTAGATTACTAATGGATGGAGGGATTGGTCCTGATAAGTTACAATGATCAAGATATAAATCCTTCAAGAACTTGAGGTTCCCAATCGAACTTGGCAACCTCCCTTGGAATTTTGTCCATTCAACATACAGATATTGAAGACTAGCGTTTATTTGAGGGAATTCAGGCAAGTGCCCTGAGAGAAGTGGATTAAAAGATAAGTCTATGTAACTCAACTTAGGTAGAAGAAAAACACTACTTGGAAAGTCTCCATAGAACCCACAACCATGAAGATTAAGGACAGTGAGAGAAGTAAGGTTCATCCAAGAACTTGGTATCTTGGAAACGAGATTCTCATTGGACTCAAGATGTAGCTCTGTCAGTGAATGAAAGCTCGAGATCGATGCATCCAAGGGACCTGTAAGTGAACAATCAGTCAATGACAAAACATGAAGGTTAGGGAGTGCAGATAATAAGTGATGACACCAATCCCTATTTATTTGAGCCGACAAATTCACCTGATCAAGATGGAGTTCTCTTAACATGGTTAAAGTTTGGACAAATGCCCTCAGATTTGGGATTTCAAGTTGAAATTCATTCCAAGAAAGGTCAAGAGAAACCAACTTGGTGAGATTTGAGATTTCAGATGGGATTTGGCCCAGAAAGTAGTTAGCAGAAAGATCAAGGGAAACCAACTTGGTTAGATTTGAGATTTCAGATGGGATTTGGCCCAGAAAGCTATTCGAAGAAAGATCAAGAGAAACCAAATTGGTAAGATTTGAGATTTCAGATGGGAATTGTCCTGAAAAAGAGTTAGCTGAGAGGTTGAGATGCCATAATCCAGAGAGTCTTACAAAGCCTGATGGTGCAAAGTGTTCAAAACTGTTCCTTGAGATGTCAAGCATTTGAAGTTGAAGGAGATTGAAGAGGGTACTATTGGAATGGATGGAACCATGGAGCGACGAATTGAAGAGAGCAAGGCCAACTACATGACCAGTAGTGCCATCGCAAGAGATGCCTTCCCAGAAGCAGCAATCAGTATTTGGCTTCCACGAGTTGAGAGATGTAGGATAGTTTATAGAGACATGGTAGTGCTTTTGCTTAAATTGCAACAAAGCAGAGTGCTCATCATGAAGACATAAATAAGAAGAAGGAGAAGGAGAAGGAGAAGAAAGGAAACAAGCCTGAAACAGCACTAGTAAGAAAAGCAGTTGCCAGCACATGCTTGCCTTATAAATTTCTTCAAAGGAACTAGAAAAGGTATAAGTTTTGTAAATGTTAGATGACTGATGCATGAAGGAGTTCTTCTTGCTGCTTATTTATAGACAAAACCATGCATGAGACAATCTCTAAGAAGGATCCTAATAGAAACGTTATTTACGGGCATGATAAAGTTTTTTTCCATGGTGAGTGCCTTACGGATCTTTGGGGGTGAAAGCCCCAGAAGTGATTTTTTCTACAAATCAATGCCATCTACTCTGCTGTATAATTTCTTATAATGTTCCCCGAGGGGACCATTTGGAGCTTTCAAATTTGTTTTAATCACTATTGTCATTCCACCCAAATTGTCTCAACTCCAATGAAGCTGAGGGAATTCTACAGCTGAGTTATCCAAGCTGCCTCTCTTAATTCAATATCAGTTCAGTTTGGGATCAACCAAAAATGTTCCTGTAGGCGTGTATGAATTTTTGGAACAAATAAGCTAGACAAAAGACAAACTAATAATGGACGAAAGAGAGTGAAAAAGAGAAGAAAAGAAACTAATGCATCTAGTTGCTGCTAGCTAGCTTTCTTTCCTTGACCTTAACTGCATGATGGGTCTTATGGGGGTGAGGCTAAGAGTCAAATCTTGAAGATTATAAGATGTAAACTTAGCTTTAAGACTACCGAAAGAAAGAACTTAATTAACTTTAAGACTCCTTAGTGAGTGATGGGTTATCTAAGCAAATGCTTTAAGACTTGTTAGTGTGTTGCGGGTCATTTGGGCAAACGCTTTATGACTCCTTAGTCAGTGATGGGTCATCTTGGCAAAGACGCCTTTTTGGTGAAGCAAACACTTTAAGACTTCTTTTGTATGAGAAAGTCATTATAGAGTTTGGAAAGATGCCTCTCCAGGTGGTTTAGAGTTTTCAAATTTCCATATGCAATGGAACGGTGATTGTCTTTTAAAATGGAAAATCGACTTTTCTTTTAAAAAGTGTGATAACAATGGATTTACTTATATTTTCTTGGATAAAGTTATAAATTTCCCCAGTCTTCTCCTAGTTTTTGGTCCCTAATTAACACTTCTATGGTGGATCCGTGGATGTCAAGGAAAACGGGGAGATAAAAGCATAAGGGGCTATTTTGTTACATGAATCCATGCATTTGAAATGAAATAGAATTTTATATTTATAGATTTCATATCTATAGATTTATGGTTCAAAAAAAATTAACTGTTTGGTTAGCCTCAAATCTATCGAAGTTCATAAAGTTCCGTCGAGTTACCCGAGTGAATCCGTAAATTTCATTCCTTTTATACTTAATTATGGATTCCACCCAACATCCAAGAATGACTTAATTCACGTTTTTAGGCAAAAAAAAATGTGGGATTTCATGAATCCAATGATGTTTTACAACCAAATAGGTATAAATGTTTGATTCATAAATCCAGAAATTTCGAATCCTTGGATTCAGATATCCAAACAGGCCCTAAGAAAGAAGAATTATCAAAATTAAAATTAAGATGGTTAAACCTATGGGGAGTAAGACGGATGAGGTAGAACTAGTCATGGTTAAATTTAAGATAATATGGTGGTAACATATTGGATAGACCTCCAATTGTAATAATATTTCCTGAGGCACGTTCAAATGTTGCCATTCAATTGTTTGTTGGAAAAATCCAAGATATGAACGTTGCTTCCCTTGCAGATTGAAAAGAAAGTGGTGATTTCAGCAAGACGGGAAGTTGACTGCATGTTTTGGGAGAGCCCGAAATTGATGAGTGGCACTCTTGTAGCATGTTAAGAGTTAAGATTTAATGTCATCATGCATGTTGCAGGAGTGATTAGGTAATGGCAATTCCAACCAGTAAAGTGAACAAGTTGTTAGAAAGGTTTAATCATGCCTAAGTCTTTGTCATATCCTTAGGGTGTCGATTTGCTAATTCTGTTGCCACAACCATCTGTTCGGTTTATATAGATATTTAGGTAGCTTTCCTGTATAGTGATTGTAGAGTCCGATCAGGGTTCAAATTGTAGAATTCGATTGGGATTCTACAAAGTAAGGATCTTTTACCCAACTGCAAAACTTATCCCAAACATCATGGAAGTTGATTGCGGTCGGAACTCTTATGTGTTAAAATGGATGCCTAATAGATCAAAAAAAGGGATAATTACTATTGTCCCCCTGTACTTTGATTTTATTACTATTGTATCCCCTGTACTTTTCAAAATTACTAATCCAAGCTTTAACTTTGTCTACAATTACTATTGCCCCCTACTATTAAGTTCCGTTAGTTTACTGATGATGTGGCATCTTTATATTTTCTCAAAAACCCCAAAATACCCTTTTACCCTTTTGTCAAGTTACAGTAGTATCCTTAATTAACTCGGGAGAAAAAAATAACTATTATCCATTTTATTCTAAAAAAAATAACCACCAAATAAAGAAAGAATGATTGAATATAACTCAAATAGAAACCGAAGAGGAAGGAAAATCTAATTCAACTCAAATTGAAAACTGAATATCACCTAAAATATTTTCAAAATAAATGAAGTTTAGTGAATGTGGGAAACCAAATCGACTTGGATTTTGCCCATTTCTTTAATTCAAAATAAATGAAGCTTAGTGAATTAATTCAATTAAAAGTGATTCTTGGTGGTTAGCCAAATTACGGGAGTATATGAAGCAAAGGATGACGGGGATGATCAGTTATCTTAAGAAGGCACTGGATTGTAAGGCGTGGTTCCAACAATTCTCAATTATGAGAGTACCCAAAAATCAAAACACGATGGCAGATTCTCTGGTGAAGTTAACATCTGCAAAATTTACTTCTCTACCACAAGATGTATATATCTAAGAGCTGGATATTCCGGCACATTTGGAGCCAGAGATAATGGAAATTGATACAGAAGTGTCTTGGATGGACCCCATTATACAATACCTTAAAGAAGATTTTCTTCCTGAGGATAGCGAAAAAGCTAGAACGTTGAAAAGAAGAGCTGCAAAGTTTATTCTAAAGAATGAACTATTGTATAAAAGAACAACTTTGGGGCCACTTTTGAAGTGTTTAGGACCATCCGATGCATAATATGCTTTAGCGAGAGGTTCATGAGGGAATCGCTGGGAGTCATCTAGGTGGAAAAGCTTTGGCCTATAAAATTTTGAGGCAAGGGTTCTATTGGCCACGGATGCAAGCTGAAGCAACTGAATATGTAAGGAGATGCCATCAGTGCCAAATTCATGCTCCAATCCAGAAACAACCAGCAGAACAACTGACATCAATTCTCAATCCCATTCCATTTGCAATGTGGGGGATGGATTTACTTGGTCCATTTCCTGTTGCATCTGGAGGAAGAAAATTTGTGATAGCTGCAATTGATTATTTTACAAAGTGGGTGGAGGCAAAAGCTTTAGCCACAACTAGGACAAATCAAATTGAGAAGTTTTTTAGAAATAAGGTCATCTTCAGATATGTTCTGCCAAAAGTCTTATTAACAGATCACGGAACTCAGTTTGACAATGAAAGATTCAAGGAATTCTGCGCAGATTACCACATCGAATACAAAAACTCTTATGTGGCATATCCTCAATGCAATGGTCAGATTGAGATAACTAACAGAACTCTCTTACAGGGAATCAAAAGAAGGCTGGATGAAGCAAACAACCTATGGGTTGATGAGTTACCTCATGTGTTATGGGCATATAGAACTACAGTCAGAGCACCAACGGGAGAAACACCTTTTAAGTTGGCAAATGGATCTGAAGCCTTGGCTCCAATAGAGGTAATGGTTGGGTCAGATAGATCAGAGAGGTTCGATCTAGTAACTAACGAAGAGGGACTGAGGGTGAATCTAGAGTTTTTGGATGAAGTTAGGGAGAAGGCTCTGTATTGAAATATAGAGTACTAGAGGAGAGGAGAACAACGGCATACTATAATGCTCGTGTCAGGCCTAAATCTTTTAAAGTTGGAGATTTGGTCTTGAGGGAAAAATCAGCATCAGACCCGAGAAATTGTGGAAAGCTCTCCGCAAACTGGGAAGGACCATATGTGATAACAAAGACTGTGAGCAAAAACACATATTGGCTCAAAGATGTTCAAGGAAGTTGTTTAAGGCGACCATGGAATGTAATTCACCTCAAGAAGTATTATCAATAGAAAGGGAGCAGAATTTTCTGATATTTTTGAAGAAATTATTTCTATCAACCATTGTCACCAAAAGATTCTTCTACAAA
This sequence comes from Hakea prostrata, assembly GCF_041222555.1. Lineage (NCBI taxonomy): Eukaryota > Viridiplantae > Streptophyta > Magnoliopsida > Proteales > Proteaceae > Hakea > Hakea prostrata. The sequence goes on along the minus strand of NC_142606.1, from coordinate 41,878,399 downwards.
TTGTGCAAAAGGTCTTTTTCATCGAACCAATTTTCTGATCATGCTTTCTAAAGCTGATCCTGGATCATTCCTTCCGAGGGTGATCTTGGCTTTCCGAAGTCAGGCTCTAGTAAGCCAGCCTTCCAAGGCCTGATTATGCTAGCGGATCACGGATCATTCCTTCCGAGAGTGGTCCCGACTTTCCGTAAGTCAGGCTCAAGTAGCCAGCCTTCCGAGGCCTTGTCATGCTTTCCGAAGCTGATCATGGATCATTCCTTCCAAGGGTGGTCCCAAGTTTCCGTAAGTCAGGCTCAAGTAGACAGCCTTCTGAGGCCTGGTCATGCTTTCCAAAGCTGATCACGGATCATTCCTTCTGAGGGTGGTCCCGACTTTCCAAAAGTCAGGCTCAAGTAGCCAGCCTTTCGGGGCACAGGGTCATGCTAGCTTAATCAAGGATCATTCCTTTCGAGGATGGTCCCGACTTTCCGTAAGTCAGGCTCAAGTAGCCAGCCTTCCGAGGCAGCCCAACTGATCATAGTCACAGAAGTTGGTCAAGAGGATTTCTTGAAACTACAGGTTATATTGAAGATTCTACTCAAAGTTATCAAGACTCTTTTCAACTATTATCTAAGCAATATAGCACCTGATCAGATGTGTGGCAGGTCAAAGATTGCTAAGATTCACTTCAAAATATTGTTTAATCAAAGTTACAAGGAAAAAAAAAAAGAAAAAAAAAGAAAGGGAAACTCCATTGATCAAAAAGGGAAAAAATCAGGAAGATCAACAGAGTCACAACCATTACATCAAAAGGTTAATAAAAAGGTATATCAAAAGCAAGGAAGAATATGTTCTTAAACAGGAGGGTCAACTGGAGGATCGTAGTCAATGGCAGCATTCTTGTCACCTTCCGGAGGAGACCCATCATCATCATCATTAGAGGAGTAGCTATAACCGAGTTGGCGGTTTCTTCTTTTTCGAGTCCACATCATCTTCATCATTGGCATCTCCTGAAGAACTCTCTCGGAATCCGGATGCCTTAAATTCCCGAGATCAAAAATTCGAAGTTCAGAGATGCTGGGGACTTGATGAACAACAGTTCCTATATTTATGTGTATATAAAGAGAGAGAGAAAAGAAGGTCAAAAAAAAAAAAAAAAAATCGTCATCATCCTCATTGTTATTTACCTGGAAAAAGACCATGGTTGGCCAGACTCAACCGCATCAATCGGTATTCCGGTGGAAATCAAGTCCCAAGTCTCTCGATCATATTCATTGAGTTCAGGACGCTTGTTCAAAGGAAGAAGAGAATTCAAGGAATGCTTGCACCATCGGGAATGATAGTTTGGACTGGGTATGGCACAGAAAAAGTATTTCTCTCGCCACTATTTCTTGTCATGAGGAATGGAGGAGTCAGTGAAAATTCGGGTATCTTGACCCAGTTCACTTGCAATACGAGTTCTCTCGGCAAAATGAATGTAACCGCGTTCGCGGGATACCTTCAAAGTGTAGTAATTTCTGAAAAGTTCTACAGAGGGGAGACGCTTCATTTTGTGAATGAAAGCAAAAAAGCAGTACACTAATCTCCAACTGTTTGGAGTAAGCTGACAAGGGCAGACATGGTAGTAGTCAAGCAGGGATTGGACTAACGGGACAAGAGGAACTCTAAAACCAGACTCAAGGTGGTCAAGATAAATAGTAATGACCCTAGGTTCAACACTGTATGGACATTCAGAAGGTTCAGGGACCCATACCTTAGCATCGAAGGGAAAATGATAATCTTCTAAGAAAGACAGCAGGTGAGATTTCTTTACCTTGGTTGGGTACCATTCTGGACCAGCGTATCGTGGGTCTTTCTTTTCCTTAGACATTTCCACAGGTGTGTAAGGAACAATGGCTTCATCGTGAGCCTAAGGAGTGGGTTTCCAGTCTAAGGAAACCTGATCGGGGGAGATGATACCTAGGGTTTTCTCTGGTTGGTTGGCACTCGAAGGAATAGTGGGTCGCTCAGATTTGTGAGATGCAAGAAGATTAGTTGAAGGGTCCATGGCGAAGAAGGAAAGGTAGGGAGTGAAGATTTGCAGAATGAAGGTGGAAGTAGGAAGAACAACGGAGATGGCGGATGAATATGTTGTATTTTCACAGAATGCAGACAGGGTACGGGCGAGAGTAGATAGAAGAAGGTGAATAAATATAAGAGATAAAGTGATGAGTTTTCTTGAAAAGTGGAGGGAAATATACGATGTTTCAAGATTGACGGACGTAGCTACTTGTAATCGATGCGTGGAGTCAATCGGTGGATTTAGAGGCATTACGGTTGGACACGAGGACAATATTAAAAGGAGTTGGAAAGGATGTGGTAACTGTACGCTGGAAAGAGACAGAATTTATGATCAAATGGCGCAAAGAAGGATAACGTCAAGGAAGACAAAAAGTTATATTTATAAAAGGTCTGACAAGATAAAGATTTCGGCTGGTCTGCAGGATGATTTGGGGGCTGAGCAAAGTAACATTATGATTACGAGGAATGGCTTGATTTCCAAGAAAATTACAATTTTATATAAGAAATGGACCATGGATCAATGCTCAAGTTAATGATGACTTGGGAACCTGAGGCTGCAATTTTGAAAATCATAATTGCTTGGGAAAAATTGTAGGATATTGATCCAGTGAAGTTCTACCACGTGGAAGAAATTTTGGAAAGACTAACAGGGGATACCAAGAGTCAACATTTAAAGAGGAAATTTTTATTCTAGTTGGACGATTCTGATGAAATCTACGAGATTGCGACAAACACAACATTCTGATATTATTTGAAAGAAAGATTCAAGCCGCGTGACCAGAGTCTCATATAAGTTCTACCTGATCAGCAGGCTTGGGGGCTCATGTTGTGACTAAAATATCCTGATCCCAGTTCAGGCCGGTTCATTCCAATCTTATGACAATTCGGTTGGTTTTAATTATCAAGTAAAGCAATCTATGGGTCCGCCCAAGAACTTGGAGGAAGGCCTAATCATAGCCATTCAATCCTATGTTACTATCCGACGATCACAGTTAAAAGCAAGATAGGCGGGAAATTTATAACTAAAAGGGATGATGAACTCATCAAAAGTAAGTCTCTCAGATCAATCTAAACACCAGTACTTTTCTGATTCAACACCATTAGAGCACCTCAGAAGCTCCTTCGAGCTCAGGAGCATTGTCTTCATTTCTGACTAGACCGTCAGATACGCGACGCCGATCAAGACGATCGGCTCCGTTTCTCACAGGTGTTTTATTTTCCAGGAACGAGAGATTGATTCACTGTGGAGCAAACTAGATCGATCCAGATCTAAGCGATTTGGTGCGAAGATTATGGTTCAAAGCCTCCAACAAATTTAGCACCAACAGTAAGACTCTTTTGCAAGAAGGGTTCTTATTTTTTAAGAGTTTGTTTTTTTCTTTAGAATTTGTGTTTAGTTAGTTTAGGAGTCTTTTGTTATCAGTCAGTCTTTTAATTCAAGAAGTTGTTGTTGGTAGTTAAGTTAGTTCCAAGTCTAGATCTTCTAATGACCACTAGGATCGAGTAAATGTTCGTATTTCTAATGAAAATTTTCTAATTCTTTTTGAAGCTAATCCCTCATAACATGAGAGGCAAATGCATGAGAAAGACAAGGCTTAAGCAGATTTAAATTTGAATTCTTACTTATGATGTATTGATCTTTTATAATTTAATCAACTCTTGAAGTTGAATTTTTAGGACCTATGATCCGACAATTTGACCGGTCCAAACATTGGAGGAAGGAATGCCTAATGAATTTTTTTTTTGGGGTAAGGGAATGCCTAATGAGTTAATGTGAAACAAAAGTAACCTTTGTGAAATCGTATTAATTTTTGTCCCGCTTACTAATATGTTTCTCGTCTTCTTCTTACTTGTGTATATACACGTTTAGAAATAATGATGAAAAATGGCATGCAAAACAGATTCTTCAAGAAAAGAGATTGATAGGCGCGCTAAATCAGTGTTGAGCATCCCCTCAAACTACAGTGCACATTAAATACAACATTTTAGTTAAATGTGTAATTAAATCCAATCACGAGATATAATGTAATCGATGCCAAAAATAAGTTTGAATTAATTAAAAACAAAAATAAAATGACTAAATGGCAAGAGAAATTAATTGCTAGAGTGTCAAAGCACCCAATTGAAATTTTTGTTTTTAATGTGGATCCGTTTTTCTACTATTTGCCGATGGATTATGAATTGATCATTTGAAACAATATATCGCTGAAATAGAAAAGAAGATTACTGTACACGCATGTACATCAATTGTTTCAAATGAAGTTTTTATTGTTTTTATATTGGTTTAATGATTTAAACATGCCCTTTCATTTTAATGCATCAAGTAATTAGTTGGGGCATCAATTATGGTGTTGAAATTCCGTCAAGTGCAAAAGATGATTACTTGATTGTGCATATGATAAAGCCAATACTAATTGACGAACCAGTGACTTAAGGATTGGCAAGTTTAAAAAGGTAGTGCTTATTACATACAATAACAACTAAAAGAATAAGCAGCTTCTTTACACCAAATCAAAATCTCTATAGAAAGGTGGTTTGAACTTTAAATTCTCTATGATGAGGTGGAGTTCAATCAAAGAAGTGAGAACCTAACATACAATTTACGAAATTTGATATAGCTAAATTCTAATTTGTTATTCGATATAGCTTTGTAAGTAAAACATTCTTTATAAAGTTTTTTGTAGTTTCAAAGCTGAAATTGTCATACATTAAAAAGAGTATTGTCAAAAAAGAACACCAAAGAAAATAATATAAAAAAACAAAGACAAATTCAAAGGAATACCTAAGCATTAGATGATAAAAATGAAACAACAATTTTAAGTTTATTTGGATTAAGCAAATAAAACATCTATTGCTATAGACATCAATTAACTAATGACCTTGAAGTTTAAGATAAATACGAATTCAAAGTTAGGTTGTATAACATTGATTAAAATCCTTGTTTTTTTATTCTGTTTTCCATGTTTATATTTCATGAGCAGTCTCTTTCTTTTCTTCCTTATTATTATCTCTTTTTTTTCATGTATAATCACGTGCATTTGCACGTGTAATTTTTTACTAGTATATATATATATATATATATATATATATATATATATATATATATATATATATATATATATAGGTGAGTGTGAGTGTGAAGTTTCTTTCTCTTCTTGGCTCTCCAAGTGTAATGGTGTTCTTACTTTGTAACATTCTCTTGAAGAAATAAAGACAAGCTTTCGTAATGGTATGTTTTGATCTTTTCTCTACTTAGTATTTAGTTAACACTTCGAGGATCCCGAAAGGAAACCCTACGTGGTTAAGATGTAGCTTATCTTGAGCCTCTGTTTGTATATATTCTTTTCTATTTTTTCTATTAATTTCTTAGAGGAAGGATTTGAGGATGAAAGCCTACAGTCGTGCTTCTGTCATATCTCCTAAGCCCCTCTAAAATTTGACATCATGCATCATATGCACTTCATATGCATATTCACTTCTTAATCTTTATTTTCTATTTTATCACAAATTTCAAAGGAAGTTTTATCTTTGTTACCGGGATGAATCTGGCATAAATTCCCGATAAGACCTGTGTACTAATTAACTTGAACACTACATGATCTGATGTGCAAGTCCTAAAGTCCTGCAAGTAAGTCCCGCCTGCTATGTGCATTAGGGCAACGTAGGTAGTGGCTGGGCATCTTGATTGTGTAAGATCAGTTAACATGGAAAAGGCATGTGGTGCCCCGAAGGATTCGGAGTAACAATGATTTAATAAAATCTGAGATTTGAAAAAAAAATTATTGTCACCACAACAGTCCTGGTCACTTGACCCTCACGTCTTTCAAGCAGAACTCAGTTATGTTAATCACCGAAAGACAAGTGCATGGCACTCACACACACATTGTGATAAAAAAAAAAATCAAATCACGTGATCAACGGTGAGGAGTTTAAACGATTCGTTCGCTCCCGCCCTTGTGTGGCTCTCGCATACGCGCTATGTCACCCACACACTTATAATGGTATCAGAGCGTGGTTTTAATCGATCATTTCATCGCATTTCATTAAGATATTATGAAGGTCATCTATTCCCTTAAAATCAAACTCGGGAGTCTCTTGACAGTTTCTTTAGGAATGCATTCCCTTGCCCAAAAGGAAATTCTATCATTAAGACTTTGATGAGCGAGCTTGGCTATAAGTCTCGGTCTAATGAATAGAAAGATCCCTGTAGGCTTGGTGTTTTGCGCCTTTGGATGTTCGACAAGTTGACTGAAAAAGCCAGTAATGACCACGGGAAACGTAAACCCTTCGATATCTTTGCATTCATTTAGTATAAATTTGCATCAGGCCAAGATTAGCGAATCTTATCCACATAGGTAGTACTGAGTAGGAATACACAACCATCGTTCTTTCGCGTTTTACCATTCACTGTTCACTATTCACAAGTACTATTCATTCTACTATTCACCTGCCACTAGTAAGTTTACATTTCTGAATTCTAGTTAATTTTCTTTACTGTTTTTATAAACTCTATATAATGAAGGAAGTAGTAGATAAATTTACTGTTTATATTCATCTTTTGCATAATTGTAATACTTTTTCACAAATAAAAGATGTATTTTGCTGTTTACTTGAATATTACAAAACAATTGTGAATATTATAGAACTTCCAAGACCATATGTTGAACAAGGATTAACTCTTCCAATAGAAATCCGCGAACTTATCTTTGATAAGTTAGCATCTTCTATTAAACCAATACTGTAGTACAAAAAGAACAATTAAGAAATAAGTTTAAAAATCAAAGACAAATATATGTGATATATTTAGCAGTAAATGATTTTGATAAAAAAGAAAAAGAATTACCTTGGTATGATCTTATAAAAGGAATAAAATATAAAAGTCTCACATCAATGTGATTTGATCCTTATACATATGAATTACTCATGTCTGAAACATTAGAAATAAAAAAACATGAATTTAAAATAGAAATTTTACACCAAAGAAATATTGGTGATGAACTTGTTTATCTAAGAACAAAAATTCAACAAAATTATAATAGATTTCATAATATTATGAATAAAGATCATGTATTAATAGGTAAAAAAGATAGAAAATATATGAATAAAATTGAAAGAAATAATCATAAATTATTTGAACAAATTAAGAATTTAATAAAAATTTATGGAAATATTCAACAATATATGGAGCCTAAACAAAATGAATTAAATACAGCAATTTATAATGAAGATAGTGATAATTACGAATTAGAATAATTATGCAAAAACTAGTAGAAACATACACAGTATATATAGCTGCTTTACAAAATAGCCATACAAATAACGGAAAAAAAATAGCTTTTTGTAGCCTATTAGAATATTTTAAACATGCAGTAAATATTATTGAACTCCCTGAATAAACTATTATTCAAGGAATAACTTTACCCAGTGAAATAAGGGAACTCATATTTGATAAATTAGCGTCATCCATAGAATCCACAAATTCAAAATTATTATCACAATTTACACAATTAAAAGAAGACAAAAGATCAAAAAGACAAAAATATTTTATACATAGGTTTACGAGTTATTTCGATCAACCTGACGAAGAACTCCCTTGGTATAAAAATATAGAAAATATGAAAATGAAATTAGCTATATCTTACGGATATGAACCATTTGATAGAAGTTTAACTTTAATCGAAACAATAAATATAAAAACTCAAGAAATGAAATAGAAATCCAAAAACAAAAAGATATAAGTGATGAGATAGTAATACTGAAACAACAAATCATAAATAATTATGATAGTATACATAGATTAACTGCTCCAAAATATTTAGGCCCACAAGGCCCTACCCTAGAAGAAAGAGAACTTCTAAAAGAATTTAGACAACAAAATAATGAATTATTTGAAAAAATTGGAATATTATTAAAACAATTTGAACAAATAATTAGAGTAAAAGAAGAAAATGACAGCTTATTTGAAGATTATCATAATTCAGAAGAATATTACTAAATGGACCAAGAAAATAAAAATTATAAAAATGAACTAATAATACTTAGACAAAATCAAGATTACATAAAAAGTGAATTAGAACAAATTATGTTTGTAACAAACCAATTAAAATTACAACAATTACCAACAAGAGAATAACAGAGATCGTTGATATAAATGAAAACATAGAAATTTTTAGGAACAATGCCTTAAACCTATTAAATCCTAAATCTTTATATAATACAACTAAATTCCCTAGAAATACAGTTTTTATAAAACATAAAAATGAATAAATAATTAGTTGCCTAGAAGGACAAACAATAAGATTACCTATGGTAGATAAAGAACTTAAATTACTACTAAAACCTAATGATATTAAATTAATACACACTGGAATATTTGTAGTTGGAATAAAATCTCTTACTTGAAAACATTTAGGCACTAAAGCCTTGGTAACAATATATGATTCTAGATGGAAAAACACAAATTCAATAATACAATTAATGGAAATAGATATGAATAATAATATAGGACTAGTATTTTTTACCCCTGATATGTTAATTGATAAAGAAGCCTTTATAAATAATATACAGATAAGAATATAAACTAAAGGATATGAAGGATTTACAGGAAACAATCTTATAATTTGTATAGGATTTTTAGGAGCCAGAATACAAAATTCAACCACTAATTATAAAATAAATATAAAAGATATAATAGAAAGTATGGCTAGTAAAGGAGTAAAAGCCATAACACCTCCTAAAATAGACTCTTTTGAATATGCAGGATTACCATGGAACATTTCTCAAATAGTGCAAAACAATACACAAATGACAATAACTCCATCTGATCACTCAATGTATCAAACATCTAAAGGAGAGACATTAATAAAATTCACAAATTATAAAACCCTAGCTCAACCTAAGACAGACACTTATACTGAATCAATTAGTGATTAAACAAAACAAAATAGATACCAAAAATACTTTAAAAGAAATGCACCAATCAATAGATAAATTAACAAATAATATAGCAATAATTACCAAATTAGTAGAAGAACAATGTAAAAAAGATAAGTTAGAACGAGAAAACAAATTAAAGACTATAGAAAAACAGAAAGAACTTGTTATAACACCCGATACAAATACTACCTATGAATCTGATATAGAATTCGATTCAGAAATATCAAGTATTATTAATACGGAATATGTTATAGATCCAGAACGTGAGTATATACAAGAAATTATAGATAATACAAATAATGAATATATGGAACCACAAGAATCTAGAGCTAGTGCTTCAAATCCACCTCAAGATACTCACATACAAGTTACAACAATGAATACTGAAGATGGATCATCAGGAATGAATATACCTAGACCATCTGCACAACATAGAGATATTTTTGGTTACCGGGAAATACCAACAATTTTAATCATAATACACAATGGAAATCTAGAAGACAAAGATACCCTACAGATGAACCAATAATACTCCATAATCATGACCAAGCAGCTATATTAAATATAAAACATCATGATCCACAAAAATGGAATACTGTTATATCTATTTGGAAACAAAGAGTTACTAATGATATTTATAAAAATTTTAATGTAGAAAATTTAGCAACAGAAGAATTATTTGCTAGATTAGAAACATATTTAGGTGATTCAGTTAAAGTGATATGGGAAAAATTTAAACAAGAATATCAACCCACATATCAATATTTAATAAATCTAGGAAATAATCCATTCAATTTTTTAAATTATGTAGGACAATTAGTCACTGGAAAAGACCCAAATTTAGGAAATACTACAGAATAGGCTGATGCCCTAAAAACATCAGAACAAATGTCTTTAACAGATTATCGATATATTAAACAATTTTGTAATGATTACATGTATTATGGAATAAAGTCTGGATTATATTTTAATAAAGAAATAAGTGACAAACTATTTTTAAAATTACCCGGAATATTAGGACAACAAATACTCGAAGCTTGGAATAATTTTTTAAAAGACAAGGCTGAGCTTATAAATAAAGCAGATATGCACGGCCTCGGTATAAAAGTACAATTTATAATGGAAACACTCAAAGCTAAATGTGCAGACCAATTAGCACAAAAACAATTAAAGGGTGATAATAGCTATTGCGATATAATGTATGTCCCACAACAATACAATAAAAATATACCCTTCTATAGAAAACAAGCTAAACAAAATAGAAATTATCAGAATCAGAAATACAATACAAATTCCACTAAAGGTCAAAATAGTTATACTAGTAAACCTCGAAAAATAAATTCAAATTACTCTATCCGAAAATCTACAGCTAGAAACCCATTTTTATCTCAAGAAAAACATGTTAGAAGATATGATCTTAGAAGGACATATAAACAACAATTAAAATGTTATACCTGCGGCAATACAGGATATTTTAGTAATAATTGCCTAAATTTAAAAAATACATATACTCAGAATGCTTATTTAGTACAAAATACAAATCAAGCGTTATTAGAAATTGACAAAGATGTTTCAGATACAGAAAGCATTTATAGTATAATTACTATACATGATAGGGAAGATATAGAACAAGAAGATTTTGAACAAAAACCAATAGAAGAATTATTCCACAACATCAATTTAAACCATATTTATTAAATGACAAGTTGTTCTCATAATTGGATAAACAACAAAGGCAACTTACAAATAGGATGTCTCTACTGTGGCTTTTGGCCATCTTTACAAAACAGGTATCAATGTAACAAATGTTATAAAGAAGCCTGTAAATCTTGCCTTACTGGCAAAACCTCTCCATTTTTACGAACACCTGAATATTCAAATATAACTCTTCTCTCACCTACCTCAACCCAAAACGCACCTATTATACAAACTACAACTGCACCTTTTGATCTTAGATTAACACAAATTGAATCAAATTCTCGCCAACATAATGCACAACTTCAAACTCGCGTTTCAGCCCTCGAATCTGATATAGTCACTATTAAATCTAATATTCAAACTATGCACACAACCCTAAATACCTTAACATCACAGGTCCAATATATTACTGAATTATTATAATTAAAACAACATTCTCAATCACCACCTAACGAGCTATATAACACTAAATATTCCACAAACTCTGACCCCACTCCATTTCATACTTTCCAATGTTCACCTCAACCAATTTTAAATACTCTTTTGGTCAAAGTCAAACTAACAATTCTTTCCACTAACAAAGAGATATTTCTTATTGCCCATGTTGACACAAGATGTACAAAAAAACCTCATTTCTTCCCATTTTATCTCTGAACATAATACTCAGCCCATATCTGACCCACAAACCACGATCAGTTATGGTATTGATAATATTCCACATATATATACTCATCAACTCCAACCTTCCACAATTGCTTTTCACAACCATTGTAAACAATATTCTCTTTCCTACCCCCTTAACACCGTTTATATCAAAACCGACATGCCCCCTTCTATCGATATGCTTTTAGGATTAAATTTCCTTTTAAATCACAATGCGGGTTTTCTTATCACCAAAGAGGCCCTTCTTCTCTTTGATGGTTCTACCCTTACACCCACGGTTTCTACCAATGAATATAGAGCGTCACGCCGTCGCATCACCCAATCAGAGTCGGCAACTTCGCGTGGTGGCATCATTAAGATGACTTCCAAAACTTTCAAAACTCAAAAAACAAAACCTATTAACATTTCTTCAAACACATGCGCATGTACACGAAATCAATGTGGATTACCTCCACTTCAATTACAATATAATGAACATATTGCAGAAACTTTTGAAAAAGGAACAATGAATGACTTCTGCATAATAGAACCTGAACATTTTGAACATCTGATTACAGGAAAATCTTTATACTATATTCTTGACTCAAACAATGAAATCCAACAGATAATTAGAAATTTAGAAAAACTAGAAATCATAGCAAATGATAATCCACTCAAACATTGGAATGTTACAAAACCAATTTGTAAATTAGAAATAATTAATCCTGAAATGCGAATAGATACAGGACAAGCGAAATATACACCTAAAGATAATGAAGAATTTCAATTACACATGAAAGAATTATTAGAATATAAATTAATACAAAAATAAAATTCTAGACATTCTAGTGCAGCCTTCATTGTAAATAATCATGTTGAACAAATTAGAGGAAAAACTAGAATGGTAATAAATTATAAAAGATTAAATGATAATACACATGAAGATTCTTACAAAATACCTGAACGAGATTATTTGCTAAGCTATATACAGGATTGTACAATATTTAGCAAATTTGATTGTAAATCAGGTTTTCACCAAATAAAAATGCATAAAGACTCGATAGAATGGACAGCTTTTTCTACAACCTTAGGACATTTCGAGTGGTTAGTAATGCCCTTTGGATTAAAAAACGTTCCATCGGTCTTTCAAAGACGAATGGATGATATATTTTTAAAACACAAGAAATTTGCTATAGTCTATATAGATGATATTTTAGTCTATAGTAAAACACCTCAAGAACATATAAGTCATTTGAAAATAATATTTGCCGAATTTATGAATAATGGTATAATTATTTCTAAAAAGAAAATGAAAATTGGTAAACAATACATTAATTCTTAGGAATGGAATTAGGCAATGGTACTATTAAGTTACAACCCCATATTGCCACAAAAATAAAAGACTTTCCTGATAAATTAACATCAATAACACAAATTAGATCATTTTTAGGCCTAGCTAATCAAGCTAGACCTTTTATACAAAACTTAGGAAAATATTTAGGACCTTTATGCTATAAAACTTCACCGAATGGAGATCATAGATGGAATAATCAAGATATTCTTCTTGTACAAAAAATTAAAAATCTTTTCTTAAATATTCCCTCATTAAGATTACCTACAGATAAAGATTATCGAATAGTAGAAACTGACGGTTGTGAAGATGGCTGGGGGGCCATTTTAAAAATTAAACCATCAGAACAACCCCCTAAATCAACTAAAGAAATCAGTAGGTATAACTCAGGAAAATTTAGTATAAAAACATTGATCTCTGTTGAATACGAAATTGAAGCTTTATTAAAAGGACTTGATTGTATGGAAATATTCCTAACAAATCGACCATTTACAATTCGAACTGACTGTGAAGCCATAGTCAAAGCATATAATAATTTAAATGAAAGGAAAATACAACATAGGAGATGGGTTCTTTTAGGAAACCATTTTTATAATAGAGGATATAAAATTACAATTGAACACATAAAAGGATCTGATAACAAAACAGCGGACTTATTATCTAGAATACATCAGATTCTACAAGATCCAGGCTAAACTATGTTTTGTTTACAGGAGGATGATATGCTTCGTGATATCATACAAAGAAGCCATACAGACCCTGAACAATCTTCCACTGCTTCTCCTCTTGTTACTCCATCACAAATATTGAACAATACACCTTCTCTGGTAACAAGGCGTTTACCTGCCAGTATAATGGGAACTTTCGGTAATTCAAATACCAGTACAAACAATACGTTCCCTTCTCTTTCTTCACAAAGAGCCCCCTCTCCCCCTGAAACAATAAAGTTCGGACATCATATTCTTTTCAAGCATTGCCACATGAAATTTGAAAATTTCAATAATTATATGATAAGTGATGAAGAACAAATTTGTCTCGACAACATCTGGTACAATGCCAACTGAAGTGTCTCAAAGCACAAAAGATAATTCCTGGAATGGCCAATGCGATACATGCAGCAGCCTTCCTGTATGGACAGTTGAGAACAAAGAAGGGTAAGGCCAAATTCTACGTGGTCTACCAAGGAAACAATACTGGAATCTTCCTTGACTAGGAAGATGTCATTGAAACTACAAAGGGACATCCTAGCCCCCTATTTAAGGGCTATGAAACCCTCGAACAAGCACAAATCTTCGCCAAAACAATGATTGGCGCAACATATTACATGGATCCAAAGCTGAGAAATGCTCCTCCTCAACAACCTTCTTTCTCCAACATGGCTTAGCGAAACACAACATGCTTACAATGTGCACTCTTCAAGAACAGAAATAAAGAATTACAGGATCAAATTGCTAATTGCTCAATGAGAATTAGCAAGTGTCTATCAGAGGGCGCGACAAAAGAAAAGATAATTCAGCGACTTGAAGCAACAAACAAAAGTCTTCAGGCTGAGTTACAACTATACAAAACCCAAGGAACTCCTTCCACTAACAGTACCCAACAAATTGCACAAAATTCTACTCTAGCATCCGGTTATGGCCCCTCCATGGCTGCCTTCAAAGCAGAAATAATGGGCGACTTAGATACACTTCTACAACAACGATTGGCACAATTTGGTAGCGGAAGCTATCGTGGGCCCATAAACCCACAGGACTTACAAGAAGAAACAATATCTCCACTTGATCAGACCGAGGAAGCTGACCCAGATTTTGAAATAGTACAAAGGCGACACAGGGGAAAATCTCCCTCATCCTCATCATAATGTAGATTGAACAAAGGGGTGATTCCCTAACCATCCGTCTCACACCCAAACGACGTTAAATTTAGGGATGGTTTTTGTGGACCATAACAAAACCACAAGGATTTTGGCCCAATCCATAAAGGACCACATGGTTCATAGGACAACCATGTAAAACTACATAATTGTCCTTAACCCTCGATCCGGGCTACAACAGGATCCATGCTAGTACCAAGCATGAAAAACATTGGATAAAAGTATGCTAAGGATAAAACCAGCTAACCCTGAACACGGGTTATAAAACATAGTGTTTATCACATTTGAGCATGCTAAGGATAAAAGTATGCCAGGCAAGAACCCTGTCCGTAAAATATGGGTTACCTATCTGAACCAAACCAATGTGGAAAACAGTAGTTTTATACTACATGGAATGCCACGGGGTGGTTCTTGAAGAAATACCAAATCTACGGTCCCCAGCAGATTACACAGCTGCATGCGTAGAGGGTGTTGCATGGAATCATTCCTTTAATCATTAAAGTGACACCTCAGTGGACAAAGTTGTAAATAGCAAAAAGGGCTAAGGGTATTCTAGTACCCTGAAAAATGTAACTTAGTCCTTTTACTTCCATCTTTGTTATAACTTGACAAGTGTAATAGTACATTGTATCTTAGTTTGTAATGGTGATATGTGTACTTAGGAATAGTACTCTCCCTTTGCCTATAAATAGAAATATCTAGTGTGAGATGGGAAGGAGGATAGTAATAGGTGAGTGTGAGTGTGAAGTTTCTTTCTCTTCTTGGCTCTCCAAGTGTAATGGTGCTCTTACTTTGTAACATTCTCTTGAAGAAATAAAGACAAGCTTTCGTAATGGTATGTTTTGATCTTTTCTCTACTTAGTATTTAGTTAACACTTCGGGGATCCCGAAAGGGAACCCTACGTGGTTAAGATGTAGCTTATCTTGAGCCTCTGTTTGTATATATTCTTTTCTATTTTTTCTATTAATTTCTTTGAGGAAAGATTTGAGGATGAAAGTCTACAATCGTGCTTCTATCATCTCTCCTAGGCCCCTCTAAAATTTGACATCATGCATCATCTGCACTTCATATGTATATTCACTTCTTAATTTGTATTTCTTTCTATTAATTTCTTAGAGGAAGGATTTGATGATGAAAACCTACAGTCGTGCTTCTATCATCTCTCCTAGGCCCCTATAAAATTTGACATCATGCATCATCTGCACTTCATATGTATATTCACTTCTTAATCTTTATTTTCTATTTTATCACAAATTTCAAAGGAAGTTTTATCTTTGTTACCGGGATGAATCTAGCATAAATTCCCTATAAGACCTGTGTACTAATTAACTTGAGCACTACATGATCTGATGTGCCAGTCCTAAAGTCCTGCAAGTAAGTCCCGTCTGCTATGTGCATTAGGGCAACGTAGGTAGTGGTTAGGCATCTTGATTGTGTAAGATCAGTTAATATGGAAAAGGCATGTGGTGCACCGAAGGATTCGGAGTAACAATGATTTAATCAAATCGGAGATTTGAGAAAATTTTTATTGTCACCACAACAGTCCTGGTCACTTGACCCTCACGTCTTTCAGGCAGAACCCAGTTCTGTTAATCACCGAAAGACAAGTGCATGGCACTCACACACACATTGTGATAAAAAAAAAAAAATCAAATCACGTGATCAACGGTGAGGAGATTAAACGATTCGTTCGCTCCCGCCCGTGTGTGGCTCTCGCATACGCGCTATGTCACCCATGCACTTATATATATATATATATATATATATATATATATATATATATATATATATATGTACACACACACATGACTTCAACCCTAAAAAGTTAGATGCAAGCCAAAATTTTATTTGGTAGGATGTAAACCAAAATTTTCTTTAGGGTAAGAGATGCAAACCAATGGTAGTTACCTTACTAACTATAGATATTTTGTTCACAAATCACAATACAAAATCACATAACAAA
This sequence comes from Hakea prostrata, assembly GCF_041222555.1. NCBI lineage: Eukaryota > Viridiplantae > Streptophyta > Magnoliopsida > Proteales > Proteaceae > Hakea > Hakea prostrata. The sequence goes on along the minus strand of NC_142606.1, from coordinate 41,861,898 downwards.
AATTGCAGAAAAAATAAAGAAACATATAATACAAAATCAAATAAAAAGAATAACAAAAACAAAAGAGAAAAAGAGAAACAATAAATAAATTGAGAGAGAGAAAGAGTACCTAATTGTGTAGTATATGTTTTTCCAAATTTTCTTAATCCACGCTTATAGAAAGGGAAGAGAATAAATAGGAAGAAAGGAAGGAGAGAAGAGATAGGAGAGAATAAATAGGGATTGAAGAGTTAGTTTTTAATTAGGAATGAAATTTTGAATACATAACAAGTTTTTTTTTTCACAAATTTCCTTAACCCACGTTTATAGAAAGATATGAGAATAAATAGATAGAAAAGATGAGAGAGAAGAGAAGAGAGAATAAATAAGGATTGAGGAGTTGGTTTTTAATTAAGAATGATATTTTGAATACCTAATAATATTTTTTTTTTCAAAATTTTCCTTAACCCACGTTTATAGAAAGAGAAGAGAATAAAAGAGAAGAGAATAAATAACAAGAAAAGATGAGAGAGAAGAGAGAAGAGAATAAATAGGGATTGAGGATTTGGATTTTAATTAGGAATGATGTTTATACCCATTATTTTACCTTTGAAAATTGTTTTCAATATTTGGGGGGGGGGGGGGCAAATAGTGACATTTCACGTGTGGGAAGAGAAAAAACCGAAAAAATTAAGGAAATTTATATAAAAACTATAAAAAAATAAAGGAATTAATACTATTTTCTAAAAATCCGGGGGGGGGGGCCTCTAAAGGTCCGCCCCTGTGCATGGTTCGTATGTGTAGACATAGAAGCAAGTGAAAAGTATCACATCACCTACACGGTGTTGATAGAAATCTTTTTTGCGTTGATACTTGTGTAAAGCTATAAGAGTCCCAAAGAGTGGTCTCTTTTCCAAAATTTTAATTATGGACATCAGGGGCGGACCCATGATGCAATAGTGGGGGGGGGGGGGGCGAAGAATGAAAGCCAAATAACCTTCCTATTGAAGAAACACTAATGTTTTTTTGCCATATATTGTGTGGGCCCTTATAAGACCTATTTGGGGTCCCACCTTTAAACTATTTTATTTAATTAAAGAATAGACTCACATATATTTTGTGGGGCCCACACATATTTGAGAAAAGGGTACAGTATTGATAATGATATTTTTTTTCCGACAAAGTATAGGTAAAATTAAAGCAACAATATAAAAAAAATATACACATGACTTCAACCTTAAAAAGTTAGATGCAAGTCAAAATTTTCTTTGGTAGGAGATGTAAACCAAAAAAAAAAATTTTAGGTAAGAGATGCAAATCGATGGTAGTTAGTTACCTACTAACTATAGACATTTTATTCACAATATAAAATCAAATAACAAAAATTGCAAAAGAAATAAAGAAACATAGAATATAAAATCAATTAAAAAAAAAAAGAGAAAAAGAGAAACAATAAATAAATTGAGAAAGAGAAAGAAACCTTATTGTGGAGTAGATTTTTTTTCCAAATTTTATTAAGCCACGCTTATAGAAAGGGAAGAGAATAAATAGGAAGAAAAGAGGATAGAGGGGAGAGGAAATAGGAGAATAAATAGGGATTGCAGAGTTAGTTTCTAATTAGAAAAAACATTTTGATTTTTGAATACCTAATAAAAAAATTAAAAAAATTTCCTTTAACCCACATTTATAGAAATAGAAGAGAATAAATAGGAAGAAAAGATGAGAGAGAAGAGAGGGGAGAATAAATAGGGATTGATGAATTAATTTTTGAGTAGGAATGACATTTATACCCATCATTTTACTTTTAAAAATTGTTCTCAATATTGGGGGGGGGGGGGAAATAATGACATTTCACATGTGGGAAGAGAAAAAAACTGGAAAAATTAACAGAATTAAGGGAATATGCATCCAATTTTAAAAAATCCGGGGGGGGGGGGGGGCATGGCCCCCCTCGGCCCCTTCATAGGTCCGCCCCTGATGGACATGTTATCTAATAGGGCAAATGTGGGGCGTGTTAGTTGTAGTGCACATCAGAGACTAACCTAAGTGGATGTAGGGGGTTTGGCCGCCGCCAATGAAAACTTATAGGCGAGTTCTCTAAACATTCATGAATCCAAGATAAGGGACATGGCCGGTTCAAAAGTCCAATGTGTTATATAAAGGGTAGCTCCAAAAGTCGACCTTTAAGATATGGATGATGGGACTGTTAGCTATGCTAATGAGGAAAGGTTCAAGGTGTTCAACTCTACACGTACTTTATAGCGCGACTCATTAGACCTAGTGTAGGTTCAAGTCCCGAAGACACCTACAGTGATGTGTCCTTTACTGTCTAATACAGTCACAACACGTGTCCTTTTTTGTAATTTTGAAACTTGTGGGGGATTGTTAGGTTTTTTATTAAAATCTATATTAAGTTTGAAAATTAGTTTTTGCACTTTTTTTAATTTAATTGTTTTGTTAGTGTGTGGGACCCATGAGGTAGGGGTGGTAATGAGGCACCCATGGGTAAAGGAGGCCCTTCATGACCTTGGTTACAAGGCTCTTCATGACATTAATCATGGGTCTTAAAGGTCTTGATCATGGTGATGAGATGGGCTTACTTGTAGGGTGGAATTTACTCAAATTCTAATTATTGACCTTCAATTCTCATTTAAACTTCATGACCATTCATGGTCATTACCATGAGTGTGGTTAAGGTTATTGAATGGATTAAATCCAACTCATACAAAAGTGGTGAATATGAGAGTTAATTCTCCATTTAATGGGGAGGTTAGGTCAAGGTGGTTTATTCTCATTAGTGGAGAAGGGACAAGCCCATTGATTCTCTATTAGTAGGGAATTGATTAACCCCCTTGTGATGAGGTGAGTCATTGTGATTTAATGACCCAATTCATTGCCTTGAGAATCTCAAGGGGTGTAAGGTGTGGTTTGGGTCTATATAAAGCAAACCCCTTTCTTGCATGTGGTGTGTAATAGAGACACTCCTCACACTTGTATTATTTGTTACTTATTTTAAAAGTTTCTTCCTTTGAGTTTGTCTAAGTGTTGTGCTCTAGCTTTTGGCTCCTTGAAGGGAGTAGAAAAACTACCTCATCTTCTAGTTGGAGGTTACTTTATCTTGGAGGTGGTGGTGCAAAGAACCCTTGGTAGTCGGGTGCATCAATTACCTTAAAGATCACCTATTAAGTATCATCCAACTAAAGAACTCCACTCTACCAACCAAGCTAAGGTAGTAGGGTGCATCAATTACCTTAAAGACCACACTCAAGGTGTGACTCAACCTCATTCATCTATGGCTCGATTGCAACATCAAGCTCTCCGGATTGGCTAAAGATCTTTATCTTTCAATTGTATTGCAATTTGGGGCCATGGGCGAAACTTTGCCTCATAGTTAAATTATATATAACAACTACCTGGAAAAGAAAAAAAAAATGTATTGGTATTTGAGGGAAAAAAATTCCGACCTGCCGGATTCGAACCACGACCAAGGATCACCGGATCATACAACAAAGAACCCACCTACCAACCAAGCAAGGTAGTAGGGTGCATCAATTACCAAGACCACACCAGGGCGACCAACCTCATTCATCTGGCTCGATTGCAACATCAAGCTCTCCGATTGGCAAAGATCTTTATCTTCAATTGATTGCAATTGGGGCCAGGGGAAACTTGCCTCATAGTTAAATTATATATAACAACTACGAAAAAAATTCCGACCTGCCGGATTCGAACCAGCGACCTAAGGATCACCTGTTAGGTATTCTCCAACTACAGTCCTCCGCTCTACCAACTGAGCTAAGGTCGGAAGCATTGTGGCTGCTGGGATTCGAGCCCAGGTCTCCACGGCCACAACGTGGAATTCTCACCACTAAACTACAACCACAAGATGTTATTTGATTGGAATTTTATAAGTAACCACACATAAATCTCTAACTAAACATCCCGGGGATAGGCCCCCCAAGGCCAAAATGTGGAAAGAAAGTATTGATGAACATCGAAGAAATTTTATTTTGCGGGTACAGATAACTAATAATTTTGCTTAATTGAAAAATATCAGGCTCAAGAAGGGTCTCAGCCGAAGCATTTCTGATAGCGTTTTCACCGTGCAAGAATTTTTTCCATTTTAATTCAGCCCAATCGGAATGTCTTTATCTTTGCTGTTCTTAATTGATACATCTAGTTTCACATTTTGGAAGAAATCTAAAGAAATTCTTGTTGACGTGTATAATGATGATGATGAGTTTTGGAAAGAAATCAAAGAAATTCTTAGTAGGACATTGCCAAACATCATACTCCCATTGCATAAATGAAAAAAAAAAAAAAAAAATTAATGAATACAAACAATTACCAATCTGTTGTCGTAGTTAGGATATCTAGTTTTTCACCTAGGAAACCCGGGTTTAACTCTTGGCAATGGAAATGTCACTTTAAAATAATAAACAAATCAATAGATAATAAATAAATAAAATTGCCAATAAGAGCATAAATTTTATTTATAAAACGCCCTTTGAGATTTTGTATTGACTTTTATGATTATAGTAGCTGCAAAACTTTTACAAAAGGGAACCTTTTTTTGTGTGGTGCAGTAATGAATCTAATTTATTCAGGTTGTGGACATTGATTCATTTCCTTCTATTGTGGCATTTGATTTTTCTTGACCATATTCTCAGCTAGGATTTCATAAACCTAGAAATGAATTTAGAATATCTATTTTTTTCTCTAGAATAACTCTCTTCCAACAACCAATCCAATTATTAAACCAGAGCAATATCTTACCAAGGCAAACCTCCAATCAAACATACATGTTTCATTATCATCATCATCTGTATTGGAATGCTGATGTGGGAGTTAAAACTCTACACTTGTTAAAGGAAAACCACATAATCCCTCATTTCCCTCATAGAATGCTATTGAAAACATATTGAATTGGTTCCCTTGTGGAATAATTCCCTTTAAGTCATTGAAGGATAGATTCAAGACTTCAAGAAGCGTCAGATCTGCCAATTGCATTGGGATTTCTCTAGAGAGTTTGTTTCTTGATAGATCAATCTAGTGACTCAAGTCCACTTAGATTTCCCATGGAAAATGGAATTTGACCTGTAGGCTATTTCCGCACAAGTTGAGCACTTTCAATGCTTTTAAATTTCCCAATGCATTGGGGATCTTTCCCATAAAGAAATTGTTGGATAGATCAATGCTAGTGAAATTTTCTGCATTTCCAAGTACACTCCCTTCTCAGTGATTGTAATTCTGTCTTGATAGTAAGTGAGTGCCTCACGGATCTTTTGGGAAGATTCTTTGAGAAAACAACATATTCAAACATTATTGACTAAAATGACCGGATCATTCCAAGTAATGCCATTGACTAAAATGACCGGATCATTCCAAGTAATGCCATATACTCTGCTGTGCTAGTCTTTAAAAAGTTTGGAAGCCTGTAGGCATGAATGAATTGGAACAAATAAGACAAAAGGCAAACTAATAATGGACGAAAGAGAGTGAAAAAGAGAAGAAAAGAAACTAATGCATCTAATTGCTGCTAGCTTTCTTTCCTTGAAGAATATAAGATGTGAACTTAGCTTTAAGACTACCAAAAGAAGAACTTAGCTTTTAGACTCCTTAGTGAGTGATGGGTCATCTAAGCAAATGCTTTTAAGACTTCTTAGTGGGTGGAGGGTCATTTGGGCAAACGCTTTATGACCCCTTAGTCAATGGCGGGTCATTTGGGCAAACACGTTTTTTCTTTTTTGGGGTAAAGTGATCGCTTTAAGACTTCTTTGGTGTGAGAAAGTCATTATAGAGTTTGGAAGATGCCTCTCCTTGTGTTTTGGAGTCTTCACATTTTCATACGCAATGGAACGATAATTGTTTTTTAACATGGAAAATCGAGTTTTCTTTTAAAAAGAGTGATAACAATTACGGGTGTACATGGATAATCGAAATTTGCTTTCGAATTTGCATCCACATTCGTTTAGGGGTATCCGAATCCGTTCGATTACTAATAGGATGCATATATGGTATACCTCTTACCGATTCTTATCCGTCCGATAAAAATTATCCAATTAAGGTACTTATTTAGATTTATTTTTCTTCTTTTTATAAATTTTTTACATGTGATATGTGACTATTTTTCTAGATTTTATACTAAAATAGCTACCAAAGTTGCTAAATTCTTAAATTTCAAACCTTGCTCTCACAAATAAAATGGTAAAGATGTAAACAGCTAGTCAAAAACTTGTATTCAATTTGTATTCATGCCCACTTAGAAGAATCTACTAAATAAAATAATTATCCGATTATCATCCGAATCCGACTAAATCCTTCAGAAAACCGATAGGATATTATCTGAATCCGTCCGAATATAATAGGATGCGGATATAGTATTACCACTATCCAATCCGAATCCGAATCCAGTCCGTTTACACCCCTAATAACAATGGAATTACTTATATTTGCTTGGATAAAGTTATATATTTTCCCAATCTTTTTCTAGTTTTTGGTGCCTTAATAAACTTTTATGGTGGATGTTGGGGAGATAAAAACATTAGGGGCAATTTGGTTACATGAATCTAGGACTTTGAAATGAAATAGGATTTTATATTTATGGATTTCAAATCTGTAGATTCATGGTTAAAAAAATTAACCATTTTATACTTGGGTGGTATCCGCGTGAATCTGTAAATTTCATCCATTTTATACTTAGGTGAAATTTAACCCAATATACTGAAGAAAAAAAGTGAAATTCCTAGATTTTGTAAATCTATTGATGTTTTACAACCAAACAAGTATAAATCTCTTATTCATGAATCTAGGGATTTCAAATCCCTAGATCAAGATAACCAACCCTAAAATGGGAAATTATTAAAGTAAAATTTAAGATGGTTAAACCTATGGGGAGTAAGACGGATGAGGTAGAACTAGCCATGGTTAAATTTAAGATAATATGGTGTTCACGTATTGGATAGGGATACAAATTTGATGCAAACAACCAAATCCACCTTGGCCTGCCTTGAGCTCAAATGGGGACTAGGTTTAATGGATTAGGGTCGAAAATTAACATGCATTAACAGTTTGAAGCTGGGCTGAGTTAGGGTTGAGGCCTCAAGCCAAAAGTGAAGCAGTCCAATCTTGTATGTAATATTTTAATTGTTAAGAGATTATAGGAGTAGCATATCAAAATGTATTTTCTCAAATTACCTTCCATTCTTGATTCATCTTGATAGAGTAATATCTTTGAATGCTAGAACACACCATATATGGTAAGAAATTTTGCTAAATTTTGCAAAAACTTGCCAAACTTTCTATGTTTCACATATGGTGAAACAAAATCACAGGCAAAATTGAAGATGTAACTTACAATTGAAGTGCGGGGGAAATTTCCGAAATCTTAATGAAATTTCAATGAATTCCAAAATTTCACCGAAATCTCATAGCAACCTTTGCCCTAACTATAAAAAAAGGTTGAAAATCTGAAGAAAAAAAATTCCTATAATTTCTGCACAAATTCGGGATTTTAATAGTTTCACTGGATAACGAAACCCCTAGTTTTGGCAAAATTTTGCACCTTGGAACACACCCTCTAAGAAAGAGAAGTGTGCATAATGTTGTAGGAGTGAATGGGTAATGGCAATTCCAGCCAGTGAACAAGTTGTTAGAAAGGTTTAATCAAACCAAGTCTTCTGTCATATCCATAGGGTATCAGACTGCTAATTCTGTTACCACATATATCCAGATTACTCAATTCCTCGAGGCGCTTAACTCAATTTACTGGAACTACTAGTAGCAACAAGAAAGAGAAGCGTGTGCAAAATCAAAACGTGTAATATGATTCGCAAATCAAAACCATGTATTCATAACCAACCATCCCAGAAACCATTTGGCAAGCTTCAACATGTTCTCTTCATATAAAGCTTTATCTGGACAAATAATCATGAAGGCAGCATATTGGCTCTTATTAAGGTGTATGCCTTCGTTTGAATCAAAGGAAAGAGGAGGAAATCACAGATTATACAATTCCCAGGATGAGGTGCTGAAGAAAACAATCAGGACCATATAAATGCCAGATCATGTGGTGGAATATTCTACTGTGTTTTAGATGCAATCTGAAAGGACTCACAGATGAAAAATCCACGCATTATACATCCCAAAAGCAGTGGCTTGCCTGGTACTAACTTGTGTGAATTATGAACTTACCAAATGGTTTTTGGAATAATGGAAGGTCCATTATTCAGTGTCCATCCTTGTGGACTGCCTAATGCCGGGGTTGACTATTCTGATTTTAAGATAGCTTCAAGCCTAACATGATGAACTAATTGAACAGAGTCCATTTCTGAACTATCTTATTGTTGAACTCAAAAATTCTAATATTTGATTGACAGTTCATGTTGTTGCTTTGAACCTTACAGTATCATCATCATTAATGATTTCCATTCAGTTGGGTGAAGATCATAGAATTGTTTTCCTTTAGCATAGTTTTGATGATCATTTAATCCGTGTATAGGCCAAAAGTATATGGGATGACAATTATATGGAAGAATTTGTTGTTTAGCACTTATGCTCTGTTTTCTGAACCAACTTGAAACGCAGGTGAGAATCTAGCCATGAAGTGATGGGATTCAATCATCTAGAATAATTTAATCTAAAAATTAGAGTATGATTTGCCATGAAAGATAAGTTCATGCTTTCATATAATAAAGTATGATAGTATGATATACCTTCTAATCTCATTCTAAGATCAGATTGCAGCCAAACCTAACATGGATTGACAATTGAAAATTATTACATCAAGAAAATCATCTTCTACCTTGGAATACAGGGGTGCGTAATACCTTTACGCAAGACCCAATTTATTTGGCTATTTTGCTTGAATCCTTGAGAATTGTTTTTTACCGAAAGTAAAATACAAGAAATCTCTGAGACCCTGGACCCAAAAAAGAGTTTCTGGATTTGAGCTCATATTCTTAGCTCTTTAAGGGCCTGTTTGGTTATTTGAGTTTGAAGAGTTTAAAAATCTAGAGATTTCAAATCTATGGAATCATGGTTCATAAAATTAACTGTTTGGTAAGCCTGAATCTTTGGAATGAAATCTGTAGATTCATCCTAAAAAAACATTTATGGAGTCATGGTTCAAATGTTTAACGCTTTTATAGTAGGGATGAAATCTCTAGATTTTATCTCATACTCATAAATCTACAGATTCACGATTTTAGTATAAAAAGGTGAATCTCTAGATTTCATGAATACAAGGATTCACCCAACCAAACGGGTATTTGAAATCTCTCATTTGTGAATCCAAAGATTTGAAATCTCTGGATTCATGTAACCAAACAGGTCCTAAGTTAATTTATGGGTCTTTATTTTCTTAAGTTAAGGCTTCTCATGAGTTTTGTTTAAATTGATATATTTTCCATTAACTCCACTTAGGCCTTCTAATATCCACTAACTTAATTAGTTATAGAGTTATAGTTTTGGACAGTGATCCATATGCTAATTATTGGGCTTGGCTTAACTTGTGGGCTTTATAGATAAATTGTTATACTTTTGAGTGGGCCCATCAATGGAGAGTAATTTGCACTCCAATTGATAGTAAGGGACTAAGGGCATTTGATCTGTTAATAGTTTGATATATGAACTTGGGGCTGCTACAGGACCGGGCTGGGTGGAGTTCTTTAAAATTCAATCCCAGCCTAGAATGCTCGTATTAAGTCTATATCTGCCATGACCATGGCTCAGAGCCGGAAATTCTGATGAGCCAAGCCATTCCAGTCCTAATTGCCCTTGTCCCTCTAAAGTCTAGCATTGGCCTTAGCAAATTTGATATAAAATATCTCAGCTAATTATAAATGAGATGCCCAATCAAACAGTAAAACTTTCAAAATCCAAACCATTATTTAAAAAATAAAAAATAAAAAATTCCAAGGTAATATTGTTGTTCATGTGTTAGTTTTGATATAATAATATATCAACAAGATGCACAACGTAAACACAAATTTTCATGGTCTTTTCAGTTGTTAAATCTAAATCATTTGTGAAGAAACAATGGAACCTCCGAGCTATTGTCTTTGTTAAATCTGATATCAATAATATTTCAAGTTAAAAGCACAAAAAAAAAAAAATAAAAATTTCATAATTTAACATGTCATTAAATTTGAGTAATCTAACATATGAAAATTGTATGAAGCAATAAACTACCAACCTGCCATTAAACTTGGTATAAAAAATCAAGAAAAGAAATCAATAGGGCAGCTAGTCCCTATTGCACAAATTTCAAATTCAAGTTAGAAATTTGAGCATGGACAAAGTTGATGTCACCACCATGATTATTGTCGGGAAATCATTTCTATCTTCTTCTAAGTAGCCTGAGTCATTCAATGAAAAGTCAAGTATTTAATTAAATGTTTAATCTTTGAAAACGATCTCATAAGGCCCTATCCTTTCAAGTGGTACCTAACATAGGATGAGATGTCATGAACAGGAAGAAGCTCATTTACGACCGCCACTAAAAAGAATTGGTTATCAGACAAATCCAACCACAGCCCTCTCTCTTTATAGAAAAAGCAATAATGAATGGATGGCCCCTTGGAATAAAAATTAAGTCATTCAAGAATAGTTCCTCAAAATGTGAATCAGGATATGGCGATAAGTAATTGTGGTCTAGATTAGTCACATAAAATTTCAGAGAATATGTTCAATGGAAGTTTATTTTAGCACACTTGTCGCTGAAATGCTTTTCCACACAGTAGTGTTGGACCTGATTGGCTACTAATTTTGGCATTCGATTGGAGGTAAAAGACTTTATTTGTGGCATGATATGTGGAGAATTTTTCAGTCACAAACCATTCAATTTAGATTTTTTTTTTTTTTTTTTTTTTTTTTTTTTTTCATGCTGCCCACTTAAATTGGGCCAAAACTCTTGTTTGTCCACTTAAGTGGCAAAAATTGCATGCAGCCTACACTGTCCATTTTGAGAAATTACAAGTTATCCATTGTTATTTTTCTATTTACTTTGAAATTGAAATGACCATCTTGTCCATGGGGGGAAGGAAAAAAAAGAGGGGTTTTTGGTTGCTCTTCGCTCTTTATTTTACAATTGAAGATGATGTTCCAAATTTGAGAGGGAAAACACCAGTACAACTTGGCAAGAAGGTGACCCTGATGTGTTAAAATGGGTGCCTAAGGAAAAGTGAAACTGGAAGAAAAGAAATCAAATCTCCTAAGGTTTACATCAAGTAAGTGTCCTTAATTAAATGGTAAATATGAAACTCAAAAATCTCAGTTTCTTGAATAATCTCTGTCTTTCTAAGCGCATGATTAATCTTTATATGCATAATCAAGACATGCACACGTGTCATCGTGCATGTCGTCACTCTAGTAATCTGGTACGTCGTACATATCGGTCGCTAGCATCTCAAGATCTTGAAACATAGAGGCATCTTGATCTGCAACAAATTATATGTAATAACCCCCGTAATTCTAACTTGAAACCCAAAATATAGGTCTGAGTACCTGTGTCTTTAGTCGGAAGAAGTTGTGGGCCATCCGAATTGAAGTCCATGTTTCGGCCCCATAATCCATGGATTTGGATGAAGTCGGTAAAGAACTTGCCTTATTGGGAACCAAAAGAAGATATAGTCAGAATCCAGATGGATTGGGCACATGAATATCTAGTGCAAGAAAGTCAAGTTTGGACGTTGTCTATGAGCAAGGTAAGAGCTCTTTAGATGTTCGTTAAGGTTGTCGGAGACTAGCGATCAACCATAGAGCAAAAAGCTCGAGTACTGAGGAGTACTAGATGATGGTTGCTTAAGGCGGTCGATTGGAAATTTTGGCAAAACATGCCTATTTTGCCATGCAACACCTTATTTAAGATCCCTAAAACCTAATTTTGCATTATTTTAATCCTTTAGACTATTGGGACGATTGCAACGTTAGAAAGCACGTGGAGAAGAAAGAGCTTGATTCGCAGTGAATTTCGCAGAGATTGGGTGACCATTGGACTCTTGAGAAGGTTGGTTGGACTAATTTATTATCCTATTAATTCTTCCTCTGTGGAGAGTGGTTTTCTTCTCGAATCTCTGTTGGAATTGATTGGAGATGAGAATTATTATTTCTATTGTTTTTTATTAAATTGCTGGGAGAATAGATCTTATGTCTATTTTAATGGTGATTACTCTTTGAAGTGGATTTTAATTCCAGATCTATGTTAAGTTTTGTTTTCATTTCTCATTGATTAAAAAGGCTTTTGTAGTCCTCTAAGAATGTGATTTAGATCTTAGATCATCCCAAAATCTGTCAATGATGGATGATCAAAAGTTTGAATGTCGGACTTGGAAAATTGTCAGAAAGGCTGGCGGTCGCTTGAATCGGTCGATTGATTTGACCAACCACCTTAAGCAACCTGTTGGATTCTAGAGCATGTTTTGTAGTTGTTTCTGTTCAGCTTGAATCCTAAAACCCTAATGTGACTTAATGAACATAATTTAGGGGTTTTTTGGGATCTACTGGAGTAGTTGGTTGTGAGGACTTAGCATGTTTATCCGTATTTTTTTGCTAAGTCAGGTAAGGACAATATTACATATATAACTGGTTGTTTGATATATTGATATGTTTGTTGTTCTAAGCATGTCAATGACTCTATAGCTTGCTATAATTACTCTTATGCTTGTTTATTTATCAATTATGAATGATGCTCATTATACTTTTATTCTTTTTATGTTGTGAACTGTTGTTTGGTGCGACTATGAACTTGGGAATACCTAGCCCTATATTTTTGGCTTGGGATATCAACGATTGTGATGGGACACTGTCTATGATGCCCCCATCACTTTTCATAGTTGTTGTCCATTATGATTAAGATGTCTAAATACATGGTTAGGCAACCCTTACAAGCTACTACCCTTTCAGCAGGGTTATTAAAGTCGAGTGATTCATGATGACAATGGCTAGGTCCTGTGGGCGTCGAAAAGATGAGTTGGGTGTCGTGAGGAGGCATAGACCCACTATTATTATGCAATGGTAGGGTTGCATATGTTAGGGTTGGACTTATGGGTGTCCAAAAGATGGCTTGGGTGTCATGAGAAAATATGAGAGGTATCCACCCCAATAATATGTGGATGACCATAGGGTTAAGGGATGTTGTCAAAAAGACAGTTTAGGTGTCATGAGGATTAACATTCCTAGGTGGGGAATGATACTAGACCAAAAGGGCACTAAGCATGAAGAAAGGTATCTAGACCACATGGAGTGTGTTACCTTATGACCTTGCATTGGGTTTAGAATCCCTGACATGTACCAAAATTTAGACCAATGGTTGTGGTGGACCTATATCTCAGCCATAGTTGATGATGTGGACCGTACGCCTTGCCTGTGAGATTCCAAAAGATGGCTTGGGTTCCGTGAGGAATCAAAGTGACGAGATTTACCAAAGGTAAGGTTGGTGCATATCTGAAAGCATGTCTACCTGGATAGAGACTTGCATAGTTAGAGTTCCTAGATGCATCTATAACATAGCATTTCACTTATTCATGCATTACTTTAATCCAGTGAGATTGTGGGATATGTATGTAATTCTTGCCTTACTAAATTCATTAGAACTCATTCCTTGTGATTTTATAGTTTTTCTTTCTTAGATGTTTATGCAGGAAAAGAAGCAGCTAGCCTTGCATCTATGGGAGAACTCCACTGAAGAGATACTAGAGTCGCTAGTGGGAACTGATTATGATGAACACGAAACTTCTTGTGGATGCATGGAATGCTCTTACAGCACCCATTGACGGGAATAAAGCTCTAGTTGTTTGTTGTTGGGATAAAGGGATGAAAGAGGGTCTTATGACTCATTTCATAGAGAAATTTGAAGAAGAATATATATATATACACACACACACTAGTTAGAACGTTCACAGCAAATGCACATTTATTTTGATTAAATTTTTTTTGCCCAAACATTTAGATTAGATAGAAAAATGTGGAGTCAATTTTTGTATGGTAAGCATTCTTTAATTCTAATTATTTTTATTTTACAAATAGAAATTTAAAGATTCAGAAGAAAAAGAGAAGAGAGATATAATGGAGAAATTATTTTTTTTGAGTGTTAGCATAACTTAATTATATATACCATGTGAAAATGAAGTTTCTTTTGGCTTTTAGAGATCGACTTGTTTGTCTTAAGGAGAACATTGTACAATTTTTTTTATAAGTAAATTAAGATTAATTTCACTAAATTTTGTTTGAGAAATGTATTTATTTTTTCCCCCCATTTTCACATAACCTTCATCAAATAGGCATTCATAATGCAATATGCCACTATATTTATTTTGGAAATTATTGAAGAATATCTCGTAATTTTTTATCCTCGATCAAGTGAGTCCACTTGCCATATCTAGTAGACATGCATTGTACAATAACCCATATTAGCTAGCCTTCTATAGGTTGGGTCTCACTGAGATGCATAAATGAGAGAACTGACGGATACCCAAAAGAATGCCTAGCAACAGGTGCACAACCCTGTTGAACCAATTCAAAGAAACAATTGGACATTTCATAAAGGTTGATATTCTTTTTTCTGAAGGAAAAAGATAAATATGTCAAATAAGAAATAAATAATGAGACAACATGTCCCACAATTTAGTGATTTTATCTTTGGATTCTGATGAATTTCAATCAATATAATTTGTTACAGGCCATTCTAGCTCCGAAATAAAAGACGAAACTTGAGTTTCCTTAACTCTGTAGAGTGAAATGAGGTTTCTAACCTGTGTTGGTAGGCTAGTTTTGTAAGTTTATAGAGGAAAGCAACATATAATTACATGAAACAGAGGACTGAAATGCATCATCGTCACTTCAACATATCAATGCATAAAACAGAGGAATGAAATGCATCATAAGTTCTTCACTTATTGATTTGATTTCTAGTGTGATTTGCACTTGAAATGAGAAGAGTTGCATAGCAACAATCGTATCTTCCACTCTCATAGGATTGAGCCATAAGCTGGTCGAACTAAACAACTGTGAACAATAATGGTAGGGTTCCCCCTGGTGAGAGAAGTATGTAATATTGATTGAATGTGATTAATCAGCCCCAAGATACAACTACTGAGAACAAGTTTGTCGAGTTAAATAACTATGAGCAAATCATGCGCTTGAGCACCAAAACCACATGAAATATAGCAACAAAGTGCATGTAGTGGATGCAAACAGAGCTACAAAGCAATAATTCAAAATGTACCAGACAATAGTAAACTTGAGAAAGATAATCAATATCGAACATTGAACATATAGGTAGGCTACAACACAATCATAAAAGAGAACAAATAGAGATATAAAGACTTACTATAGACTTTGTTGCTAGATTTTCATTTGTCTCAATCAAATGGAAAGAGATAGAAAAATATAAAAATCAGTTAGAGCAAATCGAAATATTCATATACAGTTAATAACCAAAGTAGGGTTTCTATGAAGATTGAAGACAACTGGAGACCTCATTCTCCCATCAAACTCTCCACCTTAACTGAAGAATAAAATGTCACCCAAAAAAAAGAACCTGCTTCACAAAAAACCTTAGTGTCGTTTACCCAATCAAGGTTGATGGGAAAAAGCTTACCAAAAAAATCTTACTTCACCGTCCATGAAGTGATGAGCTTAGCTCAGTGCAACTCTTCATAATTAAGGTGCTTGCTATTAATAGCATGAGAAAAAAACAAGTAGATGAGATTAGGTATCATTTGGGAATCGACCATGCATCAAATGAGGCAAACACACGCACGGACCAGGGGGCGATAGGATAGGCCGGGCTTCAACCAAGAATGTTCGATTTCGAGCCTCTCTCAAAATCCACTCACTTGAGGGTCTTCAGGACTTTAATGGGACACTAGTATTGTCCCAAAAACACCTTTCAATCACTCCAATTAGTCCGAAAGTAAAAAGGCCCAATTTGGCTTTCAGAAAGTCGCCTGCAGACATCTTACAGAGGTTCAATTGGTTTCAAATGGGTGAAATGGGACTAACAAACCCTCAATAAGGGCTAGGAGATATAAAGAAAACTTCAACAAGCATTCAATACTACACAACTTCCACAACTACCACCATTATTGCAATTCCTCATCATGAATACTCCAAGAGAAAGGATGCAAAGAGGGTTTTTGAGTCCTCTTACCTCAACACGAATTCTCCTTGCGACTCATTCTTCAGCACCACCAAAGGAGCAAAGATTCTTCAAAAGCTCTCCTTCTCTCCCACGTTCTTAGCCTCCCTCTAGCATAAACAAACCATTTACGAGGTGAGAGAACCATAAAGTACGGCTTTAAGAGCAAAATTTTGAACATACCCCGATCCAAGTAAGGGGCGTGTCGATCAAATCATGCAACTGGCCCTCTATATCCTTCATGCAAAGGCCAATTTCTAAGGGGTTCGAAGGGTAGAAACCTCTAAACATTACCCAATCAATGGTATAATTTACCATGGCATTTGAGTCCCCTAGCATTGATTTTCATGCATGGGAAAGTCCCCTTTTTATGCCTTTTGCACTAAATTTTTCACTCTAACTCAACTAGGGTGGCCGGATCTTCTTCTTGCTCATCCAACTCCAGAGGTTCGATTTCCAAACTCCCCAGCTCAACCTGAATGGTCCACAGTTGCCTTATACTCGTACTCCAGGTTTGCAGACTTGAAACGATGGGTTACAGTCTGGCTCTCGTATTTGGAAATGGAATAAGTGGTTCTATAAAATTTCTAAAGGAGAAAGTAATTTGTAATGCTGTTTTGGGAAGCTATATTTATTTGCCTTTGACCTTGGGCTTACGTCTGTACCTAAAATTTTCTGTACCACCTAATTTCTCTAACCATTTTCCCTCTACCTCTACTGGGGAATTTCTCAATCATGATTGCTAGAATATTCCATCTTTGGTTATGAATATCCTCCCCCCTAATTTTGTTTCTACTATCATTGAAATTAAGGTGTCATTGAGAGGAGATTCTTGGTTGTTTACTCCTTTAAAATCAAGTGCTCTTTCAACCAAAGTTGCTTATCTGTCTATTCACAGTCTACCATCTCCAACCCCTCCTAAGCTTAAAAATTGGTGGAAGATTTTATGGCATTTGAATATTTTGCCCCATTATAAAAATAAATAAATAAAATTAAAAAAATTTGGAGATTACTAAACAATAATCTTTATTTGAAAGACGTGATGACATCTAATTGCTTGCCCCCCCCCCCGGTGCTTTATGTGGGTTAGAAAAAAAAAAACTGACATGCACCTCCTCTTTTGGTGCTCATGGATGTCCCACATTTGGAAACAAGGAACTTTGGGGATAGATTTTTGTTCCTATGTTGCTCTGAACCGAATGGAGGTTTTCGTGAACTTATTTTTATCCCTTCAACAAGACCCAAGTTTGAGATCTTGGGTTTTCTTTGTCCTTATCATCTCTTTTTATTATATTTGGGATAGTTGTAACAAGTTAGCTTTTCAACATAAATCTACTGACCCTAGGGAAGCCAATAAAACAGTAAAGTACTGGCAAACTTGTTTGAAGTTATATGAGATAGGGAATTTTAATTGATGCTCCTTTGGGAACTTTCACCACATCTACATTAATAAATCTTAGCTGGCCACAGATGATAACCAATGTCTTTGGATTGAAATCCAGGGTTATATTTACAGCAAGTAAAGGAATGGAAATGGGCTTTTTGCATGGTGAATGAAGGAGCTAGTGTTTTGCTAAAGGCGGGGAAAGTGGTTCTTCTTCAGAACAAGATGCATGCGGCGATGGATGCTCTTATTGTAGTGGATGAATTGGATGTGTTTGAGTAGATCTCTTTAGTCAAGCTCATCACTAACTGTAGGACTTTATGCGAGGCTTTACCTTGTCCTATTAAGCATGTGACCTTCTTCCCTCTCTTTTTGGGTTTGTAAACAAGGGTCTATGCAGGGTTTACTTAATTATGCTATGAACAATGGGGTGTAATTTGGCAGGAAAAAATTTACAGAAAATGAATTAACCAAAAAACAAACAAAAAAGAGATGGGATATGAAATACCTGAGATTTGGATGAAGAAGACATCAAGGAGTCTCTTTATTCTCTCAAATAAATTGATAGAAAATTGTTTCTTTCCAAAGTGAAATGAAGAGCCACGCTTCACATAATCCAGGTTGACTTGCAATAAGAGGGAGCTTACTCGAGATAGATAAGGGAACATAGTAGATCACTTTCCTGTTGGGGTAGCACAGACTACTCCCCCTAAGCTTCTTCACAAAAAAATTGGTGTGGTACTCACATCTGAATAATAATAATAAATATATTTTAAAGTGGCCTTGGTGGGTCCCACATCAACCCCACCCAATTTTGTGGTAAGGAAGCATCAAAGGATGTGATCTAAACTCAGGAAAGTTAAGCTAGGAGCTCAGAGTGAATCAATTTGAAACACGTTAGTAAACATCACCCTTCATGGAAGGAATTGGAATATATAAGACAAAAAATGATGATTCTTAACGTAATATACTGACACAGTGTATTGTAGTGCAAGTTTAGGTGTGGGTGTTTTTGAAAAATTTCCATAGAAAATATAAAACATAGATACATTTGAAGAGGGCTCAAAATCTTACTCAACCCAAAGATGACTACAGACAAACATCAATTAAACATAATAAAAGAACAAAATTGCAAAAGCAAATACAAGAAATTTCATTGTGGAAATGGATTCACTTTCCTCTATTATGGTGTTTGGTTTTCCTTGATCATTTGCTCTGGTTGGACACCACAAGCCTAGAAATGAACTTAGAACATCTATTTTTTCTCCACAGTAGCTCTCGTTCAACA
This sequence comes from Hakea prostrata, assembly GCF_041222555.1. Taxonomy (NCBI): domain Eukaryota; kingdom Viridiplantae; phylum Streptophyta; class Magnoliopsida; order Proteales; family Proteaceae; genus Hakea; species Hakea prostrata. The sequence continues at coordinate 41,843,109 of NC_142606.1, read as the reverse complement.
ACCAATCCAATTATAACACGAGAGCAATATCCTGCCAATGCAAACCTCCAATCGAGTAAACATGTTTCATCATCATCATCATCATCTCCTTTTTGGAAAATTGATGTGGGAGGTAAAACTCCGCACTTCTCTGTCAAAGGAAAACCACATAATCCTGCATTTCCCTCGTAGGAAGCATTTGAAAAAGTGTTGAATTGGCTCCCTTGTGGAATAATTCCTGTTAAGTCATTGTAAGATAGATTCAAGACTGCAAGGAACGTCAAACTTGCTAATTGCACCGGGATTTCTCCAAAGAGTATGTTTCTTGAAAGATCAAGTGACTCAAGTCCCCTTAGTTTTCCCATCGAAGATGGAATATGACCTGTTAGGCTATTTCCAGACAAGTTGAGCACTTTCAATGCTTTTAAATTTCCCAATGCATCGGGAATCTTTCCTACAAAGAAGTTGTTGGATAGATCAATGGTGGTGAAGGTGGTTAAAATTTTCTGCATTTCCAAGTATATTCCCTTCTCAATAATTACAATTGTGTCTTGATAGTATGCAGAAGTATTTTGACTATTGTAGTACAAGTCAGATGTATCCTCGTCAAACATCATAGCTTTCCAGTGGGAAATGTATTGCAATGGTAAATCTCCACTAAAATTATTAAAAGAGAGATCAACAACATGTAGGCTTGGGAAGGGACGAGAATGAGGTTGGATGGGTTGAGCAATCGGACCAGCAAATCTGTTAGACCTCAAAACAAGAACCTGCAACTCAACAAGATTTTCCAACCAATGAGGAAAGGTACCATTCAACTGGTTGTTTGAAATATCCAATAAGGTGAGTAACTTGCAGTTGCCTAGTGATCTTGGAATTCCTCCTTGAAAATTGTTTTTGTTGAGTTTGAGGGTATGCAGATTGCACTCAACTTTGAATAAATCAGGAATGGGTCCTTGTAATTTGTTTTCTTCCAAATTTAGCACCCCTATATTGCCTTTGCCGAGGCAAGTTGGAATGCTGCTGTTCAATTTGTTCTTGGACAAATCCAAGATATCAAAATTTCTCACTTTGCAGATTGATAAAGGGATTTTTCCAGTTAATTTGTTGTTTGAAATTGAAAAGAGATAGGCGGTTTTAGAGAGAAGGGAAGTGAGACTCCCTAAGATATGGGAAACAACCTCAGTATCATACTCATCAAATGTTTGGGGAGAGCATGGTGTAGATAATTGACATTCTTGTATCATGTTTGAGTGAAGATCAAGTACTTCTAACATGTTGAAGGAGTGATTAGGTAATGGCAATTCCAGACCTATGATCACGTTGTTAGAAAGGTTCAAATATCTCAAATTCTTTTTCCATATCCATTTGGGTATCTTACCACCAATATCTAGAACATTCAATTCCTTGAAATCCTTAAGGAAATCTAGAAATTTTATAATTCTATTGTCAGAAAGGCTCAGACTATGTAATTGATTTTGATTCTTGAGGAAATTTCTTGGGAATTCACTGATGTTGCAAGATTCCAAACTCAAGTAAAAAATCTGAGCACTAACAAAATTGATGTCACCACTATGATTATTGCTGGGGAGATCATCATAGGAAATATTTCTATCTTCTCCCAAGTAGCTAAAGTCATTGAGTGAAAGGTCAAGGAATTCAATTGTACCTTTGATCTTTGAAATTGATCTTATCAGGTCTTCACCTTTCAAATGATTGCCACTCAGAAGAAGGTCTTGTAGGAAAGAAGAGGAGATGTTGTGAACAGGAGGAGGCTCATTTATGATTCCGTTGAATTGGTTATTGGACAAGTCCAACAACCATATTGATGGGAGAAAAAACAATGAAGAATGGATGGGCCCTTGGAGTAAGTTGTTGCCCAACAATAGTGCTTCAAGATTGGGAAACCTACCCTTGAAAAAGTAATCAGGAATTTGACCACTCAAACTATTGTGTGAAAGACTCAACCTTGTAAGCTGGGTAAGATTTGAAATAAAAGGAGGGACTGGTCCATATAAGTTACAATCATCGACAAATAATTTCTCCAAAAACAAGAGGTTCCCAATTGAACTCGGTAGAATCCCTTGGAATTTTGTCTGGCTAATGGACAAATATTGAAGAGAGGTGTTCATTTGAGAGAATTCTGGCAACTGAACCAAGAGGAGAGGGTTATAAGATAAGTCTATGTAACTCAACTTAGGTTGAAGAAAAACACCGCTTGGGAAATCTCCGTGGAATCCACAACTCCTAAGGCTAAGGACAGTGAGAGAAGTGAGATTCATCAAAGAACTTGGTATTGTGGAAGTGAGATTCTCGTTGAAATCAAGGTATAGCTCTGTCAAAGAGAGAAAGCTCGAAATTGATGCATCCAATGGACCTGTAAGTGAACATTCAACCAACGACAACACCTGAAGTTTAGGGAGTGCAGATGATAAGTGATGACACCAATCCCTATTTATTTGAGCTGACAAGTTCACCCCACCAAGCCGGAGTTGTCTTAACATGGTTGAGGTTTGGACGAATGCTCTCAAATTAGGGATTCCAAGTTGAAATGATCTCGAGCTGTAAGAGAGGTCAAGAGAAACCAAATTGGTAAGATTTGAGATTTCAGATGGGATTTGGCCCTGAAAGTTATTCCAAGAAAGATCAAGAGAAACCAACTTGGTGAGATTTGAGATTTCAGATGGGATTTGACCATCAAAGTAGTTCTCAGAAAGATCAAGAGAAACCAACTTGGTGAGGTTTGAGATTTCAGATGGGATTTGGCCCTGAAAGTTATTCCCATAAAGATCAAGAGAAACCAACTCGGTAAGGTTTGAGATTTCATATGGGATTTGGCCCTGAAAGTAATTCCAAGAAAGATCAAGAGAAACCAATTGTATAAGTTGAGACATATTTTTTGGGAATTGTCCTGAAAAAGAGTTACCTGAGAGGTTGAGATGCAATAATCCAGAGAGTCTTTCAAAGCCCGATGGTGCAAAGTGATCAAATGTGTTCCATGAGATGTCGAGCATTTGAAGGTGAAGAAGATTGAAGAGGGTGCTATTGGAATGGATGGAACCATTGAGCGACGAATTGAAGAGAGCAAGGCCAACTACATGACCAGTAGTGCTATCGCAAGAGATGCCTTCCCAGAAGCAGCAATCAGTATTCGGCTTCCACGAGTTGAGAGATGTGGAATAGTTTATAGAGACATGGTAGTGCTTTTGCTTAAATTGCAGCAAAGCAGAGTGCTCATCATGAAGACATAAATAAGAAGTAGGAGAAGGGGAAGAAAGGAAACAAGGCTGAAACAGAACTAGTAAGAAAAGAAGGAATTGCCAAGACATACTTCCTTTCTATTTCTTCAAAGGAACTAATTAAAAAAGGTTTGGGTTTTGTAAATGTTGGACGATTGATGCATGAAGGAGTTCTTCTTGCCACTTATTTATAGATAACAAGAATCCTAATAGAAACGTTTTGTATGAGCGTTGATAGAGTATTTTCCAAACACAGCAATCAATTAATTCGTCTATTTTCCTTGAAGATGTCCCATGATGGTGAGTGCCCAACGGATTTTATAGGGATGAAGCCTCAGAAGATTCTTTAAGAAAACAAGGTAACAACAACAACACATTATTGACTAGAGTGACTAAAGACTTGAAATGTTTTATGATTTTTTCCACAAATGAATGCCATCTCAACTGGAGTCTGGAGCCTGGAGCCCAACACTCTACTGTGTAAAAGTCTTCATATAGTTTGGAAGATGTATTGTCTCTACCCCCGGTCAGTTGGAGCTTTGAAATTTCTTTTAAAATTTCGTTCAGTTCAATTGGGTTGAACCAAATAATGTTCTTGTGGGAACAAATAAGACAAAAGGTGGGGAGGCTAATAATGGAAGAGGGAGCGGGGCCCCGGGGGCCAAAACCACCCTGCCCGGGGCGCTAATGCCCTGCCCCTAAGAGATTACATAAGGAAGGAAAAGAATTGTGAGTGACGAGCCATCTACGCAAATGCTTTTAAAGTCTCCTCATACCAAGTCATTATAATGAGTTTGGAAGATGCATCTTTTAGTTGGTTAGAGTTTTCAAATTTAATATTTCCACACACAGTGGAATTGTGATAGTCTTTTCACATGAAAATTTTGTGTTTCGTCCTTTTAGAGTGGTTACACCGGAATTACTTTTCTTTGGTCGGATGAGGTCATACACTTCCCCAGTCTACTACTATTTTTGCACTATACTTTTATGGTGGATGTCAAAGAATCTAAGGAGTAAAAAACATAAAACAATTTCTTAAAAAACAAAATTAACAATTCCCGTGCACGCATCTCGAAAATCTGATCAATATATCAAAAGATAAAAGTTTCATGTTCTCAAGAAGTTGCATTAGCCACCTTATTCACCGTAAATCATTAATTAAGTTAGGACTAAAACTACAGTAAGGTTGGGAAATCGCTCAACCCTAACCCTGACCAACATTGACCCAGGGTTTGCCATTATCATCCCTAACCCACCCTTCAGAGGTTGAAAAAAACCAACTCAGACCCTATTTGGGCATATGGTGCTGGCCAGGACAACTACAAATTGTCAAGGTCAAATTTACACCCTTATGTGTGGATATAGGAAGGATGACGTAGAAGTGGATATAGTATCTGAAATGGGTATTTCTTTAGGAACAATGCCAATCAGGGATAGGGATAGGGATAGGGCCAAACCATCCCTTCTCGGCCTGTCAAGATTTAGGTTATGGGACAAGAATCATAGGCCTTGATTAGAATTAAGGAGGAAATAGGCTTATCAATGTACACTTACGGCTGGGATTGGGTTTAAAAATGCCTAGGGCAGCCCAGCCTGTTGCAGTTCCAGCCTAGGTCATTTACATGTCAAATTTTAGAGTTCATTAATAATCCAACGAAAGTCAATTTCATAGAAAAATCCAAGTTTGAAGCGTGTTATATGAGCATGGCAGAGTCTTTTCATATCACACAACATTCAATTTATGGATTTATTTTCCATGGAGATGCCCCATGATAGTGATTACGCGATGGATCCTGAGGCCAAGAAGAATCTTGAAGAAAATAAGGCATCCGATATCTACTAACCAACCAGAGTGACGGGTCATCTGGGTTAGGACTGAAGACTTTTTCTTTTCCAAGCATATCTGTAGCCATGTATATGCATGGCAATAAAAATATTCTTATAACCATATTATATTATAGGAGTGAGGTATATCTAGACTAGCTAATGCTTCTGGGGATTTCATGTATCCATCCCCATATTATAAATTATTTCCATTTTCTAAATCTATGGGGTAGTCATACGACAAAATTGATGAACTGTATAAGGTGAATCCATTATCATAATTAGATTAAATAGTTGTAAATACAGGATATATGAAATTGACTTGATTTATAGAGATGAGTTCAAGAAGAGAAGGAGATGAAGATGGAATAATGAAGTCTTACTCATGTCTAGGAAGAACGGAGACTTTTCTTGAATATTAAATGTGAAAGGGTCAAGGGGTATGAGAAATAAGAAATCATGATCAAGATTAGTCACATTCAGTCATGTATAAATTTTAAATACATATTCAATGAAAGTCTATTTCAGAGAAGAATCTTATTAGTCGAAACGTATTGCATGGGTTTCAATTACTGGGGCTATTTTCCACGAAGAGACCCGTGAAGGAGAAGAAAAGAAACTAGTGGATCTAATTGCTGGTGACTTTGACCTTGACCTTGACCTTGACTCTCTTAGTCAAAAATATCAAAATAAATGAAAACACTTTTGAGCTTGACTATATGACGGGTCATCTAGGCAACACTTTAAGACCCCTTGGCATGAGAAAGTCATTGGTGAGTTTGGAAGGTGCCTCACCTAGTTGGTTTGAGCTTTCAAATTTCAAATTTCCACACGCAATGGAATCGTGATTTGTTTTGACATGAAAAATCGAGGTTCCTTTTAGAGTGATAACTATGGATTTACTTTTCTCTAGTTGGATGAAGTTATACATTTCTCCAAATCTTCTTCTACTTTTTGGTCCCCTACGCTTTTATGGTGGATGTCAAGAAAATGAGCGGTTAAAAACATGAAACAATGAGAAGTTATTCAAACAAAACTTAGGCGTCTATAGTTCATATACAACTTGAGAAACTGAACTATATCAAAGTAAGAAGCTTCATGTACATTAACTACCTCATTCACCTTAAATCAATAATTAAGCTAGTGTTAAGATGCAGTTCAGGCAAGATGTACAAACGATATTTTCTCAAGAACCGTATCCGGAGTTGATGGGGATCCTTCAGGCTGATCTGGCTATTTAGATTGGTGTTGTTTTTTGTTTCTCTATTGGGCTTTTGCCCTGTACATGTCCCCCCTCTCCAAAAAAAAAAAGAAGAAAAAGACTAGGATTAAAATAAAAATAATGTAAGGTCAGGATGGGCTAGGCCGTTGCTTTAAGCCCAATTTTGACCCAAGGTTTGTAATTATGAACCCAAATTTACCCATTGTCAAGGTGAAAAAAAAAATCAGTTATCTATCCTTGTTAAAGCCAAGTGTGGGTTAGGGCGAATTGGGGTTGTGAAGACCAAATTTGCAGGCATCCCTAAATGTGGGGAATAGGATGGACGAGGTAGAAGTAGTTAAAATATATTTCTTTTTTATTTTTTTATTTTTATTCTTTTCTATTTTTTGGGGGATAAAAGCTTTAGATAATATGATTGGAATTATTTACATGTTCTAGAGTTAAGGTTGAGGTCCTTAAGCCCAAATTGAGATTAAAAAAATAATAATAATAAATAAATAAATAAAAAAGAAAAGAAAAATTGAAGACCTAGAACTTAATTGTTTACAGATTGACTTGGGTTGGAAATGCATGCCTGATTGGAGCATAACTAGAAGCAGACATTTGATGTTCTTGAGAGAGAGAATAGATAACTACTCCCCATATTTCCTATCATTTCATGTCTTTAGATCCTTAAACTTGCTATATAACTTTCAATGAAATTTCATGTAATTTTTGGCTGTTGACACCTAAATCTATTTTAATTCGGTGCCAATCGGAATGTCTTTATGTTTATGTTCTTGATTTATATGCCTAGTTTCACATTTTGGAAGAAATCTAATAAAATTATTATTGACGTGTATAATGATGATGAGTACCTGAAATAAATCTAAGAAATTCTTAGTATCACATTAACAACCATCATACTCCTCTTGGATAAAAAAAAAAGTAGAGTAGAACTAATGAATACAATTATTTATTGTGTGTGTAGAGGATTAATGAATACATTCAACTAACGATCTGTTGTCGTCATGCAATTAGGATGTCTATTCTCACCAGCATTGTTTCAGCTTGATCTTGGGGCTTTGGGTTAAGATTGCTGCATTCATGCTCGATTGACAAGAAAGAAGTGCAGATTGACCCTCTTCTTGGTTGAAGCCTTGTGGACAGCATAGTGGTGTGGAAGGAAGCTTTTGAGTGTTTCTAAAATATGTCTTCTATTTATGGTTTCCAGGCAGCGGGGTTGAGGAGGGTATAGTAGTTGGTGGTGGCTGTACCTTGTTGAGACTTGCTCCAAAGGTTGATGCCGTTAAAGATGCACTTGAGAATGATAAGCTGAAGGTAATATTCAGAAGCTTGGTACAGTGGCTGCTTCTCAGATCCAAGCTATGGCTTCCCTCCCGCTCTTCTTTGAACTGCTAGTGGTACTATTTATGTGTTCAGTAGTTTTCTAGTATTCTAACATTGATCACGTTTAATTTGGGCATGTTGGGGCTGATGTTGTTAAAAGGGCTTTGGGCTATCCTCTCAAGTTAACTGCCAAAAATGCAGGTATCAATGGAAGTGTAGTTTTGAGAAGGTATGTGTGATTGTGTCCATCGATTTTCAGTCATTAGGATGTTTGTGAAACCATGAGCCTGCTTCTCATTCAAGCCAACGTAGTTGAATTATGATGTTATCGCCTTGCTTCAGGTGTTGTCAAGTGACAATCCAAAGTTTGGCTACAATGCTGCAATGGGTAATTATGAGGATTTGATGGCTGCTGGAATAATTGATCCAACAAAGGTAAGTTGCTTCACTGTTTTTTAGTAACATAACCTTGACATTAGTTGGGTACGTCAAGTTTCTAAGTACAGAAATGCAGAAATAGATCAGACATAAAGTAGCAGAGCAGATTGTGAAGGTTGAAGCTATGGTCTCTAGATTTAATATTCTGAAAAGCTATCACTTTGCAAATGAGAAGTTGAGGGTCTTGGGGGGAATTTCACGTTCGAGGTTTTGCAGCTGATCTGTTTAACTACTGATGAGTAGTAACTATGTTTAAGTTTTCGCTATTTTGCCTTGGTTAGTGGTTTAAATACTTGCTAGGTCTAGAGGGAACATGGGAATCTTCAACATGGGGTTGTACTTGTTACTCTAGCTAAGTAGATCTTTATTGATAATATGATTTTCTTATTTTTATTTACAAATCAATCTCTCTCTATATAATGTGATTATATATTCTTATTTGCAGGTTAGGAAGAAGGGAGTTGAACACGTAGATCACCCAAGTGCCAAGCTCATGTCCCCCCCTATTGGTGTTTAGATTAAAAATGTAACATCAAGTGGAGTGCTTGTAGCTTTTATATATTCTTTACACAAGTTGACTTGATTAATATATATTTTGTATTTACTTTTCTAAAGCTTTGTTCTTTGAATACTTCTAGTTTTCTTGAATTTTTTTCATATACATAGGTTTTTTTTTTTTAAAACAACCTAATTGGTGGCAGTTTTTAAAATCCGCAATCAATTGTGAACTAGTAGTGGTGGATATCTAAAAACCGTGACTAAAAAGACTTAATTAGCGGCAATTTTCAGCTATTGAAGTGGCCAATAAGACAAAAGGTTTTTTTTTTTTGGTAGAAAATAAGACAAAAGGTGGGGAGGCTAATAATGGAAGAAAGAGAGTAAAAAGGAAAAGAATTGTGAGTGAGGGGCCATCTACGCAAATGCTTTTAAAGTCTCCTGATACCAAGTCATTAATGAGTTTGGAAGATGCATCTTTTAGTTGGTTAGATTTTTCAAATTTTATATTTCCACACACAGTGGAATTGTGATGGTTTTTTCGCATGAAAATTTTGTGTTTCGTCCTTTTAGAGTGGTTACACCGGAGTTACTTTTCTTTGGTCGGATGAGGTCATACACTTCCCCAGTCTACTACTATTTTTGCACTATACTTTTATGGTGGATGTCAAAGAATCTAAGGAGTAAAAAACATAAAACAATTTCTTAAAAAACAAAATTAACAATTCCCGTGCACGCATCTCGAAAATCTGATCAATATATCAAATATAAAAGTTCCATGTCCTCAAGAAGTTGCATTAGCCACCTTATTCACCGTAAATCATTAATTAAATTAGGACTAAAACTACAGTAAGGTTGGGAAATTGCTTAACCCTAACCCTGACCAACATTGACCCAGGGTTCGCCATTATCATCCTAACCCACCCTTCAGGGGTTGAAAAAAACCAACTCAAACCCTATTTGGGCATATGGTGCCGGGCCAGGACAACTACAGATTGTCAAGGTCAAATTTACACCCTTATGTGTGGATATAGGAAGGATGACGTAGAAGTGGCTATGGTTCAACTTAACATTTCTATCCATTTCCCATGAAGAGTCCATGAAGGTGACTACATGATGGATCTTTTGGGGTGAACTAAAAAAAATCTTTGGGAAAACAAGGCATCCTCTTATTATTGAATAGAGTGACAGATCATTTGACTTAAAGGTCACAGCGTTTTTTTCACGAATCAATGTCATCTCAAATGGAGCTTGATAGCTTTGCTGTACAAAAATCTTTATGACGAAGTTTGGAAGTTGGGGCTCACCTTGTCATTTGACGCCTTCAAATTTCTATCACCATTACCCACAGCTGCCCAAATTGTCCGAACTCCACTGGCTGGTGACTTCAGTCATGACTACCATTTTCGTTCTAGAATTGGAGATTTGGATTATAGGGGAATGGATGGATAAAGTAAGAGTGACATAGAAATAAAATGTGGAAGAGTATCTGAAATGGGTGTTTTTGTAAGAACAAGGCCAATAAGGGATAAGGATAGGGTCAAACCATCCCTTCTCGACCCGTCAGGATTTAGGTTCAGGAACATGAATCATAGGCCTTAAATTATGATTAAGGTGGAAATAGACTTATCTATGTACACTTACGGCTGGGATTGGGTTTAAAAATGCCTAGGGCAGCCCGGCCCGGTTGCAACTCCAGTCCAGGTCATTTACATGTCAAATTTAGAATTCATTATCCTACGAAAGTCAATTTTGTAGAAAAACCCAAGTGGAAAGCGTGTTATATGAGCATGGCAGAGCCTTTTCATATCACAGAAGCTTCAATTTATGGATTCATTTTCCATGGAGATGCCCCCATGATAGTGATTACGCGATGGATCTTGAGGCCAAGAAGAATCTTGAAGAAAGGAAAGCATCCGATATCTACTGACCTGAGTGACGGGTCATCTGGGTTAGGACTAAAGACATTTTTTTTCCAAGCATATCTGTAGCCATATGCTTCTACCCCAAAAAAAATCTGTAGCCATATGCATGGCAATCAAAATATTGTTATAAGCATATTATATTATAGGAGTGAGGTATATCTAGACTAATGCTTCTGGGATTTCATGTATACCCATATTATAAATTATTTCCATTTTCTAAATCTATGGGGTACTCATACGACAAAATTGAACTGTATAACGTGAATCCATTATCATAATTAAATAAAATAGTATGTAAATACAGGATATATGAAATCGACTTGATTTATAGAGATGAGTTCAAGAAGAGAAGGAGAGGAAGATGGAATACTGAAGTCTGACTCATGTCTAGGAAGAACGGAGATTTTTCCTGAATGTAAAATGTGGAAAGGGTATGAGAAATAAGAAATTAATTATGATGAAGATTAGTCACATTCAGTCATGAATAAATTTCAAATACATATTCAATGGAGGTCTATTTCAGAGAAGAATCTTATTAGTGGAAACGTATTGCATTGCATGGGTTTCAATTACTGGGGCTATTTTCCACGAAGAGGTCCCCATGAAGGAGAAGAAAAGAAAAAAAAAACATAATAGCATGCAATTGGGCCCCACTATTTTCTTTAAACCTTGATATTGTAACGGCTCAAGTTCTTGGGCCTTATTACCCTCCAAACAGATGCGATCCATGCCTTCTGAGTAGCCATTGGACTCCCAATATGATGAGGTCCGCTCCAACTAAAGGTAAAACAAAAGCACTGACCGCTGTAGTATATTGTTGAATTTGCAGGGGTAGCTGCGGAATTCCATTCTCACTCTGCAAGCGAGACCCACTACCAACCATAACAAAAATATGCTAGTGCCTTCGGTTGCAATAGAGGTGTGTTAGGTGTTGGTAGTAAAGGTGGTCTCATAGAGAGCGGAGGTGCACACATCAACGGCCGCCGACTGTCAGAAATTTTAGCCTCTTGCAAATAAGCCAAACTGACAGCTTGTGACATGTCGCAAGGGCAAAATGCCATAACTTTGCAACGGATGTCCGAGTGCAGTCCATAAACAAAACAACTGACTAAAAACGACGTAGTAATTCCTGTTGTTTGATTAGCTAAGGCCTCAAACTGACTATGATAATCCGCAACTATTGAAGTTTGCACCAATTTAGACAATGAAGCTTGAGAATCATCATAATCAGAAGGACCAAAACATGTTTCTAAGGCTCGAATAAAATCCAAGAGGTAAATAATTTCGCCTCAATATTGCCATTGAAACTATTGTAGAGCAATTCCATCCATATGAAACAAAACAATTAACAATCGTTGATCATCTGGTGTTCCATGGAAGTCAAAAAAACCTCTCCGCTTTAAAAATCTAGCCTAGGATCTGTTCTAGCGAAGCGAAGAAATTCTAAACAAATTGTGCGAGTCTAGATCGTATTTGATGTAGTTGGCAATTGTGGTGACATAGTAGAACTACCAGCGCGATCTCGTGACTTCGAGGGCATAGAATTCAACCTCAAGATCTGCTCTAACCGGTCATCCAACGGCGTCAATTGTGTCACTACCTCTGTTAGAGTTGGCATTGTTCGTCCAAGGCCGAGCACTGGTCTGTCAATGAGATCTGTATCAAATCGAGATGATCACTATGCGCCACTATAGTTGTGCTCAAAGTGATACGGAAAGATGAGCACCAAACGGGTATAACCCGAATATTACACATTGTCATATTAGTCAGGTTACACCCGGTTCTAACAGGACGAAACATGATCGGGTCCGGACCGAATGGGGCTCCACATAACAGTTAATCGGGAAGGATGCCGATCATCCATGACCAAAAGCGTAACGTACGCCACAGATATGGCAATCGTCCTTGTTATAGAAGGTCAACTCAATAGCTGATTGAAAGGGACTAACAGCAAGGGAGCATGATCCAAGGAGAGACATCAGCCCTCGTCCAGCTGACTTAACATGTACATGAAAGGTAACACTCACACTATAAATGCACAGATCTACCCCTCCGGTAAGCAACCAATACACTTTGAGCATAATCTTGTGTAGCTTTTGCACGAGACCTCATTCGGTTCATCATCTAAGTTTGCCATCGGAGGCGGCTGCCCGGCACACAAGCCGGCCCGCATCTAACCTTTCTTACAGGACTCATTGTCCTGGATACGAGAGGAGGCTCAGTCGGATCCAGAAGCATAACTGATCCGCATCAGTTTGGCGCCGTCTGTGGAAACGACAAAGCTTGGAAGTCATGGTGCGACGAACTAACGGACGTTCCCGACAGGAAAGTACAGGGGATGATCGAGTAATTCCCGAAGAAATGATTAATCCATCGGTTCACGAGGAACAAGAGGTACTTCCAGACAACATGGTTCTGGACGATCCAAATGAAGAAGGAACATCGCGAGGTCCCCGGGACCAAGCCATTATGGCAGATATGGACGAGATACGCAAAGGTATGCTCGAAATGCAAGGGGTATTACGCGGTTTAGTGCATCAAATTGGGGTCGAACAAGGACCAAGGCGTAATACCCAGTCTGGAAGGCTAATGAAAGCCTTCAGGACGGTACGAGGAGCCCGACATCCAAGGCGTATCCCGAGAACAAAAATTACTTGGGAACAAAGGGAAATACAACCTGATCGTAGCAAGCGCCAAACCACGCCTAATGGGACAAGGATCAGTGCTTTAGAACGCATTTTGTTGCCGCCTAAAACAGGATCCTTGCCCCCCAGGGATCGTCGGGAAGAGGTTGATGAGATCGTGGATAAGGAGGAAGAAGGGGAAAGCCAACCCCAACCTTCAAGGTCGAGAATTTCGACCTCTCGGGCACCATCCCAAAGGAAGGAGACTACAAACCCTCGTTCAAAGGGGGAACGTGTCGAATCCGATGGGGATGGTACAAGGCAGAACCGGCTGCGAAAACGAGTGGCCGAGGTCGAGCGAAAGCTGGAAGATCGGGATCATGACGAGGATCTTGACGTAGTAGATCGGGAGCCGTTCTCAGACGAAATCATGAACATGCCTCTCCCAAGAAATTTTATCATGCCGACCTTCACCCCTTTTGAAGGGAAAACAAATCCAAAGGAGCATATCAGCTACTTTAAATCAGTAATGACTGTGCTAGGTCGGGAGGATGAATTGCTTTGCAGAACTTTTCCAGCGTCACTCAAGGGCCCGGCTATTAAATGGTTTAGCAGTCTACGACCGGCATCAATAAATAATTTCCGGGAGTTGGCCCAGAAATTCATAGCCCGATTCCGCAGCGCGATCGGGAGTAAAAAGACGTCCGACAGTCTCTTTGGCATACGACAAGGCCGAAATGAGTTCATTCGGGATTATCTGAAAAGATTTGACGAAGTTGCCATCGAGATCGAGGAGCTTGATGATCAAGTAGCATACAGTGCGCTTTGGAGTGGCATTACTCACCAAAGGCTTCTGGAAGTCTTGCTGACGGACAAGCCGAGAACGTACGGAATGCTGTTACGTAGGTGTCAAAAGCAAGCCAGTGTTTATGAAGTGATAAATGCTCGAGTCAAGGCAGATCGGGACAGAAGATCAGATCGGGACGTGGAAAAGCCATCCCCGAGTAACAAGCATCAGAGGTCAAAAAATAATTGGAAGCGTGAACAAATAAACTATACTCCTCTAAACTCGAAACCGTCAGAAATTCTGATGAATATTCGGGATAAAAAGGAGTTGAAATGGCCCGGGAAGATACGAGCACCTCCAGAGGAACGGGATATGACGAAATATTGCCGATTCCACCAGGATTACGGCCATCATACGGATGCTTGTCGAAATCTGAAGTTTGAAATAGAAAAATTGATCCAGCAAGGAAAGTTGGGTCAGTATGTAAGGCAGTCGGGTAAGAGCCGGGCATATTCACCCGCGCCAAAGAAAAGAGGCCGATCCCCCAGTCCAAAAGAACTTGTCAAAAAAGCGGATAAGGGAAAGGAGAAGGCGGATCGGGAAGAAACGCCTATGTACGTGATTATGGGGGGACCAACTGTGGAATCAATCAGAAAGGCAAAGCAAAAGGCTCGGTTTGTACGGGCTGTTCATTTACCTAAGAAAAGGCAAAATCCGGTATGTCCCGAGCCAATAACTTTTACGGACGCGGACTTAGAGGGTGTCACGTCACCACATGATGACGCGATTATCATCAAAGTCAAAATAGCAAACCGGGAGGTTCACCGAGTTCTGGTGGACACAGGATCTTCTGTCGATCTCATCTCGTATGATGCCTTCAGAAGATTGAAGTTGGCTGATGATTTGTTGACACCATCATCAACACCACTATATGGTTTCGCAGGATCATCCACACTGGGAGAAGGAACGATCCATCTGGATCTCAAAGTCGGAAAGTCACCTCGGGATACCTTGGTTCGGGTAAACTTTATGGTGGTCAGGGAGCTGTCGGCATATAATGTCATTCTGGGACGACCAACACTGAATGCACTTGAAGCAGTGGTGTCTCCCAGACATATGAAGTTAAAGTTCCCGACTGAATCGAGAGTTGGGGAATGTTGCTTAGATCAATCGGCTTCCCGCCAATGTTATACAAACTACTTGAAGGAAAAGCGTAAGCCAGAAAGTTCGGGAACAACCATGAATGTCGAGGTTCGGGACGATCGTGATGAGGAAAGCATGCAACGGGCAGAACCCGTGGAAAAGTTGGAAAGGATTCAACTTAGTCAATCCCTTCCTGACCGAGGAACGTTTATTGGCTCAGAGCAGCCAGACGATTTCAAGGAGGAACTTACCCGATTCTTGTGTGATAATGCGGATATCTTCGCATGGTCAGCAAATGATATGCCCGGGATAGACAGACGGGTAGCAGAGCACAAACTCTGGATACAGAAGGATGCAACCCCGGTCATCCAAAGACGAAGAAATTTTGCGATTGAAAAGCATGAGGCAATCAGGGTCGAGGTTGAAAAATTGGAGAGGTCGGGTTTCATAAAACCAATCGAATGCCCGACCTGGTTGGCCAATGTAGTTATGGTTAAGAAAGCGAACGGGAAATGGAGAATGTGTACCGACTACACCGACTTAAACAAAGCCTGCCCTAAGGATTGCTATCCTCTCCCGAGGATTGATCTTTTGATCGATGCCACTGCTGGTCACGAAGTCCTAAGATTCATGGACGCATACTCGGATATAACCAGATCTTGATGAGTCGGGAGGATGAGAAACACACTTCCTTTATGACTGATCGGGAGAGTTATTACTACCGAGTAATGCCGTTCGGTTTGAAAAATGCAGGGGCAACTTATCAAAGAGCTGTCAATAGAATTTTTCAAAGGCAAATCGGGCGAAACATGGAGGTCTATGTAGACGACATGCTTGTAAAAAGCTTGGTTCGGGCAGGACATTTGGCTGACTTGGAAGAGACATTTGATGTTCTCAGGACGTACCGAATGCGCCTGAACCCTGAAAAATGCGCCTTCGGGGTTTCCTCGGGAAAGTTCCTTGGGTTCATGGTTTCCCAAAGAGGAATCGAGGCTAATCCAGGAAAGATTCAAGCACTGATCAAGATGACACCACCAGTTACAATAAAAGAAATCCAGTGTTTAACCGGGAGGGTGGCCGCTTTGAACCGGTTCATATCCCGAGCTGGGGAAAAGTGCAACACGTTTTTCAAAGCCTTGAAGACTACGTCAAGCTCGGGAACAGTCACTTGGACACCGGAATGCCAACAGGCTTTTGATCATCTTGTAACGTATCTCGGGACAACACCTGTTTTGGCCCGACCCCTGTCTGGGGAGGTCCTTACAATCTATCTGGCAATTTCGCCAACGGCGGTCAGTGCAGTTTTGGTTCGGGGAGATACCGTTCAGAACCCGATCTACTATGTGAGCCATGTGCTTATAGATGCTGAAAAGCGGTACCCGGACGTCGATAAACAGGCGTTGGCGCTTCTCGTGGCGTCATGAAAACTAAGGCCCTACTTCCAATCACACCCAATAATAGTCCCGACTAATTTTCCATTAAAGAAAATACTACAAAGACCTGATGTGGCAGGGAGGATGGTCGGGTGGTCCGTCGAGCTTAGTGAGTACCAGATCGAATTCAGACCGAGGACGGCCATAAAAGCCAGGTACTGGCCGACTTTGTTGTCGAAAGCACTATACCACAGAGGAACGACCAAATACCAACGGCTGGAGTATCCGAGTTGTGGATTCTGCATGTAGATGGTTCGAGCAATGTCTCAGGGTCGAGAGCAGGCTTGACTCTCTGTAGTCCCGAAAACTTCATTATTAGCTATGCTATAAGGTTTAAATTCCCAGCCTCAAACAATGAAGCAGAATATGAGGCTGTCATAGCAGGCTTGTGAGTGGCCCGAGCCCTCAGGGTTCGGGAGCTGGAGGTAAGAAGCGATTCTCAATTGGTTGTCAACCAAATCAAGGGAGAGTATGAAGCAAAGGATGAAAGAATGGCTAAGTATTTAGTCAAGGTTGGACAGTTTCAAACTTTCTTCGAACGGGTAACATACCGACAGATACCAAGAAAAGAGAATGAGAATGCAGATGAACTTTCCCGATTATCAATGGCAAGCTACAAAAACTTGGACTCGGCGGTTTACATTGAAGAATTAAACAGCCCGAGTATCCAGGAAGTAGAAACCTTTGAGATCAGTAAGGAACCAGACTGGACCACACCTCTGATTGCGTATATTCGGGATGACATTCTCCCGACTGATCCAAAGGAAGCAAAAAGAGTCCGGAATCAAGCCGCTCTGTTCACCATGGTCGGGGATCGGCTGTATAGGAGGTCCTTCACGAATCCTCTCTTGAGATGTGTTGGGCCATCCCGAGCAAGTTATGCCCTAGCTGAAATCCACGAAGGCATATGTGGGGCACACATGGGCGGGAAGGCATTGGCACAAAAGGTATTAAGGTCGGGAATATTCTGGCCTACAGTACAAAAGGACGCGATTGACTATGTCCGTAAGTGCGAACGATGCCAGAAACACGCTAATGTCCCAAAGTTACCAGCGGTCCCCATGATATCCGTCTCCAACCCGACGCCATTTGCGATGTGGGGAATGGACCTTGTCGGGAAACTACCGAAAGCTCCTAAGAATCGGGAATATATGGTGGTTGCAATAGATTACTTCACAAAGTGGGTCGAGGCTGAACCGTTATCTTCCATCACGGAGAAACAGATGGAAAAGTTTTTTGAAGAGAAGATAATATATAGGTTCGGGATACCCCGGATATTAGTGACGGACAATGGCAAACAATTTGAAGGCGCCGGGTTCAAATCCTTTTGTATGAGGTACCATATAGAACATCGATTCGCTTCGGTTGCCTACCCCCAGAGCAATGGACAAGTGGAGGTCACCAACAGGACGCTTCTCGATGGGATCAAAAAAAGGTTGGAGGATAATCGGGCAATGTGGGTCGAGGAACTCCCGAGCGTCCTCTGGTCATACAGAACTACGTGCGAACCCCAACTGGCGAAACCCCTTTTTGTTTAGCTTATGGGACTGAAGCCCTAGCTCCCGTGGAAGTATTGGCTGGATCGTTGCGTTATGATGCATTTAACGAGCAACAAAATGATCAAGGACTAAGGGAGAATTTAGATCTTTTGCAAGAAGCCCGAGCAAGAGCACAACAGAAGAATCTAGTGTATCAAAAAAGAGCAGCACAGCACTACAATTCTAGGGTTAAGAACCGAAGATATAGATCGGGAGATCTGGTTTTGAGACGTACAGGGGCTTCAGACCCGAGAAATCAAGGAAAGCTAGCTCCAACATGGGAAGGACCTTACCTGGTAGAAAAAGAAACAAGGCCGGGATCATACCGACTGAAGAATGTAGAAGGCGGAAAACCGATTGATCGTTCATGGCATTCCACCAATTTGAGAAAGTTCTACCAATAGCCATTATAGACATCGGGTCTGTTCCGTCTGTGCCTCCGTTTACCAGATTAAACCTTTTCAAAGAAGATACAATAAATCCGGGTCCATCCTCCGGCCCTTACAATCTATTCCGTTCACTCCCTTTTAATTACTCCAAAAAAGGTAACTTGCATCTTTTCTTAAAGATACCATTCACTCGGGTTCACTCCCGTTTGATCAATTACTCCTTTTTAAAAGGAACTTGCATCTTTTCTTAAAGATACCATTCACTCGGGTTCACTCCCGTTTGATCAATTACTCCTTTTTAAAAGGAACTTGCATCTTTTCTTAAAGATACCATTCACTCGGGTTCACTCCCGTTTGATCAATTACTCCTTTTTAAAAGGAACTTGCATCTTTTCTTAAAGATACCATTCACTCGGGTTCACTCCCGTTTGATCAATTACTCCCTTTAAAGGAACTTGCATCTTTTCTTAAAGATACCGCTCACTCGGTTTCACTCCCATTTGCTTAATTACTCCTTTTTAAAAGGAACTTGCATCTTTTCTTAAAGATACCATTCACTGGGGTTCATTCTCGGTTGATCAATAATTCCACCCACTCGGATTCACTCCCGTTTGGTTAACAAATCACTCGGGTCTATCTCGATTAATTCACAGGAGGAAGTTGTTTGGTCACTTATGTGCAACAAGAATAGAAAAAAAACTTGATTCATTCATAAAAAAGATTACAATATTTGGTATCAAGCTTTAGTCAATTTTCACTGAAGGACTCCCGGGAAGATCTTCTCCAGCAGTTGGTTCAGTCGCGCCTTCAAGGGACTCCAGCATGCCTACAGTATTGGCAGGGGAACCTTGGATCTCTTCCTCGCCCCGATCATGCTCCTCTGGCAGCTCACTATCTTCTTCCCGAGCTATTGTTTCTTCATCTTCACCTTCCTCTCTTACTTCGTCTTCAGGAGAGGGTTGGGGAAGAGGATCAATATAATCCACAGCATCGGGAAAAGGGAAATCCTCAAGCTCGGGAAGACCTTCGGGACGAGGGCGTTTGAGCTCATCATAAATCAGAGGGTCCAACAGCTTCTCCAACTCTAGGGGACGGGGAAGATCTGTCTGCTCCAGAGCCTTTTTAAAGGCAACTTGCATACCTCTCTTAAAGGCGGGAGTAGCAACAGCCAGAGTGAGACTCTTGAACTCTTGAGTCGTGAAGTATTCCTCCAGCACACCTCGTCTAGAGGCTCCAGGACCCGAGGACTCCAGCTCTTTCAACTTGTCTCTCAGCTGGGCATTCTCATTCTTCTCCGCCAATAAGAGGGCTTCAGACGCCCTCAAATCTTCAGACACCTTCCCGACTTTCTCTTCCAAGTCATTGACCTTCCCTTTATACTTGCTTTTGCTTTTGGAAAGGACATCCCTTTCCTTCTTCAGCTTGGCCACTTTCTCTTCGGCATCCTTCAGTTTCTTCTCCGCCTCTTCCTTTTCAGTGATAGCAGTGCGGGCCCGAACGTTCGACTCCTCGTGGAGCTGTTCTGCCAGCGCTAACTGCTTTGCTTGGTCCCGAGCCCTACGAAGAGACTCAAAAAAAATGTGTACAGCACCAGCAACGTATCTGAAGAAAGATTACCCGGGTAAGAAGAGTGATAATAGTGATTCGGGAGAAAAAGGAAGAAAAAGACAGGTACCTGAATCCTTCATTAAAAAACTCCCTATTCGGGAGGTTGCGCAGATACGTTGCATCAGCATCGTTAGTAGCTTCATTTAGCCACTGTTCAGCATACTCCGAGTCACTGAAAACGGTGTTAAAACCGAAATCACCGGCCGAAGAAGAAGGGGCAACCTCCCGAGCTGGTTCGTCGATATGAACCCTTTTTGGAAGGCGAGGAATGCCGTCCGCTTTACGTTTCTCAGCTCCCGAGGAAGGAGCTTTCTTCTTCAGACTCTTGTCGGGAGATGGCCGGTTGGAGGGGGCAATCGCCTTTGCAGCCGCAGGAACTTGTGCGGGGGCTTTTTTGAGTACTCCCGAAGGAGGTTTGCTGGAAGGCACAGGTTTCCGTCTCCTTGCCTCGTCCATGTTCCCGAGCGCCATTGCCAGAAGATCATCCTCAGAGATATTTTGGCTCACTGGAAAACAAAGAATACGTATCAGGTCAGCACAACATAGATGACACAAAAACAATAAAACAGAGACTTACTCGGGGAGAAACCCCATAGCTGAAGAACTGACTCGTACTCCATGGAGTACCCATGGACTGCGAGCTCGTCATCGTCAACCATGTTTATTATGTCAATATAGTTTTCCTCGTCGGGATGAAGGGCGACAGGAATATTCAGGCGGTCGATCTTCCCCTTGGGAACTTCTTGAAATTGAGTACGGAAGGGCTCGGGAGAAGGCGGTTTAAAGAAAAGGTAAAACTCCCGCCATTTCTTGGTGGTAGACGGGAGAGAGTCCTTTAAGATAAAGTTCCCTTGAGAAGGGGAAATTCTCTTGGATAGAAAAAACCAACCGCGTTGGCTGTGAGGATGAAGGGAGTAATAATGGTGGAATAAGCCGAAAGTCGGGAAGACCCCTAGTGACTTACAAAAGCCGACGAACCCGATCATAATCCTCCAATTGTTCGGGCTCAAATTAGAAGGGCTGAGCTTATAATGGTCAAGCACATCTAACAAAAGATCATGCAACGGGAGACGTAACCCCCCGATAAAGGCATCATAATACAAGGGATAGAATCCCTCAGGAGGACTGTTTACTCTTTGGCTATCGGTCGGGATAATAACCTGATATCCCTCGGGGAATACCAAAACTACCCAAAAATCTATCCAGATCCTCGGGAAACAGGGAGCAGAGATAGAATTCAGGTCCCGAAGAGTTCTGGACGAAATTAATGTGCCAGGGAGTTAAGGGTTCTGATCGAAGCATTTCTAAGGTTGCGGAGTCGAGTTTCTTACAATCAGGTTTACGGGGAATGGCCCCCCGGAAACCGCTAGGACGTTGAAAAGGTGGACGAGGAGGAGCTTTCGATCTAGATACCCGGGAGGTAGACGGGACATCCGTCCGAAGGAAAGCTTGGGAAGATACAGCAGGGGGATCTCGGGAAGTGGCCGTAGACTCAGGTCTTAGGGCACTCTGGGCAGAAGGAGTAGCAGAATCAGAAGCAGGGGCAGGGTTCGAATTTGAACTATGATTGGGACCCTCCCGAGAATCTACACTAGGAATGGCCTCTACTTCAGCCTCAACTTCGGCCTCTTCCTCGGCCTCCACCCCGGCCTCTACCTCCCCTTCTACTTCATCGGGTACGAGGGACGTAGTCAGGGCTTGCATCGCTTGTTTCTCTTTGTCCTTGCGGAACATCTCCTGGATCTCATTATAGAGTCGAAGATCATCGTCCTGGGTGGAGCAGCTGTTAGATTTGGATCTCTCCTCATCAGAAGATTGCTCATGAAGTTCTTTCAGACGATCCCCGGTCAGATTATACTTCTTTGTTTGATCGCTATCACCCTCACTAGTATTCCATTAGCCCGACGACGCCTATCATGGTAGACGGGAACGGGAACCTTATTCTGATACCTAAACCCTCTCAAGCTTACTTTTGGTTTCTTCGGGGCCTTATATCTCCTTGGGGCCATAAGAAAAGAAAACTTACTGATTAAAAGAAAGGCTTGAGGAACTTCAGAAGTCAGTCGGGAGCGTTGCTTAGTCGAGAGCAAAGAAAGCGGTAGGAAGAAAGCGAAGAGGAAGGCTCCTATTTATATTGCCGGAAGAGGCGTTACACTTCTTGATCAGACGGTTACGACTCTTGATGATCGACGGTTACAAAGTGGAGACGGTTCACCTCCCTCGAGGCTCTCATTATGAGCCTACGCCTAGCCACCTGACGTGTCAATCCCAGGTTGGGCAAAGTCCTGAGGATAGCCGTTACAAAAAACGGCTGATCACTTTAGTGCGCAGGCATTTAATGCGTCCATTAAAGGGTATTCCTGGAATATCCCGAGGAATGGGAACTCCAGGAATCTCCCGAAGCACAACTCACTCCAACCACCTAGCTATCCCGAACATCGCAAGCAACGATCGGGATAGGGGGCTTATGATACGGAAAGATGAGCACCAAACGGGTATAACCCGAATATTACACATTGTCATATTAGTCGAGTTACACCCGGTTCTAATAGGACGAAACATGATCGGGTCCGAACCGAATGGGGCTCCACATGCTAGTTAATCGGGAAGGATGCCGATCATCCATGACCAAAAGCGTAACGTACGCCACAGATATGGCAATCGTCCTTGTTATAGAAGGTCAACTCAATAGCTGATTGAAAGGGACTAACAACAAGGGAGCATGATCCAAGGAGAGACATCAGCCCTCGTCCAGCTGACTTAACATGTACATGAAAGGTAACACTCACACTATAAATGCACAGATCTACCCCTCTGGTAAGCAACCAATACACTTTGAGCATAATCTTGTGTAGCTTTTGCACGAGACCTCATTCGGTTCATCATCTAAGTTTGCCATCGGAGGCGGCTGCCCGGCACACAAGCCGGCCCGCATCTAACCTTTCTTGCAGGACTCATCATCCCGGATACGAGAGGAGGCTCAAGTCGGATCCGAAGCATAACTGATCCGCATCACAAAGTTTTAACAGTTTCATCAACATGCCTGAACCGAGTTCCTTCTGCCATGGCAGGTTGGACCAATGATAGAGGCTAGAGGGAAAAAAAAAAAGATTCCAGAAGATAGGGGATTTCAAATATAGAAGAACAAGCTAATCAGAGAAGAGGATTTGGATGAACTTTCTTTTCTATTCTTTATTTCTTTGTGTATAGCTATTTATAGCTAAAGTAAGTTGCTAGAAACAACTAAGACTCCAATCACTAATTGACACGTGGAACCGCATACACCCATTGACCAAACTTACAACTAACATCCCATTACACTTTATAATCCTTCAAAAGCACAAGTAGGCGAAAAACCCTAGAAGTTCATTGCACCACTTCCTCCGTTTGTGAGTCATCTTGCCCATAACATTTCTCCTCTTTCTTTTGAGCCCAATTTGGCTGCCCTCTCAGTGAATTTGAAGTTTTGGAATCGAACTTGTTTTGGTAAAATTAAGAACCTCAATTCCCAGCTATTTGCTCTTGCTTATATACTTGAGTTTTTTTGCAAACTTTTATGAAGGATGCAACCAAATTAATTGGATTTTTTTTATGCTGAAGAGTGTTTCTAGTTCCAAAAATCTTGGTCGAACTTTGTTTCGGATGGTGATCGTAATACTAAATTTTATCACTCCTCTGTTCGTCTTACATTGCAGAAAAGACAGATTGCAGATCTTTGGTACTATGAAGGTAGGCTCCTCACTATTCCTATGCTTATTGCAGCTGAATTTGCAAGTTCTTTAAATCATTATTTTCGCCCTCTTTTTTTGTGGATTCTCTTTTTAGCCATTGCATCTCTTCTGCCGATGCTAACCCTTTATTTTCTAGGCTCTCTTTGCTTGAAATACAAAATGTTGTTTCTCCATTGGAGCCTTCTTTGAGAAAGATATTTCTGCTCTTGTTTGGAGTTTCTTCGATTCTTCAACTCTTCCTCCCTTTCTTAACCACATTCTCTTGACCTTAATTCTCAAAACCCCTAATCCTAAAATTGTGGTGGACTGTCAATCTTTTAAGTATTTGTAATGTTTCATACAAGGTGGTGGTAGAAATCCTAGTTAGGACTTAGTCTCAAACCTTTTCTTTCTTCTTTTATTTCGCCTCTTCAAAGCGTGTTTGTTTCAGGCAAATTAATTCATGATAATGTGTGATTCCCCATGAAGTGTTTAACTTCCTTAGAAAGAAGAAATTTGGGGAAATTGGGTTTGTCGCCCTTAAACTTGACCTTTCAAAGGCCTATCATAGGGTTGAACGGGGGCTTTTAAACCATGTTTTTCACCTTCTTGGCTTCCCTCCCAAATGGTGTGCTTTGGTTTAAAACCTTAGCCTGTATCTTTTTTCTTCTTGCTATGAAAGTGTTATCAAGAACTTTAGGGGTGCATAGGGATCTTAATGCCTTTAAGGGAATTCGCATTGCTAGAGGAGCTTTGAAAATTCGCATTGCATTCATTTTCTGCCGTGCCTCTCTGGAGGATCTTTACTACCTAGGCTGTTCTTGAAATGTTTTCTAGTCTCTCAGTTCAAGAAATCAACTTTGAAAAAAGCGGGTTGTTCTTTAGTTCTAATGTTGCTGAGGATACTAGGAAGGCTTTAAGTGATAACATTGGAAGTGTCCTCTCCACTCAAGGTTGTAAGTACTTAGGTACATCTTTAATCTCTTCTAGATCCCTTTTAAAGATTTCAAATTCTTAGTTGATAAAGTAAATTCTAAACTTAAGTTGTGGAAAGCAAATTCTCTAAGCTATGCTGGCCGTAGAATTCTAGTATCTTCAGTTCTCTCTTCTATTCCCACTTCTATATGTCTTATCTTCGCTATTCTGAAATCATGTGCCATGAACTTGATTCCTTTTGTTCGAAATTTTGGAATGAAATATCTCCAAGCCTTTGAATTCTATTAGGATTTGTTGGGAAAAAAATCCTGCAATCCTATGCACCAAGGGGGGTTGGGATTTCGAAAGAATGAGGACCATTACAAAGACTTGTTATTGAAGCTCTCTTGGAGACTTTTAACTCAGCCTACTTCTATGTGGGCCAGAATCCTCAAATCGAAGTATTTCCCTAAGTCCTCCCTTTTTATCCAAAGATTTCTAAGAAGTCTGGCTCTCGTATTTGGAATGGAATCAGAGGCTCTATAAAACTATTAAAGGAGAAAGTAATCTATAATATTGGTTTGGGCCGGAAGCTATACTTCTTTGCCTTTGACATTTGGCTTACGTCTATACCTGGAATTTTCTCATCTAGCTATTTTCTATAACCATTTTCCCTTTACCTCTGCTGGAGAATTTCTCAATCACGATTACTGGATATTCCATCCTCAGTTATGAGTATCCTCCCCCTCCCCCCCTCATTTTGTATGTTTCTGCTATCACTGAAATTAAGGTGTCATTGACAGGAGATTCTTGGTTGTTTACTCCTTCAAAATCGGGGGCTCTTTCAACCAAAGTTGCTTATCTATCTATTTTTGCAGACTACCATCTCCAACCCCTACTAAGCTTAAAAAGTAGTGAAAGTTATTGTGGCATTTGAATATTCTGCTGGTTATATAAAAAAATTCTGGAGGTTACAAGACAATGGTCTTTATTTGAAGGATGAGATGACCTGTTGGTCTAGTTGCTCCCCCCCCCCCCCCCTTTCTCTTGTGCTTTATGTGGGTTAGAATCAGAAACTGATATGCACCTCTTCTTTTGGTGCTCTTGGACATCCCACAATTGGAAAGGAGGACATTTGGGGATAGATTTATGTTCCTATGTTGCTCCGAGCCTAATGGAGGTTTGCTTACCTTATTTTATCCCTTCAACATGATCCAAGTTTGAGATCTTGGGTTTTCTCTATCCTTATCATCTCTTGTTATTACATTTGGGACAGTTGTAACAAGCTGGCTTTTCAACATAAATCTGTTGACCCTAGGGAAGCCATTGAAATAGTAAACTACTGGCTATCTTGTTTGAAGTTATTTGAGACAGGGAATTTTAAATGGTGCTCCTTTGGAAATGCTTTCTTTCACCACATCTCCATTAATAAATCTAAGCTGGCCTTTAGATGATAACTAATGTCTTTGGATTGCAGGGTTATTCCTACTTCAAATAAAGGAATAGAAATGGACAACAAACAGGAGCAGGAGCAAAGCACCACCGCAGTGGCAGCAAGACCACACCATAAGAGGAAACCACTAACAAATTTAAAGGATTATGTTTAAAGGGGGGAAAAGGGTCAGTTAACGGTGGGAAGGGGTTTTGTAATCACGATAGAAGTGGGATGTAAGGGACTAATCGTAGGGTTAGCACTGGAAGCATTATAGGGTTTTGAAGTTAGCAGTATATAAGTTGTAAGTGCGAAATAATCAGTATGAATGAAGTATTTTCCTCTCAATTTTCTTCTTCCTTGGAAGCGCCACCCTCAAAGTTGGCTATCTTCTCTTTAAACCTTAACATTAGTACTTTCATTGAGAGAACTCCCCCTCCCCAATGGCTGAGAATACACTACACAACTCTGACAACTGGATGAAATAGTGAGGCTATTGAAAGAAGTGTCGAATGACCACAATGGACTTCTTGACTCTCTGCAAAACGTGGTCACCGAGCAACAAATGTTGTCAAGTAACAACAGAATCTCCAAAGGGTTGTGAGGGAATAGAAGAACTCCATCATAGAGCTGACACTTCGCTTCACGGCGATGGATGCGCGATTGGAACAGATGCAACACCTCCTCAATAATGTTGTGGATTCTCATCAAGTAACTGGCATTTCCAATGTGCAGCTCAGCACGCCAGTAGGCAGTATTGCGCACCTTCCCTCACCACTACAACCAAACCCCATCCAAACTCGAAAGCTTCACCTTGATTTTCCGTGATTTAACAGCGAAGACCCTATAGGGTGGCTCTTTAAGGCCAACCACAATGCCTCCTCATTTCTTCTGTCCACATGGACAGGCATACACTTCAGTGGTACCAGTGGATGCATAGGACATCAGTGTTCACTACTTGGCTAGAGTTCTCAAGGGCGTTGGCGGTGAGATTTGGCCCTACCGAGTTTCATGATCTCGAGGCAACATTGTCCGAGCTGACTCAATCCAATACGATGGCTGATTACCAAACAAGGTTCGAAAGGTTGGCAAACCAAGTCCACTTGCTACCTACCCGATTCATCATCAGTTGCTTTGTGTCAGGGTTGCGCTCGCACACCAAAAATGAGGTTGTGGCGTTTCGACCGACAACATTGATGGATGCAGTAAGTCTTGCTCGTCTCCAAGAAGGCAAAATCATTGAGAACCGATGATCCTTTAGACCATTCCTAGGTTGGAACATGCCTCTGTTAACGGCATCTCCCCGCATTTCACCACCAGTTTCATCGAGACCTTCCCTACTTTCACCACCTTCCCCCCCCCCCACCCAAAAAAATTCCGATCAAGCATCTAACACTGGCATAAATGCAACAAAGGTGTGATAAAGGGTTGAGCTGCAACTGTGACGAGAAATACAGCCCCGAGCATCTGTGTAAACAATACCAGCTCCTTTTATTGGAGTATGATGGGAACAATGAACCAGCCATTACTAAAGTTGATGTGGGAGCCAGTGAAAATGACTCAACTAAGATGCAGGCTGAGCGCAAGGAGAACAGTGCTGAAATAACCTATTTAGTGCTCATTGGGGAGCCATCTCCTACCACTCTAAAGTTTACTAGACACATTGCAAAGGTATCCATAGAGGTGTTGGTCGATGGAGGCCATACTCATAATTTCTTGCAAGGTCGTGTGGTGAAACACTTGGAGTACTGATTGAAGAGATGGCCAAAATGGCAGTCTTGGTGGGCAGCAGCAACCGCATCAGAAGTGAGGGAATGATTAGGGGGTTAATAGTATTCTTGCCGGTTGGAAAAATTACGATCGATGCATACGTCTTACCATTATTTGGGGCTGATATTGTGCTGGGGGTATAGAGGTTGGCAATCGTAGGACCTGTGGTGTTCAATGACTCCCAACCATCACTCACCTTCACAACAACCGGCGGGCAAGTTATGCTCAGAGGAGAAACAGGGCAAGATGTGGCACAACTCAACTTCAGTGAGATCTGATGAATGGCAGAAACATAATCAGGAGTTATGATGTTCCAACTAGAGTTTTTAAACGAACCAATGGGCCAAGATAAGATTGGAGATATGAATTTACAAGCACTATTAAAGGAATATGAGGATGTGCTTGAATTACCAAGTGGGTTTCTACCAAATAGGGCCTAAGATCACCATATTTGGATGCAAACCCAGGCCCAACCAATGAACGTCAGGCCATACAAATATCCTTACTATCAGAAGGCTGAGATTAAACGTGTGAAATCCCTAAAAATCCTAACCCGAACTCGGCATTTCTGGTTTGTGTACTAGGAGTTCAAGAAGAGGTCAACTCTTAACCATACGAGTTGAGCCCAAAAGTTCAAAAGTTGAACCTATGGACTTGGATGATAGAGAAAAAGACCCGGTCACTTTGCTTCACTTCACCAGGAGAGAGAAAATTACTCTTGAAGGCATTAAAGTGAGATTTTGGTATGCCCAGAAAGCTACGCAAGAGGACTTTGAATCTTAGGTAAAGTATACCATTGAGTAGGTAATTGTGTAAGGTAACTACCCTCCAAAGCCCATCGCAATCGGCCCTCGCATGAAGAAGATATGGGGGCGGTCGGATAGGGTCGGTTAGATAAGTTATTTGACCTGTCCCTACCCAGGAAAGGGCAAAATTGGTTTTTCACCTTCTAAAAGCTTTTTAACTTTCCCAATTCACCCAAATTCGGGATTTTTAGACTTGAAGGAGAGAGAACCAATGGGAGAGGAGAGAGAGGAGCAGAAGAAGCTTGGGGAAGAAGAGTTTGTGTATTTTGACGGTGTTGAATCGCGATTTGAAGGTTTAATCACGTAAAGAGGTAAGTCTGCTTCAATTCACCTAATTTTGGCCCAATTTCATGAGATATTTGATGGTTATTTTTGTTTAAACATGATATTGGGGGGGGGGGGCCTAGGTTGAGGGGAATATTTTCCGACTTTGTAGAAAGATTCGCACGGCTATTGTGCACGTCTATGTCGAACCTCGTGCGAAACCAAGCACTTTCAACCGAGTTGACTAGGTGAGCTGCCAGCCGACTTAATCGGGTCGATTGGGGATGAGTTGACCCGCCTTGTTGAACTAGAATTAATACCCAATCAACCCACATTTGATCTGTGTTCAAATTGAATCCCTATATGAATCTTATTTAGCGTATTTATTTGCTAGGTTAATTGAGTCTTGGGCATTTGTTAATTTTGTGAATTTGTGGACTTTACACATGAGTGCTCAATTAACAGTTATAACATTTCACATATTATGTAATTGCATTGTGTATCTAGACTGTGAATAATGTAGCATTGCATGATGATTGCCGCTACCTTATATAATCTCGATAATCCTGCTTGTTTTACTATATTTCCGACTAAACGATTACATGTGAATCATATGTGGTTATGTGATTGATTATTTTACTTGATTGATGCATGTGGATGAATGTGACTGTGAAATGGGGATTACCTATCTTGGTACTGCTAGCTCGGGTAATCAGGGGCTGTCGTATGGGACACTGTCCTCTGACGTCCCCAGCACTTTTCATAGTTGGTGTGCTTGTCTAGATGCATTGGTCAAGAATCCCGTGAATGCTACTACCCTTTCGGCAGGGGTATTGAAGCCGAGTGACCCATGATAAAAATGGATGGGGCTCTGTGTGCATAAAACAGACCCACGGTTATCATGTGGTGGTATAGAGACATGTGTTAGAATGGGACTCATCATGATCGCCCAACAAACAACTTGAGTGTCATGAGGGGACTTGAGCGGCAACCACCCTAGCATATTAGATGACTACAGCGCTACAGAATGGTAGACCAAAAGACAGTGGTTAGGCGGCGTGAGGAACACCATTCCTAGGTGAGAATGATACCTAACCAAAAGGGCACATAGGTATAAGGAAAGGTATCCGGATCAAATGTAGCACGAGACATAGTGACTTTGCATTGGGCTAGGATAATCCTTGACATGCACCAGCTCTCAAACCAATGGTGATGTGAGAGAGTGATGACCTAATCCCAACCATGTTTGGTGTGACAGAACCCAACTACCGCGGTGAACCTAACAGACGGGCTTAAGTGCCATGAGGAAGAGTGATGAGACTGCCCAAAGGAGGTTGGTGTGTTATCTTAAAGCATGTCTACTATAGAGACGACATACTAGAAGTTAGATTCATGTTTTCATGTTCATTCTTTTATTCATTGATCGTATATATTAATATGGGTGTGTGTGTATGATCTATACATGGTATGTGATACGTTAGGCTCACTGAGTTCTATGGAACTCATCCCCTGTGTATGTTTCCTTTTCTGTAAACTCTGTTGCAGGTTGTGACGATTCATATTACTTGGAGAGTCCACCGCCAGTAGAGTCCTATGTGGGACCGGCGAGCGAGGACACTGATGTGCATGATGGGATGTGTACTTGTGCAAATTGTGCTTATGGAGTCCAGCCATTATGAGACTTAGAGATTCTTTTACTTGGGTTGGCTTTAGTTTGTTTTCTCTTTTTCCGTTGTTAGAGTGTCGTTTGACTTTTAAACTTTTGTTGTAATAACTCATGTCAATCTTTTTCTTTTAACTCTGATTTTGGCTTTGACTTATCTTAAGGGTGACTGTAATAACCTCAAATTCACTTTCTTTTATATTCTTGCTCTTGGATTATGCTATATAATATTCTTGTTCTAGATTGGCTGCAAATCGAGATCCTGTGCAAAGTATCGCCCCCACGGTTATTCGGGAGTGTCCGGAACCGGCTGGGTGGGGTGTGACAAAACGTCTAGTGAAAGGCATGCTAGAATTTGGGGTGATACAGCCAAGTCCTAGTGCATCTCATCTCCCGTGTTACTAATTAAGAAGAAAGATGGAACATGGCGATTCTGTGTTGATTACCATGCATTGAATGCAGTGACAATCTAGGATACATTCCCAATCCCAAAGGTAGACAAGCTGCTCGATGAACTCCATGGGGACCAGATCTTTTCTAAACTGGATTTACGGTCCGATTACCACCAAATTTGGTTTAAGGAAGAGGACACACACAAGACCATTTTTTGGATGCACGATGAACATTATGAGTTTCTCATAATGCCCTTTGGGCTAACAAATGCCCTTCCACGTTTCAAGCAACAATGAATGATATTTCAGGCCTGAATTGAGGTATGTGCTGGTATATTTTTGATGATGTTAAGGGGCTTCCTCAGATTAACGGGTAATCACTTTTGATTTGTTCACTGGTATGCTCATGTTGCAGCACCTTTGATGGCACTATTAAAAAAGGGGAAGTTATATGTGGACGCCAGCAACTCAAAAAGCCTTTGAAAGCCTTCAGCAAACACTTAGTTTGGCACCGGTATTGGCATTTCCAGACTTCAACTGTCCTTTCACAGTGGAGATTGACGCGTCAGGAGAAGGAATAGGGGCAGTGTTATCTCAAGATCATCGTCACATCTCATTCTTCAACAAGAAGTTGCCACCGAAGATGATGCTAGCCTCAACATATGTTCATGAGATGTATGCGGTAACTCAAGCTATAAATCGGTGGTGACAATACCTCCTTGGGCAGCAATTCACCATTGTTACAAATCAGTGAAGCTTGTGTGAGCTCACCACACAAGTCATCCAGACCCCAAAGCAACAACACTGGCTCTCAAAACTCCTTGGTTTCACGTTCGACATCTTCTATAAACCCGAAAAGGAGAACTCTGCAGCTGATGCTCTATCCTGCCAACCACACCTAGTGGCATCCCTTTTTACATTCTCCATGCCGATGCTGAACATTTTTGGATGATCTAAAAGCAGAAATTGAAGTTGATACTGAACTCCACCAAC
Organism: Hakea prostrata; assembly: GCF_041222555.1. Taxonomy (NCBI): domain Eukaryota; kingdom Viridiplantae; phylum Streptophyta; class Magnoliopsida; order Proteales; family Proteaceae; genus Hakea; species Hakea prostrata. The sequence continues at coordinate 41,811,191 of NC_142606.1, read as the reverse complement.
TACGGGATGACTTGCTAGAGAAACCTATAGGGGTGGAGGGATATTTGAAAAAAATAGGGGTTGCTATTTTTCCACCATCGTCTGGTGATTCTTGAAACATCTCCCAGAGGTTGCAATTCTTGCAGGAGTGCCACACCTCTTCAATCTGTGGGCATGCAGGCTTTCTCAGAACCTACCGTCAGGTACAGTGAACCCATATTGGAAGGGGGTCTGTTCAGATGTGCGCAATTTCATGAGGGAATGCGCTATTTGCCAATAGATGAAATCCATCGTAGCTGTTCCTAGGGAGTCCTCCAGCCCCTGCCCATCCCAGAGAAAGTTTAGGAGGATGCTTCTGTAGATTTCATCACCTCCCTTCCCAACTCACAAGGGAAAACCACCATCTTAATGGTAGTTGACAGATTGACAAAGTATGCACATTTTTGTGCAATGGGCAGTAAAATATCACAAGAAAAAAAGTTTTTGAGATTTTTCTCCATGAAATTATTAGATTGCATGGCATACCCCATTCACTGGTGTCTGATCATGATCCACTGTTCATCAAGAATTTCTAGCAGGAATTATTTCATCTTCAGGAAAAAAATTTAGCCATGGGGAGCACCTACCACCAACAAACAGATGGCTAGACGGAAGCTTTAAACAAATGCGTGGAGCAATATCTCAGAAGTTATGTGGCGGATGAACCCAGCATATACTCTAAGTACCTTCCTCTTGATGAATTATGGTACAATACATACTTCCATAACACCATCGGAATGACACCATTTGAGGCATTGTGTGGGTGTGCACGACCCACCTTTGCACAGTAAATTCCCGTCTCTACAAAGAATGAAGTGGTAGATATAGAAGTGCAAACCAGAGCTTCCATGCTCCATACACTTCGCTCTAACTTTCTCAGTGCTCAAGAGAGGATGAAATACTTAGCAGACAAACATCAACTAGGTGTGAAATTTGCAAACGGGGACTTAGTATGGGTAGAGCTCTGACCTTATTGGCAAACCTTTGTGGCATTACTCGTTCATCAAAAACTAGGACGCAAATTCTTTGGGCCACTTTGAATTATAGCTCGCATCAGCAAGGTTGCCTACAAGCTAGACCTCCCAACCGAAGCTAGAATTCACCCAGTTTCCATGATTCATTGCTCAAGAAATTCGTGGGTGATACAACTAGTATTCTGTCGTTTCCCCCACCAATTTTGGCAGATACCACCTAGCTGGTCCCTTTGGATATTCTAAATCATTGTCACGTGCATCAAGGGAACCAGTCAGTGGACCAAGTTCTGGTGCAGTGGTCTGATTTGCCACTTGAAGACACCACTTGGGAGGACGTCTTTAAATCCGATAACTTGCTTGTGATCTGAGCCTTGAGGACAAGGTTTCGCCGGAATGGGGGGCAATGTTACGAAGAACGTACCTTCAGTTGTGTAGAGGATATGTGAGTGAGTGAGAGGGACATTCAGGGGACCACACCCAGGACCACGAATGCCACGATGGGCAACAAACAAGAGCAGGAGCAAAGCACCACCACAGTGGCAACAAGACCACACCATAAGAGGAAACCACAGGCAAATTTAAAGGATTATGTTTAAAGGGGAGAAAAGGATCAGTTAACGGTGGGAAGGGGTTTTGTGATCATGATAGGAGTGGGATGTAAGGGATTAATTGTAGGGTTAGCACTGGAAGCATTGTAGGGTTTTGAAGGGAGCAGTATATAAGTTGTAAGTGCGAAATAATCAGTATGAATGAAATATTTTCTTCTTCCTTGGAGGCGCCACCCTCGAAGCTGGCTATATTCTATTTAAACGTTAAAAGAGCTAGTGTTTTGTTAAAGGTAGGAAGAAGCAGCGGTTCTTCGGAACTACAAGCGGCAATGGCGGATGCTCTTCTTGCGGCTGATGAATTGGGTGTGTTTGAGAAGTTTTCTTTAGTCAAGATCATCACTAACCACAAGACTTTATGCGAGGCTTTACCATGTCCTTTTAGGCATTGGCCATATGACCTTCTTCTCTCTCTTTTTGGGTTTGTAAATAATGTGTTGGAAAATGACATGCCAGCATTTTGCCACATCGGCTTCCATTGATTTTGATGATAACAAACATGAAACTTTAATTCACCACAAACATGAATTAGAATTCACCATGGAAAAACATATAAATAACATGTATATAAATGAGTGTTTATTTGCAATTAATTATCATTCATATCTTCCAATCATTCATGTGTTTATCATCATCAAAAAGGGGGAGATTGTTGGGAAATGTCATGTCAGCATTTGCTACATCAGTCTCTATTGGTTTTGATGATAATAAGCATGAATTACTAATGGCTATATTGAGTTATGATGTTTTAGTTCAAGATTAGAATAAGTGGACCAACTCCAAGTCAAAGCCAAGATCATGCCAAGATAGACATGAAGATGGACATGAAGTCTAAGTCAAGATGACCATGCCAAGATGGACATGAAGACCGTTGCACAAAATCAAGTCAAAGATCAAGTCGAAGATCAAGACTTAGGCTGAATTAGGGCTTAGGACACTCTCGCATACACATTCATGTAAATGCATCAATTATATGTAATTTATATTACTAGAGTGACCTAGGACATGTTAGTGAGGTGTACAATGCTTAGGGTTGACCAAAAAGTCTAAAAACCCAAGCCATGTCCAAACCCCAACTTAATTCAGCAAAACAAGAGCTCAGACGGGTGATCGTATCGATTTGTGTTTCTCGGGAAATAGAAAGCCGGACGGCTGCCCTGTCTGGTCTTGACTTAGCCCGATAACGGCTAGTTTGCAACGGCTCTTTTTCGAGACGGATGACCGTCTGCCCAGACGGAATTCCGTTTGGTGTAAAAACAACCTATAATGGCTAGTTTAACGGCTCTTTTTGAGCGGCGGGCCGGGGGGGGCAAAAAGGTGGCAAAAAAGTGTCTTTTTTTTCTTTTTGGGGGGGGGGGGGGGTGGTCGTGGAGGTGTTTAAAAAATAATAAACTTTATTTTTTTGTTTGTATATAAACACGTACTCGTTCTCCCCCTGTGGTTTTTTTGTTTTACTGTTCTATGGGTGGGTGGGTTTTTTCTCTCTCTCTCGGGCGGGGGTAGGTCATTTAATTGCATTAGTATTATATCAAATCCTTTGTATATTTAATGAGACTAATTGGTTGTTTTATTTGGATATGGACAGATTATAGCATTTGGATATCAAATCTATAAAAAGAATGGTTAGAACCATATTGGCACATTTTTTAAATCAAATCAAAGAATCACACCCAAATTAAGATGGAAGATTTGATTATGTCCAAAGCTAAAGGTTTGATCTTGCCCAAATCAGAAGGATTTTCGTAAAAAGTCTTAATTCAACAAGCAAATATTTCGTTCTCTCTTGCGATCAGACATCTAAGGAAGAAGCTGAATTGGAAAGTGACTAAATTGGAAACCATTGCATTGGCAAAGATGAAGAAAGGAAACAACTGAATTGGGAAGAGTTGCATTGCCAAAGCGAACGATGGAAATAACAAATTTGGAAAGAATACGAGAATTGGCGGGAATCCTCTATAAGAAGGAACGCATTTTCAGAGATTGAAGAACACACACAAGCTACAACAAGAGGAAGCCATAGTTCTGAGGAAGAACGGCACAATGTTTTCTATTTTCATTTCTTTGTTTTTCTTTTCCATGTCTAGCTAATTCTAGCTTTCGATCAAGATTAATGGAAGTTTGATTTTCACCAATTGTGAGACTTTGGATTATCGGTTTTCTTTAATTCTCAGGTATTTATGTGTTTTCTATATTTATTATGTTATTGTATTAATCCTTAGACAAGAGGCCTTTTGTTTTATGATTAATACAATACTCAGTCAATTCTTATATAAGTAACAAATAGCATTCTCGAATGGGTAATCAATGCCCTGGAGAGTTTGCTATGAGAATGTATATCCTAGTTTAAATAAACAAGGCTTTTTCGGGTTTATTGACTAGGGATTGGGTCTTTTAATTTTTAATGCGATTAATAGACATAACTCAAAGGACAGATCCGAAGGTTATCGATAAAGTAGGGAAAGACTGGTTGTTAGAGGACTGATCCTCAATGACCATACCAATCTACCAATCTACCCGAAATTAAAGTTTTTATTTTTTAAGTCAATGATCAATTGAGAGAATCAATTCTGAAGTTGAATCTTGATCGAAAGTTTTTATTATTCTAATTTTCTTGTTAACTATTGCATTCGTTTATTTTTATTAATTTGTTGATTCAAAACTCCCCAATTTTTATCAAAGAATAAATCTTCACCAATCTTTGTGGATTCGACCTTACTCACTACTAATACAAATTTAGTTGAGAGAAGGATTATCTTTGGTGGATTCGACACCCATCAAATTTTGGCGCCGTTGCCGGGGATTGGTTGTTTTTTAGATTTATTCCTTTTGCTTTATTTTATTTTATTTTTATTTTTTTTCCTTAATCTCTTGGTTGTTTGTTTTATGCCTCGATCCACTCGTACAGGTGAACTTCAATTTGATCCTGAGATTGAGAAAATAGCCCGTAGATTGAGGAAGGAAACCAAACAACATTTTCAGGGAGTATCATCTTCTTCATCTTCTAGTATTGACTTAATTGGATTATTTGGGTTTGAAGAAGAAATCATGGATGCTAATAATATTAATGAGAGGACCTTAAAAGATTTAGCCATGCTAGATTTGAACCAACAACCATTATGTAATGAATATCCAAATATTGAGGTTGCTTTTGAATTAAAATCTGGTTTGATTCATTTACTCCCCACTTTCTGTGGTCTTGTAGGTGAAGATCCTCATAAACATCTCAAGGAGTTCCATGTGGTGTGCTCCACAATGAGGCCACATGGTGCAACTGATGAACAAATCAAGTTACGAGCTTTTCCATTTTCTTTATCTGAAAAAGCTAAAGATTGGTTATATTACTTACCTTCTGGTTCATAACCACCTGGATTGAGATGAAAAGGCAGTTTCTTGAAAAGTTTTTTCCTGCCTCGCGGGCTGCTACTATAAGGAAAGATATATCTGGGATCCGACAATATCATGGAGAAACTCTTCATGAGTATTGGGAAAGATTTAAGCAATTGTGTGCTAGTTGTCCCCAACATCAAATTTATGACCAACTTCTAATTCAATATTTTTATGAAGGGTTATCTAACATGGATAGGAATATGATTGATGCTGCTAGTGGAGGTGCATTGGTACATAAAATCCCTACTGAGGCAAGAAATTTAATTTCTAATATGGCTGCCAACACACAACAATTTGGGACTAGATGGGATGATCCACCAAGAAAAGTTAATGAGGTAAGTGTCTCTTCCATTGACCAACGTTTGGATAATCTAACTTCTCTTGTGGAAAAATTGGTTGTAGGAAATATCCAACAAGTGAAGGCTTGTGGTATTTGCTTCAAAACAAATCATGCCACAGATGCATGCCCAACACTTCAAGATGAGACTCATGAACATGCCAATATTGTTGGAGGATTCTCAGGTCCACCACAAAGAAGATATGATCCATACTCAAACACATACAATTCCGGATGGAAGGATCACCCAAATCTGAGTTATGGGTCTAGAGCTAACAATTTCCAACAACAATATCAACCTAGGCAGTCCGATCAACAATATCAACAAGCTCCTAAGCAAGGTAAGTCTCTTGAACAATGAGTTGAATCTCTTGCTCTTAATTCTCATCAATTCCAACAGGATACAAGAGCAAGTATTCAGAACTTGGAGAGTCAAATCAATCAACTCGCATCTTCAGTAAGTAAGCTTGAGAATCAAGGAAAATTGCCCTCACAAGCAATTATCAATCCAAAGCAAAATGTGAGTGCCATGACATTGAGAAGTGGCAAAGAGTTAGAAGAACCCATTGCTCATCATTCAAATTTAAGAGAGGAGACAAAAAAAGAAGTAACACCTCCTGTACAACATGTAAGCCCTAAGGTAACACCCCCTCCTTTTCCAACAAGACTTTCTCAATCAAAAAAACTTGAAGAGGAAAAAGAAATTATTGAGACATTTCGCAAAGTTGAGGTAAATATTCCTTTAATTGATGCTATCAAACAAATTCCTTGCTATGCGAAATTTCTTAAGGAATTATGTACTAATAAGAGAAAGTTGCAAGGCAATGAGAAAATAAGTGTGGGGGAGAATGTCTCAGTTGTGTTACAAAAGAAACTACCTTCAAAGTGCAAAGATCCAGGTATGTTTGTCATTCCTTGTAAAATAGATAATGTGAAAGTTGAGAAGGCTATGTGTGATTTGGGTGCTTCTATTAATGTTATGCCTTTATCAGTTTATAAATCTTTAAATGTTGGACCTTTGAAGAATACTGGCGTAATAATTCAATTGGCTAATAGATCAAATGTTTATCCTGAAGGAGTGTTAGAAGATGTTTTAGTTCAAGTAAATGGATTAGTTTTTCCTGCAGATTTTTATGTACTTGATATCGAAGAAGACTATTCTCCTAATTCAAGTTTGATTTTATTGGGGAGATCTTTCTTGAAAACTGTTAGAACTAAAATCGATGTGCATGATGGAACATTAACAATGGAGTTTGATGGCGAGATCATTAAATTTAATATCTATGCTTCCATGAGATATCCTAATGATGTATATGCTGTTTATGCTTTTGATGCCATTGACACTCTAGCTCAAAAAATATTTAATTTTTGTGATGAAGATAAGTTAAAAATTGCACTTAGTAATGGTTTAACTCTTGAAAAAGTGCAGCTTGCAAAAGAAGAGTTTGCAATAGAGGATGAATTGCAAAATACTATTTTTGAATTAGAGTCACTTAGACCTATGAGGGTTGATGTTCTTTTTGCTAATCTTCCTATTTCTAACACAAAACTTTTACCCTCTATTGTGCAGGCCCCCAAGTTGGAACTCAAAACATTGCCAGATCATTTAAAATATGCATTCTTTGGTGATAATAAAAGTCTCCCCATAATTATTTCAAGTAAGCTGAATGCATTAGAAGAAGAGAGATTGCTTAGAGTGCTTCGGGAATATAAGGAGGCTATGGGATGGACCATAGTGGACATAAAAGTTTTAAGTCCCTCAACATGTATGCACAAAATCCTGCTTGAAGAGAATTGTAAACCTTCTAGGCAACCTCAACGCCGTTTGAACCCACCTATGATGGAGGTAGTGAAAAAGGAAATTTTAAAACTCCTTGATGCAGGTATGATCTATCCAATCTCAGATAGCAAATGGGTAAGTCCAGTTCAGGTAGTTCCAAAGAAAACTGGCATCACTGTGATTCAAAATGAGAATGGTGAGTTGGTGCCCACTAGATACCAGAACGGATGGAGAGTTTGTATAGATTATCGTAAATTGAATGCATCAACTAGGAAGGATCATTTTCCTCTCCCATTTATTGATCAAATGCTTGAACGGTTAGCGGGAAAATCTCATTATTGTTGTTTGGATGGCTTTTCAGGTTTTCATCAAGTTCTGGTTGCACCAAAGGATCAAGAAAAAACCACATTTACATGTCCTTTTGGTACTTTTGCTTACCGACGGATGCCATTTGGACTTTGCAATGCGCCTGCTACATTCCAAAGATGTATGGTTAGTATTTTTTTACGAGTATGTTGAGAACATCATAGAAGTGTTTATGGATGATTTTACAGTCCATGGTGATTCTTTTGATGTATGTCTAACTAACCTAACAAAAGTGCTGCAGAGATGTATAGAAGCTAATCTTGTTTTGAATTATGAAAAATGTCACTTTATGGTAGATCAAGGACTTATTCTTGGACATATCGTTTCTGCAAAAGGTATAGAGGTTGATAAGTCAAAAATTGATATTATAAAATCATTGCCTTATCCTGTAACTGTACGGGAGATTCGTTCTTTTTTGGGGCATGCAGGATTTTATCGTCGCTTTATCAAGAACTTCTCCAAAATCACACAACCTTTGTGCGGGACTATTGCAAAAGGATGTAACATTTGACTTTGATAAAGCGTGCAAGGAAGCTTTTGACATTTTAAAAGACAAGTTGACTTCAGCCCCCATCATTAGATCACCAGATTGGAACCACCCTTTCGAAATCATGTGTGACGCAAGTAACTATGCAATAGGAGCTGTTCTTGGACAAAAATTTGGAAGAGAGTCTCACGTCATTTATTATGCTTCAAGAACTCTTGACAGTGCACAATGCAATTATTCAACAACGGAAAAAGAACTTTTAGCTATTGTATTTGCTTTAGAAAAATTCCGTTCTTATTTATTGGGTACTAAAATTGTTATTTACTCTGATCATGCAGCTCTGAAATATTTGTTTTCAAAGAAAGAAGCAAAACCGAGGCTGATCCGTTGGATACTCTTGTTACAAGAATTTGACTTGGAGATCCGTGACAAGAAAGGTGCAGAAAATTTAGTTGCCGACCACTTGAGTAGATTGATTTCAAGTGAAGCCTCATCTCCACTACAAGACAATTTCCCAGATGAGCATCTCTTTTTCCTTAATGAGGTTCCTTGGTATGCAGATATAGTTAACTATTTAGTTACTAAAACTCTACCTAAGGATTTATCTAGAGCTCAAAAAGATAAAATAAAAAGTGATGCCAAATATTATGTGTGGGACGATCCTTACCTTTGGAAGCATTGTTCGGATTTAATTATTCGCAGATGTGTCCATCAACAAGAAATATCATCCATCTTACAATTCTGTCATTCATATGCTTGTGGTGGACATTTTGGTCCAAAAAGAACGGCTCGAAAAGTTCTAGAATGTGGGTTATATTGGCCAAATTTGTTTCATGATGCATATAGGTTTTGTAAATCATGTGAGCGTTGTCAAAAAGCTGGGAACTTAGGACATAGAGATCAATTACCCCTTATCCCGATACTTATTTGTGAAATTTTTTATGTCTGGGGTATAGATTTCATGGGTCCTTTTCCTAATTCTTTTGGTAATTTTTATATAATTCTTGTTGTGGATTATGTCTCTAAATGGGTGGAGGCTAAAGCTACCCGAACTAATGATTCTAAAGTGGTTGTGGATTTTGTCAAGTCACAGATTTTTGTCAGATTTGGCACACCCAAGGCAATGATTAGTGATAGAGGCACTCATTTCTGCAATAAAGTGATTGAAGCATTGTTCCACAAGTATAATGTCACTCATCGTGTTTCCACTGCATACCATCCACAAACAAGTGGGCAAGCTGAGGTGTCAAACCGAGAAGTCAAGTCCATTCTTGAGAAAACGGTAAATCCAAATCGAAAAGATTGGAGTTTAAGACTTAATGATGCATTGTGGGCCTATCGGACAGCCTACAAAACACCTATAGGTATGTCTCCTTACCGTTTAGTGTTTGGGAAAGCTTGTCATCTTCCTGTCGAGATGGAGCATAGGGCATTTTGGGCTGTAAAACAATGCAATATGGAAATGGACAAAGTTGGAGAACAACGAAAGCTTCAGTTACAAGAGTTGGAAGAAATTCGCAATGAAGCCTATGAGAGTTCAAGGATTTACAAGGATAAAACAAAGGCTTTCCATGATCAGCAATTGCGAGGTAAGAATTTTACAATTGGTCAAAAAGTTTTGCTCTACCAATCTAGATTGAAATTGTTTCCAAGAAAACTGCGTTCTAGATGGTTAGGACCTTTTGTCGTTACTAATGTCTTCTCTCATGGTGCAGTTGAAATCCAAAGTTTTGAGACTAATAAAATTTTCAAGGTTAATGGTCATCGGTTAAAACCTTTTTATAAAGGTTTTCAAGTGCATAATGTTGAAATTGAGCTTTGTATTCCAGAATACAAGGAATGAAAATGCACCAGGTCTAGCCAAAGACGTTAAATGAAGGCGCTAATGGGAGGCAACCCAATTTTCTTTACTTTAATTATTTTCTTTTTTTTTTTATTTATTTTATTATTGATTTCATTAATTACTTGTTTTTTTTTTTTTTTTTTATTGTTAGATTCTTAATTTAATTAAAATAAATTTTCTCTTCTTTTTTAACAACTATTTTTTTTTTAACTCTCCGCCTTCCGCTTGATTGCTCAGCTTCAGTCCACTGTTCTATATATGAGGGGAGTATTCCTAGATTCTCTTATTTCTATGACAATGGGGACATTGTTAAATTTAAGTGTGGGGGAGGGGATCACATATTTATACTTTTTGTGGGTGAAAATTTCTGAAATTCTTTTTAATGATGTTTCATTTTCTATGAGTTCAATGGAATGCATGACCAATATTTACAGGTTGAATTCAATTTTGATGAATCATGATCAATTAAATTCTTTGAAATCACATGCTAATGAAAGATTGTTTTAATTTCTGATTTAGAGGAAAAGATGCTAAAGATTCATATACACAAACAATTTTTGTGAGATTTTGAGCCTAAGAGCATATATCATTAGTTTTGCTCTGATTTTCTTGATTGAGTAATAATCTTTTATGGTTGGATACTTCTAGAACTTGTTTAGTTTTGCATGCTGAAATCATATAATTGGATTAAATGCATACAAATGACAAGGGCACCTAGGATTTACCACTTTTTAGCTTTCTTTTGATAGTCTATCCTTGATTATTACCTCTAGGAGCCCACTTTGAGCCTTGACATTTTCTTTTGATAATATACCACTGTATGAACCTCATTAACCTTTTTTGTTCTTTTTATTCTATTGAACCCAAATCGAAGGATGGTTGAGTTACTGATATGAAATATCAATTAATAGTGAGAAGAAAAGGCAAGTACTGTCAAACTTAATGCATCTTTTACTTAAAGTGCATCCCAAAAAAAAAAAAAAAGAAAAAAAAAAATTGAAAAGACCAAAAAAAAAAAAAAAAGAAAAGAAAAGGAAAGAAGAAGAATCAGTTGTTTGGGAAATAATATCATTGAGAGAAATACTTTATTTTTTTTTCAGTGCATACTGTTTTGCCTTTTTGCTTTATGGCTTCTATAAGTTTTTGAGAACCTAGAAAATAGAAAAGAAAAAAAAAATGATTATGACATATTATTGCGATTCAACTCATTCCTTTGGTTTCATTTTATCCCAGTTTCCTTGTTTTCCATACCCTACCTAAAGCCTCATTACAACCTATTAAAGACCTTTGGATGTATGTGTTTAATTCAATGCTTAGTGGTGGAGGTGTGATTTCTTTACAAGCATATGGTAATTATCCTTCTGTGATTGATTTGAGTGACTTTGTTACCCTTGAACACTGAGTGTATAGAGTGAATCCAAATGAGAGGGTATTGGATCTTGATGCATCTTGAATCTGATGATTTATTGAAACTAGTTCATTCATGTTGATTGATGAAGTTTAGTTGAAATTGTTGAGTCTTAGCTAAAATTCAATATATTTTTGAAATCTTAGAAGAAAAGAATTTTTTAAAATAATGCTTGAGGACAAGCAATGGTTTAAGTGTGGGGGAATTTGATAGGTCATTTAATTGCATTAATATTATATCAAATCCTTTATATTTTAATGAGACTAATTGGTTGTTTTATTTGGATATGGACAGATTATAGCATTCAGATATCAAATCTATAAAAAGAATGGTTAGAACCATATTGGCACATTTTTTAAATCAAATCAAAGAATCACACCCAAATTAAGATGGAAGGTTTGATTATGTCCAAAGCTAGAGGTTTGATCTCGCCCAAATCAGAAGGATTTTCGTAAAAAGTCTTAATTCAGCAAGCAAATATTTCGTTCTCTCTTGCGATCAGACATCTAAGGAAGAAGCTGAATTAGAAAGGGACTAAATTGGAAACCATTGCATTGGCAAAGATGAAGAAAGGAAACAACTGAATTGGGAAGAATTGCATTGCCAAAGCGAACGATGGAAATAACAGATTTGGAAAGAATACAGAATTGGCAGGAATCCTCTATAAGAAGGAACGCATTTTCAGAGATTGAAGAACACACACAAGCTACAACAAGAGGAAGCCATAGTTCTGAGGAAGAACGGCACAATGTTTTCTATTTTCATTTCTTTGTTTTTCTTTTCCATGTCTAGCTAATTCTAGCTTTCGATCAAGATTAATGGAAGTTTGATTTTCACCAATTGTGAGACTTTGGATTATCAGTTTTCTTTAATTCTCAGGTATTTATGCGTTTTCTATATTTATTATGTTATTGTATTAATCCTTAGACAAGAGGCCTTTTGTTTTATGATTAATACAATACTCAGTCAATTCTTATATAAGTGACAAATAGCATTCTTGAATGGGTAATCAATGCCCTGGAGAGTTTGCTATAATAATGTATATATCCTAGTTTAAATAAACAAGGCTTTTCTGGGTTTATTGACTAGGGATTGGGTCTTTTAATTTTTAATGCGATTAATCGACATAACTCAAAGGACAGATCTGAAGGTTATGTTTATTAATTAGGGAATAACTCAAGGGACAGATCCGAAGGTTATTGAAAAAGTAGGGAAAGATTGGTTGTTAGAGGACTGATCCTCAATGACCATAACTAATCTACCCGAAATTAAAGTTTTTATTTTTTTAAGTCAATGATCAATGGAGAGAATCAATTCTGAAGTTGAATCTTGATCGAAAGTTTTTATTATTCTAATTTTCTTGTTAACTACTGCATTTGTTTATTTTTATTTAATTTGTTGATTCAAAACTCCCCAATTTTTATCAAAGAATAAATCTTGACCAATCTCTGTGGATTCGACCCTACTCACTACTAATACAAATTCAGTTGAGATAAGGATTATCTTTGGTGGATTCGACAACCATCACACCCCCCCCCCCCGGGGAGGAAAAACCCAGGGGGGAAAAAAGGAGGGGGAAGGCAAGATTGAATGGATTGGGAGGGGGGGGGGGCGCCCCCAACCCCATAAACAAAACCACACCCCACAAAACCAAAAAAAAAGAAAAAAAGCAAACCCCCTCTACTTTTACAACACCCCTTCCTTTTTTTTTTAAATTTTTAATTTTTTTTTTGGGTGTTAGAAATGGTCTTGGGTGCTCTTGCCTATGAACAAAGATTGCTTGGGTGCTCTTGCCCGTGAACAAAGATTGCTTGGGTGCTCTTGCCCGTAAACAAAGATTGTTAATGGGTGTTCTTGCCCTACTTGCTAAACAAAGATTATTGTAAGGGTTTGATCTCTACCCATTGTATTGAAAGAGAATCATTAGTGGAAATCTCTCTTGAGGCCAAGAGAGGAGTGGACGTAGACTTGTAAAGTCGAACGACTATAAATCTTGTGTTGTGATTGCTTGTCATTGTTTAAATTCATTTGAATTCTCAATTTACCTTGTATTTCTACACAAACCAAAAAATTGGGACAATCCACTAGTTGCAACCTAATCACCCCCCTCTAGGTTGCACCAACATAATGGTCTGAAAATAGCTCCTTCATTAGACACCAACTTTGTATACATTCAGGGTTTACTAATTTTGCTATGAAACAATGGATGTGTGTTTATATATATATAGTTTCTTGGTTTGGCAAATAAAAGAAATTGCAGAAAGGAACTAACTAAAAAAAAAAAAAAAAAAAAAAAGAGACAGGATATGAAATAAGACCTGAGATGGTTGGAGGGGGAAGACACCGAGGAGGCTCTTTATCCTCTCAAATAAATTGATAGAAATTCATTTCTTTCCAAAGTGAAGCGAAGAGCCACGCTGCACATAATCCAGGCAGACTTGCAACTAGAGAGAGCTCACTCGAGGCAAACAAGGGAATATAGTGGATCATTTCCCGGTCGGGGGTAGCACAAATTTCTCCCCAAGCTTCTTCACAACAAAATGGGGGTGGTACTCACATCTAAATAATAATAAATAAATTTCGTAGTGACCCTAGTGGGGTTCAACATAGACCCCACCGAGTTTTGTGGTGAAGAAGCATCAAGGGATGTGATTCGGACTCGAGAAGCTAGGGGTTCAGATTGAATCGATATGAAACACGTTAGGACGTTACCCTTCCATGATATGAAGGGGATTTTTGGAATTTTACAAGATAAAAAATGATGACTCTTAATGTAATATATTGACATAGTGTACTCTAGTGCAATTTAAGGTAATATTTTCAGGTGTTTATGTCAATTTAGCATACACTTGGGTTTTTTGTGCTTTTCATTATATATCTAAGGGTGTCTCTAAAATTTTCCTGTAGAAAATATTAAATATAGATACATTTAAAGGGGGCTCAACATCTGACTCAACCCAAAGACAAGTACACATAAGCGTACAAACATAATAAAAGAACAAAATTACGAAAGCAAATATAGGAAATTTCATTGTGGATATGGATTCATTTCTCTCTATTCTGGCTTTTGGTTTTGCTAGACCCTTTCCTCTGCTTGGACACCACAAGCCTAGAAATGAACTCAAAACATCTGTTTTTTTCTCCAAAATAACTCTCGTCCAACAACCAATCCAACTATAACACCGGCACAATATCCTGCCAAAGCAAACCTCCAATCGAACAAACATGTTTCATCATCATAATCATCATCATCATCTCCTTTTTGGATTGTCGATGCGGGAGGTAAAACTCCACACTTCTTTGTCAAAGGAAAACCACATAATCCTGCATTTCCCGCATAGGAAGCATTTGAAAAAGTGTTGAATTGGCTCCCTTGTGGAATAATTCCTATTAAGTTGTTGTAAGATAGATCCAAGACTTCAAGGAATGTCAAACTTACCAATTGCATTGGGATTTCTCCAGAGAGTTTGTTTTCGGAAAGGTCTAGTGACTCAAGACCACTTAGATTTCCCATCGTAAATGGAATTTGTCCTGTTAGGCTATTTCCCGGACAAGTTTAACACATTGAGTGCTTTCAAGTTTCCCAATGCATCCGGGATCTTTCCTACAAAGAAGTTGCTAGATAGATCAATGGCGGTGAAGGCAAGTTAAAATTCTCTCGCATGTTCAGCTCTGTTCCCTTCTCAGTAATCACAATTGTGTCTTGATAGTATGCAGAATTATTTGCACCATGGTAATACAAGTCATATAGATACCTGTTACACATCATTACCGTCCAATGAAGAATGTATTGCAATGGTAAATCTCCCGTAAAATTATTGAAAGAGAGATCAATGACATGAAGGCTTGGGAAGGGAGGAGAATGAGCTTGGACAGGTTGAGCAATGGAACCACCAAATTTGTTGGACCTTAGAACTAGAACCTGCAATTCAATGAGATTTTCCAACCAATGAGGAAAAGTACCACTCAACTGGTTGTCTAAAATATCCAATACTGTGAGTGACTTGCAGTTGCTTAATGACCTTGGAACGTCTCCTTGGAGATTGTTTTTATTGAGTTTCAGTGTATGCAGATTGCCGCCATCTTTGAAATCATGAGGAATGGGCCCATGTAATTGGTTCCTTTGCAAATTTAGCACACCCGAATTGCTATTGCTGAGGCATGTTGGAATGTTGCCACTCAATTGGTTGTTCGACAAATCCAAGACCTCAAGATTGCTACCCTTGCAGATTGAGGAAGGGATTTTCCAGTTAATTTGTTGTTTGAAATTGAGAAGAAATAGGTGGTTTCAAAGAAAAAGGAAGTGAGATTCCCTAAGATATGGGATACAACCTCCCTATCATACTCATCAAATGTTTGGGGAGAGCATGGAGAAGATGACTGACATTCTTGCATCATGTTTGAGTGAAGATCAAGTATTTCTAATGTATTGAAGGAGTGATCAGGTAATGGCAACTCCAGACCTGTGAACTTGTTGTTAGATAGGTTCAACTCTCTACAACTCTGTGGCCATATCCATTTGGGTATCTCACCACCAATTATGTTGGCTCCAATAAGTAGACTATTCAATTCCTTGAGATCCTTAAGGAACTTTGGGAACTTACTAATTCTATTATAGGAAAGGTCTAGAAGTTCTAGCTCCTGATTCTTGAGGAAATTTTCTGGGAATTTACTAATTCTATTATAGGAAAGGTCTAGAAGTTCTAGCTTCTGATTCCTGAGGAAATTTTCTGGGAATTTACTAATGTTGCAAGATCTCAAATGTATGGCCAAAGATTGAGCATTGAAAAAGTTGATGTCACCACTATGATTACTGCTTGGAAAACCATCATAAGAAAGATTTATATCTTGTCCTAGGTTGCCAAAATCATTGAATGAAAGGTCAAGGACTTCAATTGTTCCTTTGATCTTAGAAATCAAACTCATCAGGTCTTCTGCTCTCAAATGGTTGTCACTTAATAAAATTTGTGGCACTAGTAGATTAGAGAAAGGAGAGGAGATGTTGTAAATAGGAGGAGGCTCATTTACGATCTCATTGAATTGGTTAAAGGACAAGTCCAACCAACACATTGATGGGAGATAAAACAGAGAAAAATGGATGGGCCCTTGGAGCAAATTGTTGTTCAACAATAGTACCTCAAGATGGGTTAGATTACTAATTGATGGAGGGATTGGTCCTGATAAGTTACAATGATCAAGATATAAATCCTTCAAAAACTTGAGGTTCCCAATCGAACTTGGCAACCTCCCTTGGAATTTTGTCCATTCAACAGACAGATATTGAAGACTAGCGTTTATTTGAGGGAATTCAGGCAAGTGCCCAGAGAGAAGTGGATTAAAAGATAAGTCTATGTAACTCAACTTAGGTAGAAGAAAAACGCTACTTGGAAAGTCTCCATAGAACCCACAACCATGAAGATTAAGGACAGTGAGAGAAGTAAGGTTCATCCAAGAACTTGGTATCTTGGAAACGAGATTCTCATTGGACTCAAGATGTAGCTCCGTCAGTGAATGAATGCTCGAGATCGATGCATCCAAGGGACCTGTAAGTGAACAATCAGTCAATGACAACACATGAAGGTTAGGGAGTGCAGATAATAAGTGATGACACCAATCCCTATTTATTTGAGCCGACAAATTCACCTGATCAAGACGGAGTTCTCTTAACATGGCTAAGGTTTGGACAAACGCTCTCAAATTTGGGATTTCAAGTTGAAATTTATTCCAAGAAAGGTCAAGAGAAACCAACTTGGTGAGATTTGAGATTTCAGATGGGATTTGGCCCAGAAAGTAGTTAGCAGAAAGATCAAGGGAAACCAACTTGGTTAGATTTGAGATTTCAGATGGGATTTGGCCCAGAAAGTTATTTGAAGAAAGATCAAGAGAAACAAAATTGGTAAGATTTGAGATTTCAGATGGGAATTGTCCTGAAAAAGAGTTAGCTGAGAGGTTCAGATGCCGTAATCCAGAGAGTCTTACAAAGCCTGATGGTGCAAAGTGTTTAAAACTGTTCCTTGAGATGTCAAGCATTTGAAGTTGAAGGAGATTGAAGAGGGTACTATTGGAATGGATGGAACCATGGAGCGACGAATTGAAGAGAGCAAGGCCAACTACATGACCAGTAGTGCCATCGCAAGAGATGCCTTCCCAGAAGCAGCAATCAGTATTTAGCTTCCACGAGTTGAGAGA
This sequence comes from Hakea prostrata, assembly GCF_041222555.1. Taxonomy (NCBI): domain Eukaryota; kingdom Viridiplantae; phylum Streptophyta; class Magnoliopsida; order Proteales; family Proteaceae; genus Hakea; species Hakea prostrata. Next base: position 41,793,797 of record NC_142606.1, on the reverse strand, counting down.
TGTAGGATAGTTTATAGAGACATGGTAGTGCTTTTGCTTAAATTGCAACAAAGCAGAGTGCTCATCATGAAGACATAAATAAGAAGAAGGAGAAGGAGAAGGAGAAGAAAGGAAACAAGCCTGAAACAGCACTAGTAAGAAAAGCAGTTGCCAGCACATGCTTGCCTTATAAATTTCTTCAAAGGAACTAGAAAAGGTATAAGTTTTGTAAATGTTAGATGACTGATGCATGAAGGAGTTCTTCTTGCTGCTTATTTATAGACAAAACCATGCATGAGACAATGTCTAAGAAGGATCCTAATAGAAACGTTATTTACGGGCATGATAAAGTATTTTTTCCATGAAGAGGTCCCATGATGGTGAGTGCCTTACGGATCTTTGGGAGTGAAAGCCCCAGAAGTATTTTTTCTACAAATCAATGCCATCTACTCTGCTGTATAATTTCTTATAATGTTCCCCGAGGGGACCATTTGGAGCTTTCAAATTTGTTTTAATCACTATTGTCATTCCACCCAAATTGTCTCAACTCCAATGAAGCTGAGGGAATTCTACAGCTGAGTTATCCAAGCTGCCTCTCTTAATTCAATATCAGTTCAGTTTGGGATCAACCAAAAATGTTCCTGTAGGCGTGTATGAATTTTTGGAACAAATAAGCTAGACAAAAGACAAACTAATAATGGACGAAAGAGAGTGAAAAAGAGAAGAAAAGAAACTAATGCATCTAGTTGCTGCTAGCTAGCTTTCTTTCCTTGACCTTAACTGCATGATGGGTCTTATGGGGGTGAGGCTAAGAGTCAAATCTTGAAGATTATAAGATGTAAACTTAGCTTTAAGACTACCGAAAGAAAGAACTTAATTAACTTTAAGACTCCTTAGTGAGTGATGGGTTATCTAAGCAAATGCTTTAAGACTTGTTAGTGTGTTGCGGGTCATTTGGGCAAACGCTTTATGATTCCTTAGTCAGTGATGGGTCATCTTGGCAAAGACGCCTTTTTGGTAATGCAAACACTTTAAGACTTCTTTGGTATGAGAAAGTCATTATAGAGTTTGGAAAGATGCCTCTCCAGGTGGTTTAGAGTTTTCACATTTCCATATGCAATGGAACGGTGATTAATTGTCTTTTAAAATGGAAAATCGACTTTTCTTTTAAAAAGTGTGATAACAATGGATTTACTTATATTTTCTTGGATAAAGTTATATTTTCATCCGGGCCAAAGGTGGTATGTTAAAGCGATTAAAGATCCAACTTCCCTGGGGAGGTATTGGGTTCGCACCCATTCGGCGGCATTAATATAAAAAAGCTCCATTGAGGATGTAAATCGTGGTGCGTGCAAGCTGGCCCGGATCGATGAACCTCATATCAAAAAAAAAAAGTTATAAATTTCCCCAATCTTCTCCTAGTTTTTGGGGAGACAAAAACATAAGGGGCTATTTTGTTACATGAATCCATGCATTTGAAATGAAATAGAATTTTTATATTTATAGATTAGGATAATTACTGTTGCCCCTTTATAATTTGATTTTAGAGCAAATTGCACTGGCACCCCAAAATGGAGACTTTAAAGCACTGACACTCACTTTATATTTAAAAAACACAAACACCCCAATTCAATAAACACACTGGTCCATTCTATTAGTGAAACTGTTAACCCACTATTATTTTCTTTTAATTCTAAAAATACCCTTACTAAAAGCTGAGGAAAAAAAAATCCATCATTCTTCAACCGATCAAAGTTTGATTCTCGATGGTAGCGAGGAAGATGGAGGGTTTTGCTCTTGTAATGTTGCTGTGATTGAAGAACTTTGGGAGTATTCTTTTGATCTTTGATGTTGTAGGTTTGAAATCAAGAGCAACGTTTTAGTTTTTGTTGAGGCTTACCTCTAACATCATGAAGTCGAAGTTGCAGTACCATAAAGCAAGTATTCTTCTTGTTTTCAACATTATAAATGAGAAAAGTGAGCAGTTTCGGTTTTCTTGCTGATCAAAGGAGGAATGCTATGCTTTTGTTTCGAAGTTCCAAGATCAGGAAGTTTCAGGAAACGCTAAGTGGCAGGAATCCTCGTCAACAGAGAAAGAAAGGTTGTGCCCAAGAAAAGCAGTTCGAGCTTTTTGGTTTTAATTTGGTAATTGCGGTGCTAGTTTAAGGCTTCGGTTCTAAAATCAAATGGCGGTTTTTGCCCAGGGATGGTATTCACGAGGGAATCTTACGTAAAACATCTGGAAAAAGAGGGTCAAGAGCTTCTACTTCTTGTCTCTTTCTTCTGAATATTGGGTTGGAATTGAGGAAGAAATGGCCATGGCTATGGTACAGCACAGGGAGAGCAGCAGTGGTAGCATCAATAAACATCTCGATAACGAAAATATATCCGTTATATTGCCGACCAGGTTGAAGCTCTCGAACAAGTCTACTCCGAATGTCCCAAACCAAGTTCGATGTGACGGCAGCAGCTGATCCGCGAGTGCCCCATCCTTTCTAACATCGAACCCAAGCCAAAATCGGTTGAAGAATGAAGCCAGAATTTCTGATCGGTTGAAGAACGATTGATTTTTTTTCTCTCAGATTTTAGTAAGGGTATTTTTGGAATTAAAAGAAAATAATAGTGGGTTAACCGTTTCACTAACAGAATGGACTAGTGTTTTTATTGAATTGGGGTGTGTGTGTTTTTTAAACTTAAAGTGGGGTGTCAGTGCTTTAAAGCCTCCATTTTGGGGTGCCAATGCAATTTACTCTTGATTTTATTACTACTTTATCCCCTGTACTTTTTAAAATTACTATTCCAACCTTTAACTTTGTCAACAATTATTAATGCTCCCCTACCGTTAAGCTCCGTCAGTTTACTAATGATTTGTCATCTATATATTTTTTCAAAATCCCAAAAGTAACCCTGCAATTATCTTTTTACTTATTTGCTCTTTTTTCAAGTTATAATACTACCCTTAATAGGAAAAAATTAATTTTAATTTCACTTTTCTTTTTTAAAAAGAAACCACCAAATAAAGGAAAGTGGTTTTTTTTTTCTCTCTAAAAATAAATCACCAAATAAAGGAAAGATGTAATTAAATAGAAACTAAAATATTAAGAAATATCAAATTTAATTCAAAGCTGAAAATTGAAAATCACCTAATACATGCTGACCATTATGTATGTTACCAAATTTTCTATCAATTAGATCTTATATATTAATTTATTTGTAAAACTTCCATCATGGTGATTATGAAAAATTTAAGTGGAATGTAAAAGTTTCAACAATCATAAGTATGTGGTCCCATCAAATCCCAAACTAATTCTAAAATATAAGATTTTAAGGATATAATTGACATGCAATATAGTTTCTATAAATGAGGATAATGCCATATTTTTTACTTTTTAATTTTAAGGGCAAAATAGACATTTCATATTTGATGTTGACAGCCACTTAACACCTTTAGAAGTGAGGGGGGCAATAGTAATTTCACAAAGAAGGGGGTTTGATTAGTAATAAAATTAAAGTATAAGGGGCAATAGTAATTATCCCTTATAGATTTCATATCTGTAGATTTATGGTTCAAAAAATTAATTGTTTGGTTAGCCTCAAATCTATCGAAGTTCATAAAGTTCCGTCGAGTTACCCCGAGTGAATCTGTAAATTTCATTCCTTTTATACTTAATTATGGATTCCACCAAACACCCAAGAATTACTTAATTCACATTATTAGGCAAAAAAAAAAAAAAAGTGGGATTTCATGAATCCAATGATGTTTTACAACCAAACAGGTATAAATGTTTGATTCATAAATCCAGAAATTTCGAATCCTTGGATTCAAATATCCAAATAGGCCCTAAGAAAGAAGAATTATCAAAATTAAAATTAAGATGGTTAAACCCATGGTACATTGTGTCGGTGATATATCACCGACACAGGGCGATATATTGCTGTGTTGCTGGGGGGCGACACGACTCCCCCCAGCGCGACCCCCTTTTCCGTTGACAACAATATGTGAAGCATGAGTCATACTCAACATAATTGTATAATAAATTGTAAAGTTTAGTACACCTATTTACTAGTTGTATATTTGTGTTCTATTTACATATTTACATTAGTTTATATGAATTTTCCAAACTTCCAGTTTTGCCCGCATATAGCCGGACATGTGCTAATTATAAACTTTAGATTAGGTGATGTTTCAGGTCAAAATAACACTCCCAATGTGTTTATTGACCTCAAATTAAGCTACACGTCAAATTTCAGGTCAAAATGCTCCCAAATACCCTTCAAAACAGGGGGTTGATTTTTCATCTAACCCTTGCAATAAATCGGGCGACATGGAGTGACATGTCGCCCGTGTCGCCACAGTCCGACATGGAGCGACATGTCGGACCATGGTTAAACCTATGGGGATTAAGACGAATGAGGTAGACTAGTCATGGTGGTGACGTATTGGATAGGCCTACAAATTTGATGTGAACGGCCAAATCCACCTTGTCTTGCCTTGAGCTCAATTTAATGGATTAGGGTTGAAACTTAACATGCGTTAAGAGTTTGAAGCTGGGCTGCGTTAGGATTGAGGCCTCAAGCCAAAAGTGAAGCAGCCCAATCCTATATGTAATAAGTATAATGTATATTTTTAATTGTTAAGAGATTATAGGAGTACCATATCAAAATGTATTTTCTCAAATTACCTTCCATTCTTGATTCATCTCTGATAAAGTAATATATCAAAATGCTAGAACACACCATGGTAAAAAATTTCGTAAAATTTTGCAAAAACTTGCCAAAATTTCTGTTTTTCGAGTATGAAACAAAATTACCGGCAAAACCAAAAAATTGCTAGTTTCATTGAAATGGGAGAAATTTCTTAAATCTCAATGAAATTTCAACGAATTCTAAAATTTCTTTACAATTTCGGAATTTTAATAGTTTCACTCAATAGCAAAACCCCTAGTTTCGGCAAAATTTTGCACCTTGGAACACAACCTCTAAGAAGAAAGGGTGTAAAAAATTCAAAGTGCCAGAACCTAATTGTTCATAGATTGACTTGGGTGGAAAATGCACATCAGATTGGAACAGAACTAGAAGGAGATATTTGATGATCTTGAGTGAGAGAATAGAGATCCAGTCCCCATACTTCCTACTGTTTCAATCTTAAGATTAGTCACTCCTCGAGTGCTCTTCCTACTCAAGGCATCAGCCACTACATTTTCTTTACCCGGATGATACTGGATATCACAATAGTAGTAAGTTACGAGCTCCAACCACCAAAATTGTCTCATATACAACTCCTTCTGGGTGAAGAAGTATTTCAAACTCTTATGGTCGGTGAAAATGGCTATCTTCTCTCCATAAAGGTAGTGGCATCATATCTTCAAAGCAAAAACCACTATAGCCCACTCAAGATCATGAGTGGGATAGTTGTGTTCATAATCCTTGAGTTGCCATGATGTGTAGGCTACCACTTTCCCATGTTGCATTAACACACAACCGAGGCCGATCTTTGATGCATCTGTGTAAACCGTCAAGCCTCCAGAGTTATCGGATACAATCAAAACAGGTGCATTGGTCAATATCTTCTTTAACTCTTGGAAGTTCTTTTCACATGATTCACTCCACACGAACTTCACGCCTTTCTTCGTCAATCTTGTCATTGGGGCGGATAACCTAGAGAAATTTTCAATGAATCTCTTATAGTATCCGACAAGTCCCAAGAAACTTCTAATTTCGGTAACTGACTAGGGCTGATCCCAATCTACTACAGCCTTGACCTTATCTGGATCTACTTTAATTCTGTCCGCAGATACAACATGTCCCAAAAACACAACCTGTGGAAGCCAAAACTCACACTTGGAAAACTTTGCGTACAACTTCTTTTCTCTTAACCTTTGCAAAGCAAACCTTAAGTTTTCGACATGCTCTTTCTCATCCTTAGAATAAATCAAGATGTCATCAATAAAAACTATGATAAATTTATCTAAGACATCATGAAATATCCTATTCATCAAATCCATGAAAGCGGCTGGTGCATTAGTCAGACCGAACGGCATCACTTTGAATTCGTAATGACCATATTGAGTCCTAAAAGCCGTATTGCATATGTCACTGGCTTTCACCCTTAGCTGATGATATCTTGACCGCAAATCAATTTTAGAGAAAATTTAGGTTCCTTCAATTGATCAAACAAATCATCAATTCTCGGTAGAGGATATCTATTCTTGATTGTAAGCTTGTTCAACTCTCTGTAGTCGAAAGACATCCTCATACTTCTGTCCTTCTTCTTCACGAACAACACCAGAGCTCCCCACGGAGATACACTAGATTGAATGAAACCGCTCCCTAGTAACTCATTTAGCTGATCTTAAAGTTCTTTTAACTCCATTGGTGCCATCATGTACGGAGCTTTGGACACAAGTGCAGCTCTAGGTATCAGTTCGATGGCAAAATCCGACTCTCTTTCTGGGGGTATTCCGGTTAATTCATCAGGAAAAACATCCCTGAAGTTCTTCATTACTTCAATGTCTTCAATGGACTTCACCTCCTTTTCTTCCATAGAAGCACGAAGTTTAGCACCTCCAACTAGTTCTTTGACTTGAAGTGCTGCCCCTAGTGTAGGTGTACTAACCACTAGTTCATGACACAATTTGCTAGATGGTAAAGAAGTACGCCTCACAAATGCTGATGCAATGAAAGAATGTGAGGCTCCAGTGTCAAATAGTACAAATGCAGGAACTGAAGCAATAAGAAGAGTACATGTTACTACATCATGATTGATCTGGTCTATCTTAGTCCCAGTCACACTATACAACTTTCCCATCTGAGGTGGCTAAGGTGGCTTGGAAGAAGTATAAGGCTGACTTCCCTTCTGTGGGCTGAAGCGAGCCATATGTCCAGGTTTCTTGCAATAGTAGCATGTAAGCTCTCCCTGACCTCGAACTGCGGCTGGCTGAACTGCTGGTCTAGGGCTATTAACAGGAGGCGAATTTGCATAGCTAGGTCCTGATGGTGGAGCAGTACCCACTGGCTGCATAGGTGCACTGCTTTCCATAACCAAACCCTACTCCTCTTGGTGGAAATTGAGGACTGGGGTCAGGTGAAGGCCTAGTGAACCTTCCTTGATTTCTGCTCACATAAGGACTGGGTCACTTATTAGCTAGATTCCTCTGCAGCTGGTAGGTCTCTCTTTCACCTTCCTCAATCTTCTTCGTCGCTTGCACCACCTGAGCATAACTCACGATAGATTGTATTGCCATGTATGTTCTGATGGTTGGCCTCAAACTTTTCAAGAATTTCTTGGCTTTCTCCAAGTTAGTCCTCATAAAAACCGGAGCAAAGAAGAAGAGCTCCTTGAACTTTTGTTGATAATCGAGAACCGAGGGGTCCTTGCTGAAGCTCCATGAATTTAACTTCCTTTGAGTCTCTTACCGACACTGGGAAATAGTTTTGGCAGAACGCTTCCTTGAAAATCTCCCACGTGATCACTGGATGTTGTGCCACCAAGACAGGCTGGGTGGCGTTCCACCAAGCATCAACCTCATGTTGAAGCTTCTGTTTAGCGCACAGCGCACACTATCTTTTATTCTTCATCACACCTTAAGTGACAGAAGGCTTTCTCTATTTCCCTTAGCCACTTGTTCTGGAATAGGACGTCCTTTGTGATTCTAGTGAATGCTGGGACACGAAGCGTGAAGAACTACTCCATCAGTTTGTTGTGAGATACCAAACCGAAAGTCTCATCATTCCCTCCTTGAGCAGAGGTTCCAACACCAGGAGCTTAAGGTGCAGGCCTGTTTCCTATAGCCTCCACTCCTTGCATGAGCGCATTGATGTGAGTCTGTTGCTACTGCATCATGTTTGTCATTATGTTGAACACATCATGAGTTGTGGCCAACGGTGGAGCATGGGGTAGATTACCTCCTTGAGGAAGGGGTGTTTCTGTACGAGGTGGAGGAACACCACTTGCTCCTTCCCGACTAGAATCATTAGGAGAACCATCGCTATTTCCATTCCCGACCGATCGATTTCTCAAATTAACCATCTTGATAACACCACAAACTCATTAATTCCAAAATCACAACTCAAGACATCCAATCCATTATCAAACTTAATCAAACAATTGAGCTAAAAGAAAATATGAGAACCAATTGAAGCGCATGAAAGGATTCTATATATATATATATATATATATATATATATATATATATATATATATATATATATATATATATATATATATATATATATATATATATATATATATATATATATATATATATATATATATATATATGTACTACTATAATAAAAGCATGTACTCTACCTTTTTCGCAAATCTTTTTCTGTCCTTTTCTATCCCTATCATTGTTCTAAATACCAATAATGTTGTACTATTTGCTATTTCTTTACTTATTTTTACAAGGATAATTTAGACACTTTAGTCATTAATTATTATTAATTTATCATTAATTTTAATCCCTTTCTTAATTTCTCTCTCGATTTATCTCTCGACCTCTTTCAATCTCGCTCAAAGTCTGTCACTCTCTATATCCCTCTCCCTCTCAAACTCTCTCTGAATCTCTCTCTAAATCACCACTCTCTCTAAATCTCTCTACGACCTTTCTCAATCTCTCTCAAAGTCTGTTGCTTTCTATATCCCTCTCCTTCTCGAACTCTCTCTCTCTTTGAATCTCTCTCTAAATCCCTCTCGATCTCTCTGAATCTCTCTAAAAATTCTTTTCCCGTTCGTCTGATTTTTCTCTTTCATCTAATTTTTCCAAATTCCCTTATTGCAGAATTTACCTTTGCGAAGTTCCAGTTAAAGTAATAACTGAAGAGATATTCTACACCTTCCACTAAATCGAAGATAAGAGCTTCCTGAAGTAAACCCTTGCACAGTTCAAGTTCTTCTTTTGGTATATTATTGTTAACACATGTTCACAGAAAAGCAAGCTATAATGGGTGAGGTGGGTTGCCTTCTACTTCTCTCTTCCTCTCAATTTTGAAATTTGAATTTGATGTTCAGTTATATTCGAGGAATTTATTGGGTTTCTATGTATTTGTTCTCTCATTGCAGAAAGATAATCAGAAACCGAAAGATGGTGAGAAGCCTAACAATGGTGAGAAGAAGGAGATGGGGGAAGAAAGAAGATGGATCGATAATGGCGGTTTTGAAGGTCGACATGCATATTGCAAAGGATGTGCCAAGAAAATAAAGCGGGTTGTTAAGGGTTTTCAAGGTATTAATCCACTACCATTTGCAGTGTTCGTCTTCTACATTTTTTCAACAATTTGCTGAAATTCAACAATTTGCTGAAGAGTTTCTTATTAGCTCTTCGAATTTGTTACAGAACTCGAAATTTGGATTCTTTTGAATGTTTTCACTGATTTATTTACTTATGGATTCGCAAAACCGAGAATTAACATTATCTTATCTTCTAATACGGCATTAACATTATTTACTAACATTATCACTGATACGGTTAACATTATTTACTAACATTGTTACATTAATATTATTTGCTAAATTCTCCCATATATTCCTCTCTCCTCTCTCTTCCCCAAAGAGGAAAAACCCTGAATCCTCTGCGATTATTCCGACTCTCAGTGTCTCCTCCTTGCGAAATTCTGTAAAAGCCCCTCTTCACCGTCTCTCTCACTATCCGCTGTCGATTTTTTCTTCTTCAGGAAATTCTGTGTAAAAACCCCTTAACCTTCAAGGGAGAAGGAAGTCTATTGATCGAACAAGGATCACCGATGTGTGAGAACTAAACTGAAAGAGATGATGAACGGTTTCAGTGCTTGAAAGAATTGATCACTTCAGATTGCAGGGAAGGAAAGAGAGGTAGGAGGCCTTGAAGCAGCTCCAGAAAAGCTTGACTGAGCTTCATCAGATCTTTCTTGATATGGTTGAGAAACAAGGCTAACAGATAAACGACATAGAACAGAATGTAGCCCGTGCAGGTGACTTAGTCAAAAGTCGAATGAAGAAACTCATTGACACTTACAAGCTGAAGAGAAAGAGAAGATGGGTACACTTGGTCTGGGTTTTTCTGTTGATTATTGTTTTGGTGTGCTTCATTTATATCTCTCTGTTCTTAAGGAAACAACATTTTTACCTGTTTGCCGGTCTTTCATTTTAAGGCCTTTGTTTTTTTCTTTTTCTTTCCCCATTGCAGTGAGGGATTTCTTCCGTAGATACATCCAATAGATTGTCTCTCCTGGGTGATTTTTCTTTTTGGCTTTAAATGCTCACTGTGTTTCTATAGTTCCTTCCATCAACTGATCCAAATTTGTTTCATCATCAACTTTTCCTCTCTTTGAGTTTCAACCGAACTGGCCTTTGCTTTAAGTGCCTTCAACTTAAACCAAGCTTTCCTTCGCTAAGAGGAGACATCAAGAAACAGAAAAATCGCAGAAGATACAGGGTTCTTTTGAGGAGAGTGGAATTTATGGGTGGGTTTAGAATTGGGTGACCGTTGGATTATCTAATGCCACGTGGCACAATCTTAAGAGGGAATTACAGGGAATTGCAGGGAAAGGAATTAACAGACAATGTGAATTGGACCCCCAATATTGAGAACAATTTTTAAAGATAAAATAATAGGCATAAATGTCATTTTAAATTATCTTCTATTTCTATAAACGTGGGTTAAGAAAATTTTTGAAAAACAAAATCTTATTTGGTTTTCAAAAATTTAGTCCTAATTAAAAACTAACTTCTCAATCCTTATTTATTCTCTCCTCTCTTCTCTCTCATCTTTTCTTCTTAATTATTCTCTTCTCTTTCTATAAAAGTGGGTTAAGGAAATTTTAAAAAAAAAGAATCTTATTATGTATTCAAAATTTTATTCCTAATTAAAAACTAACTCCTCAATCCTTATTTTTTTTCTCTTATCTCCTTTCTCCTTCTTTTCTTCCTATTTAGTCTCTTCCCTTTCTATATGCGTGGGTTAAGAAAATTTGGAAAACAATATACTCTACAATTGTGTACTCTTTCTCAATTTATTTATCTTTTTCTTTTTCTCCTTTTTTTATTTTTTATTATTCTTTGTATATGATTTTATATTCTATGTTTCTTTATTTCTTCACTGCCCGTAGTTGGGATTGAGGATATACTCTATGATTTTATATTCAAGATTTATTGACGATGAGATTGGGATTGAGGATATAATCTTGAGATTCTAGCTCAGATTAAAACCATGGCTTTCGATAAGACTGGAACGATTACAAGAGGAGAATTTGTAGTTACAGATTTCAGAACTCTCTCATGATGTTGGCCTCAACACATTGATTTATTGGTACAGTCCAATCTCCTTCATTGCGACCAAAATAAGTTTCTTCTTTTTTCCACTCTTTATATAAAGCTATTGGATGTTTTGAACTTTGAAGGATTTCAAGCGTTGAGAGTAAATCAAGTCACCCAATGGCAGCTGCTCTTGTTGACTATGCAAGGTCTAATTCCATTCAACCAAAACCAAAAAAATGTCACAGAATTTGAAAATTTTCCAAGAGAAGGGATATTTGGAGAAATTGATGGGAAAATCATTCCCCTTGTGAACCAAAAAATTGCAAGGAGAGCTGGTAGTGAGATAGGTAAGAACATCGATCCACTATTGTTTTTAATTTTTAAAATTTCAAGCAAATCATATATGCACTCCTTAAGTTTACAAACTATAACATTTGTAACATTCAAATTTGCAAACTATTATGTTTGTAACATTCAAGTTGATTATAATATGGCCAGCTATGGAAATTTTCAGTTCCAGTAGGAGAATGTGATACCATTAATGGAGGGGCAACACAGTTGGATATATTTACTTACATTGATGAGAGCTATTGATGTTAGGATTGCTGGAAAGATCATAGTTGTGGCAGGGTATGGAGATGTCGGCAAGGGATATGCTTCCGCTCTCAAGCAGGCTGGTGCACGTGTCACTGTGACTGAGATTGACACCATCCGTTCCCTTCAAGCTTTGATGGAAGGCTTCAATGTCCTGACCCTTGAAGATGTGCTTTCAGAAGCTGACATCTTCGTTACCACTATACTGGGCACGGGGATATACTCTATGATTTTATATCAAGCTCTAGATATTTTATAAATCACGTGCCCAGTATTTGGGATTAACCTTATGTATAACCGCATAACTACTTGCCCAAATGCAGCTGAAAGTTATGATTACCTTGTTTCGTGGAATGCGTTTTATACTACTATTATAAAAGCATGTACTTTACATATATATATATATATATATATATATTATTTTCAAGGGGGCAGGGGGTTTTGAAATCAGAGGCCCCAAAAGAATTTTTTTTCTTCTTTTTCCTCTTTTATTTATTTTTTAATAAATACCAAGGGGGGTTGGGCCAGTCGCTTCTAGCAACCACCCACCCGACTAGTGGGTCTCTGGAATCAAAGACCCGCCAAAGAAGAAACTTTTTTTTTGGGAAATCCTTCCTGTGTGCGGCGCACACCTCTGCACTTCCTGCACGGGTGGTCGGCTACGCAACCCTGTGTTGCGCCCATGGCCATCTGCGCTGCGCGCATGTATGCTCCAAACAGCCCCAAAAACCCATTTTCTTCACTTTCTTCTCTTTTTCAACCTTCTCACCTCTCTCACCCTCTCTCTTGCCTTGGGGGTGAGTTCTACTACACTCCTAGGTTATAACTTGCCACGTGCAACACTCAAACGCAAGATCCGACAACAAATCATCCACGAACCAAAGGTAAGCTTTCTCTACATACTTCTCTCACTTTACATGTGGGATATCCCATTGATCTCACATAACCATTCAACGTGCAGCACCCTGAGGTATCACACATTGGGCACGAGCATCTCTTAACCCGAATCTTCAGTCACTTCGGAGTGGACTTGTCTAACACAAAAGAGTTGAGGGAAAATTTGGGAGATAACATTAGGAGGAAACTTATTTCTTAGATGGGAATTCGAGATGGGCCCAACTCTCTAGTTTTAACAAATTATGGTGAAGGAGGTCGACAACAGGAGCATGTGCCACCAGAGTGTCACATGGAGGGGGCTGAATCTTCTCGTAGTAGGAGGGCTCCACAGGTACCCACAATTGATCCTGCCATGTGGGAAACATTCTTGGCCGCAGTAGGAAGAGTAGCGCGGAAGCAGAATTTCATAAGTATGCAGATTATAGAGATTCACACTCAACAACAAGAGATGGTCCATCGAATGAGAGACATCCATGCCCGAGTCGAGCATTGGGAGAACATCATTCGTCAATACATGCCCCTGTCAGAGCGCTAGAGAGTTACATACTCCACTCAGTTTTATTTTATTTCGAATAATATTTTATTACACGTGTTTCTCCACACTCTTTCACTTGATATTGGGTTGTAATATTTTAAATCTAAGAATTTTGTCAGTTATGAACTTTGATATTTCATATACTTATTGTGCTTTATGCTTTAGTTGAATTAGCATATGTGACTTTGTGTTTCATACACTTATTGTATTTTATTCAAGTTGAATTCATTATGCAACTATTAAAATCAAATATTTCTTAAGTTCATGTTAAGCATATTATTCACCTCTATTTAGTAGTCATTTATGGATCGATGACTCAGATGCCCCTACTGTATCATATAAAGTTAGCACTTGTGTAAACCTAGGTTCTGATACCACCTTCTGTCACACCCCACCCAGCCGGATCCGATCATACCTGAATACCCTTGGGGGTGATACACCGCAATATCTAGGTTTAGTGACAAGTCCATACAATACATGATAAAGTAAAATTATCTGGATAGGAAAATAAATCAAGTTCAAGTATTTCATTATCAAGAATGAAAAGAAAGGATTACAATATTCAAAACTTCCTTTCAAAACTAAGGATTAGAGTTCTAAGAAAGAAATAATGTTTAAATTGCAGTGGAAAATCATTTAAGGAAACTCTAAAGAAAAGACTCTCCATAAGAGTAGTCCTGGCACAGACAAGAAGCGGCATGTGTCTCCACCTCTTCTCCAGTCTCGCCTTTCAGATAGCCACTTGACAAGGGATCCTCAACGAAAGAGGGGTCCTCATAACCTGTAGAAAAATCTAATGAAACAACAAAATAAATGAATGAGTTCATAGAACTCAGTGAGGTAACTAACATTCACATCATATATTCATCCACATTCCATGTCATAACTCATAAGACAATCATGTATTTAATAAAATAAATAAACATATGCATGGTGATGATATGAGGTTCCTAACTCTATAATATAGTCTCTAAAGTAGATACGCATTAAGTCATACACCAGTCTTCTTTAGGTGGTCTCATCAATCTTCCCTCACAGCACTCAAGCACGTCTGTTGGGTTCTCCACGGCTATTGGGTCAAGTCTCATCGAGCCATGGTTGGGGATTAAGTCACCACTCTCTCACATCACCACTGATATAAGATTTGGCGTGTGTCAGGGACAAACCTAAGCCTAGTGCAGGGTCATACCTTCTCGTACTATAATGGTCTGAATATCTCCCCTCATGCCTAGTGCTCTATTAGTTCAATACCTTCCCACCTATAAATGGAATCCTCAATGGGAGGCATCTATTGGACCCCATACCTTAACCCAATGCTCATCCACATATAATAGACAAGATGATCTCCATGTCCTTTTACGGGTTGGTTACCGGTCTTGAGCGTCCATGAGCCCTTATCTATTATATGCAACCCTACCTCTCTATGATGATAGTGAGCCTACTTGATACAGGACCCAGCCACTAACACGGGTTAACCGGCTTCAATACCCCTACCAAAAGGGTAGTAGTACTCATAGGGATTCCTAGCCCAACACTTCTAAACACCTATCAAATATGCAATTGGGTTGAATGGCTCCACAAAGGTTACTAAGGTAATGGGCAAACCCACAACCCTAGTGGAAAATATAAGGTAGAGAGAATAATAATATTCTCCCTCTCCCTTCACATACATTTACATTCCATTTCATAACAACAATAATAGATTTAAACATAAAGAGCAATATCAAAACAAATAGCTTCATCTTTCCTTCGCACAAAGTTACACACAAATACAGTAAGATAAATAGAAATTACAACAATTGATATATTTAGCAGAAGACATAAAATAACAACAATTAATTAAATATAACGTGGTTAGTTATTCCTCACCTTCCAACTAGATTCCTTTCTCCAAAGATCAGTAATTCCTTCCCACAAGAAGGTAGCAAAATAATAATTTAACCTAATCATGCAAGAGGGTTAACAAAATAAAAATTGGAGTTAGTTTTTGGGTTTAGAAAAACATCTCAAAGTATTCCCACAAAAACCCAAATAAAAAACTATTTTAACTGCCCTTTTTAACCTAAATCGGCTAAAGGTTATAATTTCGCCCTTGAATTGAAGTCGAAACGAAACAAAATTTTGGGGGAAGCTAATTGGAAGTAGAAAGATCATAAGGGTGCCTTCAATTTAATCCAATTCAATCTAGATTTAAAAGCCCCAAATTGGCTCCCCAAAATCACCCGTGGGCGACTCAGTGAGTCAAAATGCGACAACCTTAGCAAGGGATCTCATCATAATTATTATACTAGAAAGGAACATTAATACATGAAAACAAAGGCATCCAAAGAACCTAATATGCTTCCCTTTAAGATCTCTCAAAAGATGAGAAGAGAAAATACTCCCAAGATTGTGTCTAAGGGAAGGATTAAAGAAATCTCACCTTACTTAATATTTTTGCGAAGATTCGGATCACAAAATGCCTCAGAAAGATGGAAACCGCTCTTCTCCTTGGTTTCTCCTCTTCCCGCAGCCTCAAACTCGTTCTTGCAAAAAGAAATGAGGTTACGAATGAGTTAAAACATTAAATAGGGCTTAAAATTCTGAAATTTAATTTTTTCCCCTAATGAGAAAATGGAGTGGGGGTTTGGTTCACCCAACCGGCCCAATTTTCTGTCCATGGTTGGACCCCCAAACAGACTCTGAATTCAGTGACTTTTAGCTCGTTGAAAGGTCTTTTGAGGATCTTCGATTTGATACCTTACTCGCATCAATTGGATTCTCCATCGCCGATCTACGGACATGCCAAAATCGCCTTTTAACACCATCATGATTAATATTCTCTCTTCTTTTAAACTTCAAGAGGGTTATCAAATCATCACCAGGATCATCCACGATCATTTGGTCCTCTTCTGAACCTTCGGGCTCGACTCGGATGGTCCACAGCTATTGCCGGCTCGAGGCCCGGGTTCACGATCCTGAAACCAAGGGTTAACGAGTTAGAAATCTAGGGGATTTTACAGTGGTAGTGGACCGACTGACTAAATTAGCTTATTTTATTCCGATGAAGATCACCTATACTATGGACAAGTTTGCTAGGCTATATGCTAATATTGTGGTGAGACTGCATGGTGTACTGGTCAGCATTGTGTCAGATAGAGATCCGAGGTTCACCTCTCGTTTCTGGAATAGTTTGCAGAAAGCCCTAGGAACTCAATTGAATTTGAGTAATGCCCATCATCTGCAAACTGATAGACAATCGGAAAGGACTATACAAATTCTAAAAGATATGCTACGTGTGTATGTCATTGACATGAGTGGTAATTGGGATAACCACGTAGCGTTGGTGGAGTTTGCTTATAATAGTAGTTACCAGTCGATGATTGGAATGGCCCCGTTTAAAGCTTTATATGGAAGGACTTGTAGAACTCCTCTTTATTGGGATGAAGTTAGGGAAAGGCGTGTTATTGGCCTTGATCTTATTGAAACCACGGGTACTATGGTGGATATAATTAGAGAAAAGATCAAGGCTGCTTAGTCTGGACAGGAGTCTTATGCGGACAAAAGAAGGCCAAATCTGAAATTTCAAGTTGGTGAACGAGCATTCTTGAAGGTCTCGCCTATGAAGGGTGTTATGAGATTTAATATCAAAAGGAAGCGCAGCCGTAGATATATTGAACCCTTTGAGATTACTGAGAAGGTTGGACCAGTAGCTTACATGTTGGTTCTTCCTTCATCTCTAGCTGGTGTGCATAATGTATTCCATGTCTTCATGCTGAGACAATGCTTAACAAGCTCAGAATAGATGCTCCAGCATGAACCTGAAGGTTTGAGTGTGGACTTGATGTATGATGAAGAACCGGCAAAAATTTTGGACCGAAAGGATAAACAGTTGAGGAATTGGACCATACCTTTGGTGAAGATCAGATGGAAAAATCATTCGTTTGAGGAAGCATCTTGGGAAAAAGAAGATGAGATGCGGACCAGATACCCCCATCTTTTTGGACTTAGAGGTACGCTGTAATTTCAGGGACGAAATTTATTTTAAGTGGGGAGGAATGTAACAACCCCCGTAATTCTAACCTGGGAATCTGATTGCAGGTCCGATAACCCGAAGGTCAAACAGGAATAAGTTGTGCAATATCCGAATTGAAGTCCATGATCCATATCTTGAGTCCATGGATCTGGATTCTCTTGATGAAGAACCTACCTTACTAGGAAAGTGGATCACTAGTAGAAGTCAAGAGGTGTTTGAAGATGTTCAGATTAATGGTAAGGTCTCCCCCACATGTTGTATAGGGTTAGGTTGGAGTTGGTGATCAACCCCTTGAGCAAAGCACCCAAGTACTGAAAAGTACTGGGGGGCGGTTGCTTAAGGTGGTTGATTGGTCAGTCAACCGCCCCAAGTGAATGTGAGATTTTTACCCTAATTTGCCCCCAGTTCCATATATATAGAAAGCCCCGACCTTTTTACTCATTATTCTACTTAGGATTGCTACTATGGACGGTTGGGAGGTAGAGAAAACGTGTTGGTTGGTGTGAGAAGCATGGTTTGCAAAGTTGAACCAACCCTTCATCCATTTTGTGAATCTTGAAGAGGTAAGTGATCCCCACACTCTCCATTCTCTTTCCTCATCTTTTGGATTGGTGTGGATCTACTCCCCTTTAGTTGGTGGTGACTAAATTATATTGGTTTTATTTCCCATCAGTAATTTTGATTAGATCCTATCCGAAAACGGATCCTTGCATTTGAATAAAGGATGGATCTAATTAAAGGATATGAATTGAATATTGAATCTTTAGAATTTTGGGTTGTTGTTTCATACCTTTGTTATAGGCTTCTTAAGAATGAAATTCGAACTTAAATCATTCGGAAATTGGATTAAAATTGGACGATCGAAAGTTAGAATTTCAGACTTCGAGACTGTCTGTAACAGAGGCGGTCCTTATGGCGGTCACTTGACCCAACCGACCAGCCCAAGCGACCAGTTGGGTCACAGTAGCTCTGTGAAGTTGGTCCTTGCTCTGATTTGACTCATGTCTTCTATATATTTTGCAACTCTATGTTTAGGTGTTCTCTGAGTTTGCTGGAACTGTTTTGAGTGAAGTTATTTGCACTTTAGTAAGCTTTTTACATAATTACAGGTAATGACACACTTTCTTATTTATATATGATGATATGTCATATGATGAATCGTTTAATTCTTACATTATTCATTGATCATGTAACTTGCTGTAGTTGTATAAGTCATTGAATTATAGTTGAATGTGTGCTGTAAATGATGTTTTTATATACTTTATCAATTTGTGATATAGATTGGTTGATTATGTTATGATGGTTGATGATGTGATGTAATTGTGATGGAAGGGTATCCATTCGAGTATCCATTGCTTGGGATATCAGAGGGTTGTGTTATGGGACACATGCTCACTTATGCCCCTAGCATTATCATGACTGTTGGATGACATACCTAGGGAGTCTAGATTAGATGGCTAGGTACCCTTACATGCTACTACCCTTTCAGTAGGGGAATTGAAGCCGAATGACCCGTGATAGTAGTGATTTGACTCTATTTCATCCTACAGCGGTAACCAGTCTGTGCGGAGATTCAGTGGTCCACTATTGATCATGCTAGGGTTTGGGCTCAAGGACATCCAAGGAGCGGCCAGGGAGTCGTGAGGGGTCATGAGAGCATCCGCCCCAACAATATGTGGATGACCATACGACAGGGAATGGAGTCCAATAGCGGTAGCAAGTTCGTGAGGGTTTCATTCCTAGGTAAAGAAGGATACGAAAACAAGTTGGTTGGTGCCATAGGGAAAGTATCTAGACTTCATGCAGTATGTTACCGTAGGACCTTGCATTTAATTAGAAACCCCGACATGTGCCAGTACTCATGCAAATGGTAGTGGTAAGAGGGTGTTGACCTAAACCCCAGCCATGGTTGATTGACGAGGATTGAACCCCTTTACCCGGGATCCCAATAGAGGTAACTAGTCCGTGAGGGATCAGAGCGACTAGACTTACCCAGAGGAGGGCTGGTGTTATATCTTAAAGCATGTCAACTATCTAGAGACTTGCATAGTTAGATCTTAGTAGCATTGATATATTACATACCATTCATTACATATATGCTTACTTGGATTTATTGTCGATATGTATGTGAGATATGTTATCCTTACTGAGTTCATTAGAACTCATTCATTTCTTTGTATGTTATTATATATTGTACAGATGGTGTTCCTGAATAAGGAGAAGTTCTGTATGATTGGAACAACTCCTATGAAGAGATTGTGGTACCATCAGTAGAAGATGGAGACGTTTGCCACGGAGCCTCTTGCTAGTGCTTGGAGAGTGCTTATGGTACCCATTGATGGCAAGCGGGGACAGAATCTTCCGACGTTTTGGATTTTATTTATTATTTTTGTTTCCGCTGAATTGATCAATAACTTTTGAAACTTGAGACTATGATTTATTTTCTTTGACTCATTCTTGGAGTATTTTGGACTCTTGTAATTCTTTTCGATTAATTATTTGAACTTGTTCTTGCTCTTGATTTCTATTTCTTACATTTATTATTATTGATAGTAAGACCGTCTGACTGTGGATCTTGTGACGGATCGCACCCACGGGTTGTTGGGCGGAACCGATACCAGCGGGTGGGGTGTGACACATCCAGTTACTGTTGACTAGAATGACTGGCTCATCTATGGTTTTCTCCAACTAATTCATGCCATCTCAGCTAGAGCTTAACACCTTTACTATGTGAGAATTGTGTCTTGTGAAAACTACATGATGATAGTCTCACTAACCCCAGTCCATTAATTCATTGGTCATTTTTCAAAGAGGCCCTTTGTGACAACATTACTTGATTACCTACAGATAAGGCTGAAGAATTGAATGCATTCAATTGCTAACTTTGCTACTAGCAAAACATCAAAAAGACTTAAGTTGACTTTGACTATCATTTTCATTCTAGAACTGTGAGACTTGGACTAAGGGGATGGATAGATGAGCTAAAGAGTTGCTAGTTTCATTTAT
Organism: Hakea prostrata; assembly: GCF_041222555.1. NCBI lineage: Eukaryota > Viridiplantae > Streptophyta > Magnoliopsida > Proteales > Proteaceae > Hakea > Hakea prostrata. The sequence continues at coordinate 41,773,535 of NC_142606.1, read as the reverse complement.
GAGTGTTTTTGAGTTCTTCATCTATTTAAGAGCTATTTTGTATCAATTTTCATTCTCATTTTTTTTATTATCATTTTTCATTCTTCTGATGTATTTGGATATTTTGGTATTCATTTCAAATCCTATTTTTGTTTAAAAGAATATAAAACACCCCATCCATAATATAATTTTTTTCTCTATTATGCATTCTAGATAAAAAAAAAAAAATAATATGGGTAATTTACATATGGACCCCCTGAGGTTTGATCTCTGTCATTTTTAGTCCAAAAAATTTGAGACTTTGCATATGCCTCCCCGTGCTACCAGAAAAAGTCAATTTGAGGACAAATTATCGTTTCTATGACCAATTTGCCCTTAATCTTTTTTTGGGGGCAAATTTCATTTAGACCCCCTGAGGTTTGGTTTATGTCATTTTTAGTCCAAAAGAACTAAGACTCTACATTTGCTTCCCTTGTACTATAGAAAATGTCAATTTAAGGACAATTTATCACTTTTATGACCAATTTGCCCTCTTTTTTTTTTTTTTAATTAAAATTTGTTACATATATGTCCTACCTGCAATGAAACTTGTGACTCCCCTTTTAGTCCAAAAATAGGATTTATATTATAGAAAAGTCTTAAAATTCAAATTAATTTTAAAATATGACCAAAATACCTTTATATGTTGAAATCATCCAAGTACCCCTTAGCTTAAACCTTATTTTTGAACTAAAAGGGGAGTCACGAGTTTAATGGTAGGTAGGATGTGTATGTAAAAAAATTAAATTAAAAAAAGAATAAGGGCAAATTGGTCATAAAAGTGATAGTTTATACTTAAATTGACATTTTCTATAGTATAGGGGAGGCAAATGCAAAGTCTCGATTTTTTTGGACTAAAAATGACATAAACCAAACCTCAAGAGGTCCAAATGAAATTTGCTCAAAAAAAAAAAAGAAAAAAGAATAAGGGCAAATTGGACATAGAAACGATAATTTGTCTTTAAATTGACTTTTTCTATAGCACAGGGGAGGCATATGCAAAGTCTCAATTTTTTTGTACTAAAAATGACATAAACCAAACCTTAAGGGGTCCATATGAAAATTACCCAAAATAATAATAATAATAAAAATAATAAAATTATTCTATTCATTTTTGTGTATGTCACTTAAAATCCAAATGCAAATTGAGGATATGATAATATGTATACATTCTTTTTATGGAAACTCTTTTATTTCTCCTATTTTTTTACTCTAAAAACCTAACAATCTGTTGTCAAATTTTAATATTATCTGTTATCAATTTTTTCATTTTGATATACCAAAATCATTCTATAATTTATTTTGGACAAAAGTTAACAGCCTATTTTTCATCCTTGATAAAAATGAATTCTTGTATTCGTTTCTTTTAAATAGACATAATATAGAATGAGAATTAATAGCAGAAAGGCCGTGAACCATATACATGGTTAGTTTTGTTGGATCCACTGATCCACCAGGATCTATATTATTTCTATAATAATTAAAGCATATTATGAATACAATCGCCGAAGCATAAATAAATAAATACCTCTAGTGTTTTGTTGTAGATCTGCCTTCTTAACTTTCCTTGAGTCTTCCGTAGCCTTTCACCCTTTTGGAATCCTTCGTTTGAGTGTTCGTGGAAACAATCTCAAACCCAAATATTGCGTGTGACGGCTACGGGGACCCAAGGAGTTATTTATAATATAAAACCCTAACCTTTAACCACTCCCACAATAGTAAAGGTCAGTAATACCCCTGAATGAATATGAGCCCAGATAAAGGGACTAGTGTTAGTTAAGCCCACAAAACCCAACAATCTCCCACTTGGGCTATACTAACACAAGTACCTTTACCTAAGTATTCGGCCATAATGCCCATAATCCTTCATCACTCAGAAAACCTGATTCAACCAACAAACAATTAATGTGAACGACAGTAGGAGATGCTCCTCAATATACGGAACACAACTATCTGCCATTACAGTCATTAACAACTCGCTGATATGAATCCTTGGGGTGCATACAAGAGGTAAAGAATGCAAAACCTTATGTGATCACAAAAGCATTCCCTTTTGTGGGTCCTTTCCTGATCAATGATCAGCCTACCTTGAATTACCTCATAGGTAGAATACTCAGATATTATAATTTGGCAAACTGCCATTGATCGATCTAACATTAATATCTGATTTTAGCAAAAACCCGCCCATTGGCATAACCGCCTGTGGCAAAACCGCCTGTGGCAAAATTGCTAACCAGGATTTAGGCTAAATACCGCCATAAATCAAAACCTAACCAGGATTTATGCTAAATACTGCCATAAATCTGAATCTTGGCTAAATACCGCCATTGTCATTAAAACCTTGGCTAAATACCGCCATTTTCATTAAAACCTTGGCTAAATACCGCCATTGTCATCAGAACATCAAATGTAGCAAATATAAATCTACATTATTTACTTTAATCATTAACACAAGATGAAAACGAAATAATCATCTGATTAATGAATAAACTTCATAGTGAAGTCAAAGAATGTTGAATAAAAACAAACAACAACTCCCACTAAATGAAAGTATCAAAATATTATAAGACATCCATATTGAAAACATGATTTTTAACAACTCCCACTGAAAGTGCCTTAGTAAGTGGAAGACATTTTGATGGTACTTTAAATGACATATATAACTTATCAAAGTCAATTTTAGGCATTCATTTAATAATAATGACAAAAAATATATATTACCACAGATTAAAATTACCATCATTGTGGTAAGAGTTACCGACTGTTACTACATTTCAACCTTTGGGTTGAGAATGCATTAGTCCCCTTACAATTTGCAACTACCGCGGGATATATGACTTTGAAAGTGCCAACACCTTTGGGTTAATGGTACTTCTAAGTCATCATATTCCTTTAAAAACATGTGCATAATCTTACTTTGATGAAGACACCTTTGGGTGAACACCATCAATCTACTGCAATAATTATATATACATTGGATCACAAAATACTATAATAAAATTATATTTTACCACTTTGGTGGGTTCCATATAATTCTATCATAATTTTATGTAATTCTATTTGCAGATAATTTATAATGGGATTCTTTCAATGAGAAAACAACTATGCACATCCAATGTAAATTGTTTCCATATTCTAGAAACTTTTATAAAGCAAAAATATTTTACAGAAATATTTCTTTGGCAAAAAATAAATATATTAATCCACATTAAAAATGAGTGCAACAATAATCCTTGAAAATCTCTTACCTTTGGGTAAATAAAATACCTTAAATTATTATTCACTCCCACTCGTGTGCATATACTATTATTATATAGATGATATCACATTAAGCAAATGTCACCAAACTTTGACTACTATAACAGACAATAGGAAAGTGGAGTGATGCCACTTTGGTGGATTACACTTCTCCTCTTATTATCTCCATAAAAATTTGTAGTCAAAAAGCAAAGATACGCACAATATATTAACACGTATACAACCTCATTTATCAATTATTGATAAAACTATAATTTTTCACCATTACCATAAATAGAAAACTAAAATAAATATTTAATTCAAATTATAAAACAATTGATCGGATTAATCAAACTAATTCAAGTTCTAATGCAATGGTACCTTAAAGAAAACGTGCATGCTCACCAAATTCTATTTTAATTTGTGGTGATATTTCATGGGTTGAAATTTGGTACTTTTAGCCAATCCAACCATTAAGTAGCCATGACACCTCTTTACCCCCTTTTGCCCTTTGATACTTGTTAGGGATAATGGATGCACAATTACGAACAGAGAAGAACACAAGTAAAGCACACAAGGGATTTAACGTGGTTCGGCAAAACCATGCCTACGTCCACCAGAGAGAAAATGAGTTTCACTATTTCCAGGAAACCTTACACCACTCTCACACACACAAAGTGCCACCCTTTGCTTGCCCCCCATCCTTATCCTCAGGATGTGTTTCCCAATCCCTTACAGGGATTGATTCCCCAATCTCTTACAGAGATAGATACCTATAGGTTATCCCACAGAGACTATTTATAGGAAAACCTAAAACCCTAATCCCAATGTAATTACAGTTTTACCCTAGTACTAGTAATTGACCCAAATCCTATTTCAATTACAAATACAACCAAAACCATAATTACATGGACCCACAGAATACAAGACACCCACACCCAACAATTACCTTGAAGAAAATCGTTGATGATGTCGCTCTACAATTACCAGTCTTTGTGTATCCACCACACCTTACCGCATGGCCCACATCCCCTCCAGGGATGCATTTGTTAAGCCGCATGCAAATTCCATAGCCCATCTAATACATGACCCAAGCATGTACCAAATATTCTTCCTTGTACTTCTAGCCACTTATTTGGTCATTCTGATGTTGGATAGACAGGCAACATGGTTCGGGCATACACTAAGTTTCATAATAAAAACCACTAATATTCTTTTACCATGTATTAGCTATGTGCACCAGTATTTCAACCAATAAATTTGTAAAATCATGCCATGCTAAACTGATCATACAAGGAAGCAACTAGTTCAGCAAATGGGATGGCTTTAACTGAAAAACATACTAGACTGTATCAATTCAAGATGAAAATCAACCCTTCAGTTGCAATGTTTCCGAACTTATGTACAAAGAGCATGGCTAACACTGGATGAAATAAGTCAATGAGAAAACATACAAAAAACAATGCATATCAGACATTGAAATGGATTCCATGTGCTCAGACTACATAAATAAATCAAATTGTCAAATATCATCCAGAAGAAGATGATGTATAATTAAAAGGAATCCAAATCAATTTGAGCAATCACAGTTCAAACAAGTGCACTTTGAGTCTGTCTAAGCCCATAATTTATTCCAAATTTCAGAAAGTGCAGGATATTATCAAATTCAATCCAAAAATACTAATTAATTTTATCTCCACTTTAAAGTCACAAAAACCACCAAATTACTCGAACAACCCAATACTATGGCCATGAAGTGATGTGGCTGGTTGAAAGAAAATAACCTGGAGAAAATGGAATATAAACAATGTGGGGTTTTGGGGGAAGCAAGACTAACTCCAAAGAAAAGACTTTTTTCAAATTTAAAATTCAAAAGTTCAGACTGTTTTGAGTAATAAAATAAAAAGTTTCCCAGCAAGACTAGAAGACACGTTTGAGGTGGTTTTCCACTTTTCCTCTTCATTGCATTTCTGGTGCACAGACCGGGCCCAGCAAGTCTAACTTATCAATTTCAGGTAGTAGGGAAGTTGATCGGAAAATGGCATGAGGGGCATGCTGATACAGACCGTAGAAGTCGTTCCTTCATGCAAACCAAGAACAACTTCTGATCCATGTGGAGTTAGATTGATTTGTTTCTCAGAAACCCAAATCGCTCCATTCCTATACCCCGTCATCACAATACCGTTCTTCTACTTTTCTATTAAAAACAACACAGGAACGAGCCCTGATAAAACGTCATTCATCCAAATCCCATCATGAACAATGACTAAACAGGAGAAGAAATAAATCTAAGACAACTTTTATGGTCGAAAACTTGACGACCCAAGTCAAATTTGCATGTACGTAAAGAGTAAGAAACAGAGCGGTTCCTATTTTAGCCTCTGAATTGGCCATATTTGATCAAATCGGTTATCACTTGGAAGTTGGTACTGCAACTTACCCAAAAATTATGCAAATTTCTAGACATAAAGCACATAGAACTGTACGGACTTTGAATGACGCATATGGATATTTATTAGCCACTCTAATGTTTTATCACAGTTCTAATTGTGGTACCCTGTAATGCTTTTTCTTTTTGTTTGCTGATCAACGTGGACCACCATAGACATAGAAAGGCAAGGAAAATGAAGGAGATGGGCAAGACTCTGGTGTAATCATTCTCTTTATAGATAAGTCTAACACAGAGGCCAGCGAATATTCTAAACATTTAGAAGAGACTGGAGTACTAGAAGCCCAATTAAAACTTCAGCTCAAAATTAAACAAATAACAGTTCAAGCGAAATATAACGTTTAAGATACAAACTCTCGATACGAAATTATCAATCCAAAATTTCGCAGGAAAAAAAAACACATCTTCTTACCAAAACCAAAACAAGAACTTTACGACTCTTTAGATCTCAAATCATGCATATTATTATATCCTCCCAGATCCTAATAACAAATTAAATCAACAGAAAATCTAGAATTTCAATAAAAACATGTATCTTCCAATAATAAATCAAATCAATAGACTTCCCACTAGATCCCAATAATAAATCCATCTAGATTTCAATTAAACCTTATATCCTCCCATTGGTTAGGATATCTGGTTTTCACCCAAGAGACTCGGGTTTAATAAAAATATGGATTCTCCCATTGGATCCAATTAAATCAAGAACACCCAGCTAATTACACAATAGAAGTCAAGAATTCATAATATTAAATTATTATAGAAAAATGGCTCTGATGCCAATTGTTGGATCCACTGATCCACCAGGATCTATATTATTTCTATAATAATTAAAGCATATTATGAATACAATCGCCGAAGCATAAATAAATAAATACCTCTAGTGTTTTGTTGTAGATCTGCCTTCTTAACTTTCCTTGAGTCTTCCGTAGCCTTTCACCCTTTTGGAATCCTTCGTTTGAGTGTTCGTGGAAACAATCTCAAACCCAAATATTGCGTGTGACGGCTACGGGGACCCAAGGAGTTATTTATAATATAAAACCCTAACCTTTAACCACTCCCACAATAGTAAAGGTCAGTAATACCCCTGAATGAATATGAGCCCAGATAAAGGGACTAGTGTTAGTTAAGCCCACAAAACCCAACAAGTTTCGCATCTTGGGATGAATCAACAGAGCCTAGAAGTACATATATATATATATATATATATATATGTAACAACAATAGACAACTTAGATGAATCAGTCTATAAATAATATATGGCTAACTTTCAGATGTGCCAATCTATAAGGAAAACTCGCATAGACTTGGTATTTGGAACCAGAAATTAGAATTAGAGAGAGACGATAGAAAGGTCAACAACATGATAGGTGGCTCTCAAAATCCCTTAACTGATAGATCCGGAATTGGTTTTATAATTTGAGGATATGAAGGTCAACTTCTATGCATGGTCTACAATCCTTTTCTTATAGTCCTAGAGAGTTTAATGTAGTGCTAGTGGACTATCTAACTTGGAGGGCCCTATCAAATGATTGTATGAAAGAATGGCTCCATTTCATTACATGGTTATATGGGACCTGCGTTCTCCCCCAGTCTCGTGCCCTTCAGCTTGATGAAATCCTTTTTACCAAATAGATCCTTGGCTAAGAATGAAAAATAGCGAATATAATTTCAAATTGTTGCTTTACTCCTACTACCACCAATAGAAAATAGTAAGGGAAAGCTTCTATCTCTCCCCTGTACTTGCTCTCTATTAACTCTTACTCCCTTCTCAAAAGTTTCACGTTTGATTTTCCCGAACTATGAATTATGACCTTTCCTTTTCCTTTGATTTTTCCACATGACGAAATTTCTTTATTTTTTTTTCCTTTAATTGAATAAAGCAATTTCTTTTTCTCCCTTTCTTTATTTAGGAATTGTTATAGGTGCTTAGGTGTACTTTTATCTTAATCATTTTTATTGTAAAATCTTTCTTATTTTTCCTTTCTCCTTTGCTAGATTCTTATAGAAAATGGAAGTGTATATGATCATGTTTAATGGATTATGATAGAAGACCGAAGAAGAAAAAGAGTAAACATGTACTTTTAGTGGATTAATAAAAATTTATCGCTAAACGGCCATTTGTATTAAAGGCAATTATTTATTTATTTATTTATTATAGTCATACAATAATACACAGGTTGAGAGGAACCTCAAAAACTCAATCCTGCAATAATAGTTGTCCCAAATACACCCAATCTCACAGGAACTTCAAGATTTAAACATTTGCTCACTCATTATTTAAAACGATATCAAAGACGTCTAGAGGCATGATATCCCAATCTAATTCACTCTTAATCATTGTTGACCAAAGTAAAAATAAACAATTCCGACAAAATAGGAAGAGAGAAAAAGTATACATACAAAAAAGTTACATATAATTACGTATTTAAAGGACGGAGAAAAGGAAAATAAGTAAATAAAGAAAAATAGATATAAAGAATTAAGAAGGTAAAAACAAAGAATTTGCTCATTTTAAAATATCATGGGAAAAGACAAAGTAAGAGTTTTTTTCTTGGGGAATGAGAAGTGAAACATATGAGAGGGGAACAAGAGTGAATATAGAGTATGGGGGAGAGAGAATTTTTTCCAAAAAATTAAAGATACATTTAAAGGGGGAATAATGTCTGACTCAGACCAAATATGAGTGTATTCAAACATAAAAACCTAACAGAACACAAACGGGATTTTTTTTTTTTTTTTTTTTTTTTTTTTTTTTGGTGCAGTAATGAATCTAATTTATCCAAGGTGTGATTGATTCATTTCCTTCTATTGTGGCATTTGATTTTCCTTCACCATTTTCTCAACTTGGATACCATAACCCTAGCAATGAACTGAGAACATCTGTTTTTTCTCTGAAGTAACTCTCGTCCAACAACCAATCCAATTATAACACCGGAGCAATATCCTGCCAATGCAAACCTCCAATCGAGAAAACATGTTTCATCATCATCATCTCCTTTTTGGACTGTTGATGTGGGAGGTAAAACTCCGCACTTCTTTGTCAAAGGGAAACCACATAATCCTACATTTCCTTTGTAGGAAGCATTCGAAAAAGTGTTGAATTGACTTCCTAGTGGAATAATTCCTGTTAAGTCGTTATAAGATAGATTCAAGACTTCAAGGAACGTCAAACTTGCTAATTGCACCGGGATTTCTCCAGAGAGTATGTTTCTTGCAAGATCCAATGACTCAAGTCCCCTTAGTTTTCCCATCGAAGATGGAATATGACCTGTTAGGCTATTTCCAGACAAATTGAGCACTTTCAATGCTTTTAAATTTCCCAATGCATCAGGAATCTTTCCTACAAAGAAGTTGTTGGATAGATCAATGGTGGTGAAGGTGGTTAAAATTTTCTGCACTTTCAAGTATATTCCCTTCTCAATAATTACAACTGTGTCTCGATAGTATCCAGAATTACTTGTAAAATAAGACAAATAGGACATATCCTCATCAGACATCATAGCCTTCCAGTGACAAGTGTATTGCAATGGTAAATATCCACTAAAATTATTAAAAGAGAGATCAACCACATGTAGGCTTGGGAAGGGATGAGAATGAGGTTGAACGGGTTGAGCAATTGGACTAGCAAATCTGTTAGACCTCAAAACAAGAACTTTCAACTCAACAAGATTTTCCAACCAATGAGGAAAGGTACCATTCAACTGGTTGTCTGAAATATCCAATAAGGTCAGTGACTTGCAGTTGCCTAGGGATCTTGGAACTCCTCCTTGAAAATTGTTTTTGCTGAGTTTGAGGGTATGCAGATTGCACTCATCTTTGAATAAATCAGGAATGGGTCCTTGTAATTTGTTTTCTTCCAAATTTAGCACCCACATATTGCTTTTGCCGAGGCATGTTGGAATGTTGCCGTTCAATTTGTTCTTGGACAAATCCAAGATATCAAAATTTCTTACTTTGCAGATTGAGGAAGGGATTTTTCCAGTTAATTTGTTGTCTGAAATTGAAAAGAGAGAGGCGGTTTTAGAGAGAAGGGAAGTAAGACTCCCTAAGATATGGGAAACAACCTCAGTATCATACTCATCAAATGTTTGGGGAGAGCATGGTGTAGATGATTGACATTCTTGTATCATGTTTGAATGAAGATCAAGTACTTCTAACATGTTGAAGGAGTGATTAGGTAATGGCAATTCCAGACCTGTGATCACGTTATTAGAAAGGTTCAAATTTCTCAAATTCTTTTTCCATATCCATTTGGGTATCTCACCACCAAGACTATTACCACCAATATGCAAAGCATTCACTTCCTTGATATCCTTAAGGAAATTTGGGAATTTTATAATTCTATTGTTAGAAAGGCTCAAACTATATAATTCCTTTTGATTCTTGAGGAAGTTTCTTGGGAATTCACTGATGTTACAAGAATCCAATCTCAAGTGAGAAATCTGAGGACTGACAAAATTGATGTCAACACTATGACTATTGTTGGGGTGACCATCATAGGAAAGATCTCTATCTTCTCCTAAGTAGCTAAAGTCATTGAGTGAAAGGTCAAGGTCATATATTGTACCTTTGATCTTTGAAATTGATCTCATCAGGTCTTCTCCTTTCAAATTGTTGCCACTCAGAAGAAGTTCTAGTAGGTAAGAAGAGGAGATGTTGTGAATAGGAGGAGGCTCATTTATGACTCCATCAAATTGGTTATTGGACAAGTCCAACGACAACATTGGCGGGAGAAAAAACAATGAAGAATGGATGTGCCCTTGGAGTAAGTTGTTGCCCAAATATAGTGACATAAGATTGGGAAACCTACCCTTGAAAAAGTAATCAGGAATTTGACCACTCAAACTGTTGTCTGAAAGACTCAACTTTGTAAGTTGGGTAAGATTAAAAATAAAAGGAGGGACTGGTCCAAATAAGTTACAACCATCGACAAATAATTCCTCCAAAAACAAGAGGTTCCCAATTGAACTTGGTAACATCCCTTGGCATTTTGTCAAGCCAATGGACAAAGAGTGAAGAGAGGTGTTCATTTGAGGGAATTCTGGCAAATGAACCAAGAGCAGAGGATTATCAAATAAGTCTATGCTACTCAACTTAGGTTGAAGAAAAACACTGCTTGGGAAAGCTCCGTAGAATCCACAACTGCGAAGGCTAAGGACAGTGAGAGAAGTGAGATTCATCAAAGAACTTGGTATTGTGGAAGCGAGATTCTCGTTGAAGTCAAGGTATAGCTCTGTCAAAGAGCGAAAGCTCGAGATCGATGCATTCAAGGGTCCTGTAAGTGAACAGTCACTCAGTGACAACATGTGAAGTTTAGGGAGTGCAGATGATAAGTGATGCCACCAATCCCTATTTATTTGAGCTGACAAATTCACCCCATCAAGATGAAGTTCTCTTAACATGGTTAAGGTTTGGACGAATGCTCTCAAATTAGGAATTTCAAGTTGAAATAAACGCTTGCTTTGAGAGAGGTCAAGTGAAACCAACTTATTTAAATTTGAGATTTCAGATGGGATTTGGCCCTGAAAACTATTCCAAGAAAGATCAAGAGAAACCAACTCAGTTAGGTTTGAGATTTCAGATGGGATCTGCCCTTCAAAGTTATTGTTAGAAAGATCAAGAGAAACCAACTTGGTAAGGTTTGAGATTTCAGATGGGATTTGGCCCTGAAATTCATTATCAGAAAGATCAAGAGAAACCAATCCTATGAGTAGTGATATTTTTGATGGAAATCTTCCTGAAAAAAGGTTACCTGAGAGGTTGAGATGCAATAATCCAGAGAGTCTTTCAAAGCCTGATGGTGCAAAGTGATCAAAATTGTTCCATGAGATGTCGAGCATTTGAAGGTGAAGGAGATTGAAGAGGGTACTATTGGAATTGATGGAACCGTGGAGCGACAAACTGGAGAGAACAAGGCCAACTACATGACCAGTAGTGCCATCGCAAGAGATGCCTTCCCAGAAGCAGCAATCAGTATTTGGCTTCCAGGAGTTGAGAGATGTAGGATAGTTTATAGAGACATGGTAGTGCTTTTGCTTAAATTGCAACAAAGCAGAGTGCTCATCATGAAGACATAAATAAGAAGAAGGAAAAGGAGAAGGAGAAGAAAGGAAACAAGCCTGAAACAGCACTAGTAAGAAAAGCAGTTGCCAGCACATGCTTGCCTTATAAATTTCTTCAAAGGAACTAGAAAAGGTATAAGTTTTGTAAATGTTAGATGACTGATGCATGAAGGAGTTCTTCTTGCTGCTTATTTATAGACAAAACCATGCATGAGACAATCTCTAAGAAGGATCCTAATAGAAACGTGATTTATGGGCATGATAAAGTATTTTCCACGAAGAGGTCCCATGATGGTGAGTGCCTCGCGGATTTTTAGGGGGTGAAAGCCCCAGAAGATTCCTTAAGAAAACAATTAATGTATGAACACATTAATGACCGCCGGATCATTCCAGAGTAAAGACTACTTGGAATGTTTTATCACTTCATGATTTTTTTTTTCTACAAATAGATGCCATCTACTCTGCTGTATAAGTCTTTATAAAGTTTGGAAGTTGTCTCTGCACAGCCCCCCGGGCTGCGGTCATTTGGAGCTTTCAAATTTCTTTTAATCACTATTATCATTCAACCCAAATTGTCCCAACTCCAATGAATCTGAGGTGAATTCTACAGCTGAGTTTTCTAAGCTGCCTCTCTTAATTCCATATCAGTTCAGTTTGGGATCAACCAAAAAATGTTCCTGTAGGCATGTATGAATTGGAGCAAATAAGACAAAAGACTAACTAATAATGGACGAAAGAGAGTGAAAAAGAGAAGAAAAGAAACTAGTGCATCTAGTTGCTGCTAGCTAGCTTTATTTCCTTCACCTTAACTGTGTGGGGTGAGGCTAGGAGTCAAATCTTGACGATTATAAAATGTCAACTTAGCTTTAAGACTACCAAAAGAAATAGCTTTAAGACTCCTTAGTGAGTGATGAGTCATCTAAGCAAATGCTTTAAGATTTCTTAGTGGGTGGCGGGTCATTTGGGCAAACGCTTTATGACCCTTAGTGATAGTCATGAAAACGCATTTTCTCCTTTTTGGGTAAAGCGAACGCGTTAAGACTTCTTTTTGGTATGAGAAAGTCATTATAGAGTTTGGAAGATGCCTCTCCTATTGGTTTAGAGTTTTCAAATTTCCATACACAGAGAAACGGGTTTTTTTTACTACTGAAAATGAAATGTTGTCCGTAAGAGTCAAACCCAAGACCTTTTCACTGAAAAGTATGGATCTTTACCACCAAACCAACCTTGCATTGGCAATCTTTGTTTTTGGTCCCTTACACTTTTGTGAAGGATGTCAAGGAAAACAAAGAGATAAAAACATTAGGAGCTATTTGGTTACGTGAATCCAAGAATTTGAAATGAAATGAAATTTTATATCTATGAATTTTAAATCTGTAGATTTCATAGTTCAAAAAATTAATTGTTTGGTTAACCTAAAATCTACCCAAGTTCGTAGAGTTCCATCAGCTTACTCCGCGTGAATCCATAAATTTAATCCATTTTATACTTAGTTGAAATCCATGAATTTCACCCAATACCCAAGAATGACTTAATTCACATTTTTAGGCAAAAAAGTAAAATCCCTAAATTTTATGAATTCAGAGATGTTTTACAACAAAATAGATATAAATCTATGATTCATGAATCTAGAGATTTCAAATCCCTAGATTCAACTAACCAAACAGGCCCTAAGAATGGGGAATTATCAAAATAAATATTAGAGCAAACTGCACATGCACATCAAAATGGAGGTCTTAAAGCATGACACCCTACTTTATGTTTAAAAAGCACAGAGACCCCAGTGCAATTTGCTCTAAAAATTAAGATGGTTAAACCTGTGGAGGAGTAAGACGGATGAGATAGAACTAGTCATGGTTAAATTTATGATAATATGGTGGTAATGTATTGGATAGGCCTGATCAGCACATTTATGTGTGAAATCTTAGGGCATAAAGCATGCATTTTATACACTTAGAGTGGAGTAACCTTGGGTTTTATGTTGTTTTTGCAGATTTTAGGACTTTTCAAGATTTAAGCAAATATTTGGAGTTTTGGGCTTGAATCATGCTATTTTACACGTCAAGAAATCCATTCAAATTCTCAAATGCAAAAATGGGCCTGGCATGATAGGCTAGAGATGTGTGATTATGGGCCAACTCCGAAATATTGAAGAGATAAAGAAGGCAAATCTGATCTACGGCTGAGATTTTAAATCATATCTACAGAGATATTATTGAGAGAGTCCAAATGGAAAAGAGTCCTTGCATACCTCAATATCTTATTTCCTATCTTGGATTTAATTAAAGAAAGAAAAAGAGGAAAAAGAATTATATTCAGAGAGAAAAAGAGGAAAAATCCCGTTTTTGAATGCCTCTGTCCAGTTTCGATCAAACCCTTTATCGAACGGTCATCCGATGTCCGATCGTGCTGATTTTTGGAGGAGAGCTTCACAACTACTTAAACCTCAAATCCAACGGTGGAATTATGCATCTGATCTCTCTAAGTTGGCGTGATTACTACGTCAAAACCCTAATTGGCTGAGTCAGATAGAAACCCTGAGTTTTATTCAAATTCAGCCGTGCTTCATATCTCATGTAAACTCTATAAAAGGAGATCATATTCCATCCAAGGAGAACATGTTCTAGAGCTTAGTAGAAGCATTCTTTCTTCTCTCTTTAGTTCATTAAGGTTTTCTCTAGTTTTCTTTGCTTGCATTAGTGAGATTTAAATTTCTAGATTCAATGTTTAAGTTTAATCTTTTTATATAATGCAATTCAAGTTCAAGCTTCAAGTTCAAGTTTCAATTTTTTTAGATTCGTTTTTCTCTGGGTCTAGCAATTGCAGATTTAGATCATTCTAGATCTAGATCTGGTTGTTAGGGTTGGTTGAGATTCGAATCGTTTGTTCAATTCGCAAGTAAGTAACTTTCTTTATTAATCTTCTCTCCTCCCTCCATTCCCGCTTCTATCTACCCCTCCATATTCTTAATTTAGGATTTACTTTCAGCATTATTTATTGTTCTCCCTTCCCCTGGATCCTTGATCAGAGATGCCTACAGTCGTGCCTCTCTTTGGTTAAGGCTTCATTTTCCTTTAATTGCTTTGTTTATTGCTTTGTTATTTACTTTGTGCCTATTCATTCATCATCTCGGACCACATAACCGGAGCAAGCCTATATTCGTGCCTCTGCTTCTGGTGACAGGTGGTGTTGCATCTGCATTTTAGCTATTTCCTTTTCTTTTTATTACTTTGTTATTGCTTTGTTATTTACTTTCTGTTATTTACTTTTTGCCTATTCATTCATTATCTCGGACCACATAACCGGAGCAAGCCTACAGTCGTGCCTCTGCTTTTGGTGACGAGTGGTGTTGCATCTGCATTTTAGCTATTTCCTTTTCCTTTTATTGCTTTGTTTATTTCTTTGTTAATTACTTTGTTATTGTTCGCATTTTTTTTCCTGTCTTTTATTTATGCATTGATTGTGTTTAATTTATTTTTCGTTTCAATTCGATTGCATTAGACATATAGATTATGATCGTTTAGTTTAGTTAATTAGTTAACAAAAAAATTGAATCATTCCACTCTCGCATTACTATTAAGAAGTTCAATTTTAAGTGGCATATCTCCCTGCGATCGACCCGTTAGCTACACGATACCGTGCGCTTGCGGTTGCTTTTAAAATTTCACAAACAAGGCCTACAAATTTGGTGTGAACGGCCAAATCCACCTTAGCCTGCCTTGAGCTCAAATGGGGACTAGGTTTGAGGGATTAGGGTTGAAAATTAACATGTGTTAGAGTTGAAGCTAGGCTGAGTTAAGATTGAGCCTCAAGCCAAAAGTGAAGCAGCCCAATCCTATATGTAATAAGTATAATGCATATTTTAATTGTCAAGAGATTATAGGAGTACCATATCAAAATGTATTTTCTCAAATTACCTTCCATTATTGATTCATCTCTTATATTAAAATGCTAGAACACACCATGGTAAGATTTCGCCAAATTTTGCAGAAACTTGCCAAAATTTCTGTGTTCTGACATAGTGAAACAAAATCATAAGCAAAATCGAAAAGTTGTAAGTTTCACTAAAATGTGGGGGGAATTTCCAAAATCACAATGACATTTCAGCCAACTCCAAAGTTTCGCAGCAATCTTCACCCTTTCTATAAAAAAATGTCTAAAATCTGAATAAAAAATTTTAAAATTTTGGCAAAATTTTGAGATTTTGATAGTTCCACTGGGTTGCAAAACCCCTAGTTTCAACAAAATTTTGCTCGTAGGAACACGGAGCTTTTTCATAGATTGACATGGGTGGGAAACGCATGTCAAATTGGAATAGAACTAGGAGATATTTGATGATCCTGAGTGCCCATACTTCCTACTGTTTCATGTTTTTGGAGCCTTAAAACTTATACCTTTCGATGAGAAAATCATGTAATTTCTGGCCATCAACACGCAAATCCATTTCAATTCAGCCCTGTTGGAAATGACTTTTATGTTTGCTGTTGTTGATCTATACGGCTCACATTTTGAAAGGAATCTAAAGTTCTTATTAGCGTATATAACGATCATGATCTTTTCAAAATATGATGACTATCTGATATTGTCTTGCACCCAAACAACAACAAGAAAAAAAACCCATCCGATATGGTCAGAGCTCGTTTATGAATTCGTAGTTTTGGGATTGCATCCCTCGTTGAAATTAGGAAGAACGGGTCCCCAAGATTTCCTGAGGCACGTTCAAATGTTGCCATTCAATTGTTCGATCGTTAGACAAATCCAAGACATCAACCTTGCTTCCCTTGCAGATTGGAAAGTAAATTGAAAAGAAAGTGGTGATTTCAGCGAGACAGGAAGTCGACTGCATGTTCGGGGAGAGCCCCGAAACTGATAAGTGGCACTCTTGTATCATGTTAAGAGTGAAGCTCTAATGTCATCATGTTGCAGGAGTGATTGGGTAATGGCAATTCCAGCCAGTGAACAAGTTAGTCAGAAAGGTTTAATCATACAAAAGTCTTCTGTCATATCCATAGGGTATTAGCTAGACTGCTAATTCTGTTACCACATATATCCAGATTACTCAATTTACTGGAACTACTAGTAGCATCAAGAAACAGAAGCGTGTGCAAAATCAAAACCATGCATTCATAACCAACCATCCCAGAAACCATTTAGCAAGCTTCAGCATGTTCTCTTCATAGGAAGCTTTATCTGGACAAATTAATAATCATCAAGCTGGCAGCATATTGAATTGGCTCTTATTAAGGTGTATGCCTTCATTTGAATCGAATGAAAGAGGAGGAAATCACTGATTATACAATTCCAAGGATGAGGTGCTGAAGAAAACAATCAGGACCATATAAATGCCAGATCATGTGGTGGATTATTCTACTGTGTTTTAATTTAGATGCAATCTGAAAGGACTCACAGATGAAAAATCCACGCATTATACATCCCAAAAGCAGTGGCTTGCCTGATACTAATTAAGTGGTGTGAATTGTGAACTAACCAAATGGTTTTGGAATAATGGAAGGTCCATTCAGTGTCCATCCATGAAATCAGAGTTCTCGATAAGTCAGTATCTGAGATGTTGTCTCTCCCTGCTCTGCAAAAACAATTGTCAATAGAGCTGTTTAAAAAACTAGTCGATTACATAGTTACATTTGAAACATTTCAAAAAGAAAGAATCTTGAAAATGAGAATAGATTTATATTTCATGATCATTGAATCAATGGATTTGATCATGTGCTTAGAAATAATTTTTGGATGTTTGATTTTATTTCGTGGAAGATTTTGATTTTTCCCGTATCAAGTGTCAAAGAGTGTCATAAAATAGTTATAATTTGGATCTGTGGTATATCATGGAAGGCATATTCATGTGGACTGCCTAATAACGGTGTTGACTAAGATAGCTTCAGGCCTAAAATGATGAACTAATATTTGATTGATAGTTAGTGTTGCTTTGAGCCTTACAGTATCATCATCATTGTTTTGCATTCAGTTGGGTGAAGATCATAGAATTGTTTTCCCTTTAGCACAGTTTTGATCATTTAACCCGTGTACAGGCCAAAAGTATATGGGATGACAATTGTATGGAAGAATTTGTTGTTTAGCACCTATGCTCTGTTTTTTGAACCAACTTGAAATGCAAGTGAGAGATCTAGCCATGAAGTGATGGGATTTAATCATGTAGAATAATTTAATGTAAAATTTAGAGTATGATTTGCCACGAAAGACAAGTTCATGCTTTCATATAATAAATAGTATGATAGCATGATATACCTTTTAATCTCATTCTAAAACCAGATTGCAGCCAAACTTAACATGGATTGACAATTGAGAGAAAATCATCTTCTATCTTGGAATACAAGGGTGCGTAATACCTTTACGCAAGACCCAAAAAAGAGTTTCAGGGTTTGAGCCCATATTCTTAGCTCTTTAAATTAATTTATGGGCCTTTATTTTCTTAAGTTAAGGCTTCTAATGTGTTTTGTTTAAATCGATATATATTTTTCATTAACTCCACTTAGGCCTTCTAATATCCACTAACTTAATTAGTTATAGACTTATAGTTTTGAACATTGATCCATATGCTGATTCTTGGGTTTGGCTTAACTTGTGGGCTTTATAGATAAATTGTTTTACTTTTGAGTGGGCCCATCAATGGAGAGTAATTTGCATTCCAATTGATAATAAGGGACTAAGACTCTTTTTCGTATCAATTCTCATTCTCTATTATGAGGTTTTTTCATTATTTTAAGCTGTTTGGCATTTATTGTCAGTTCTATTTTTATTTAAAATAATAGAAAAACTTTCAAAATCCATAATGAACTTTTTATCTATTATGAATTACGGTGAAAATTTCATTTTCTTCATTTATGCACAAGTTCACTTAAAATTTTATGACTAAGATGAGGGTAAAATAGTCAATACTCATTTTTTTATGAAAACCATACTTTTTCCCTCTTTTATCACTTGCTTACTATTATTTACTAACAATTTTTTATTTTGACACCAAACTTATTTTTCATTTCATAATTTATTTTCGATAAAATTTACCAAACCATTTATAATTTTTGACCAATAATAAATTCTTGAACTTATTTATTTTAAATAGGCATAATAGATAATGATAATTGATACCAAAAAGAGCCTAAAGGCATTTGATCATTTAATATTTTGTTATATAAACTTGAGGTTGCTGCAGGACCGGGCTGGGTGGAGTTTTTTAAAATTCAATCCCAGCTTATAATGTTTGTATTAAGTCTATTTCTGCCAATGACCCTGACTTAGGGCCAAAATTTCTTATCTTTGAATCCTAATGAGTCAAGCCATTTCAGTCCTTGGGCCTAACAAATTTGACATAAAAAAATCTCAGCTAATTGTAAATGAGATGCCCAATCAAACAATAAAACTTTTAAAATCCAAACCATTATTAAAAAAAAAAATTCCAAGGTAATATTGTTGTTCATGTGTTAGTTTTGATATAATAATATATCAACAAGATGCACAACGTAAACACAAATTTCCATGGTCTTTTCAGTTGTTAAATCTAAATCATTTGTGAAGAAACAATGGAACCTCTGAGCTATTGTCTTTGTTAAATCTGACATCAATAATATTTCAAGTTAAAAGCACAACAAAAAAAAAAAATTTCAAAATCTAACATGTCATTAAATTTGAGTAATCTAACATATGGAAATTATATGAAGCAATAAAACTACCAACCTGCTATTAAACTTGATATAAAAAATCAAGAAAAAAAAATCAATAGGGCAACTAGTCCCTATTGCACGAATTTCAAATTCAAGTTAGAAATTTGAGCATGGACAAAGTTGATGTCACCACCATGATTATTGTCGAGGAAATCATTTCTATCTTCTTCTAACTAGCCTGAGTCATTCAATGAAAAGTCAAGTATTTAATTAAATGTTTAATCTTTGAAAAGGATCTCATAAGGCCCTATCCTTTCAAGTGGTACTTAACATAGGATGAGATGCCGTGAACAGGAAGAAGCTCATTTACAACCGCCACTAAAAATAATTGGTTATTAGACAAATCCAACAATAGCCCTCTCTCTCTCTCTCTCTCTCTCTCTCTCTCTCTCTCTCTCTCTCTCTCTCTCTCTCTCTCTCTCTCTCTCTCTCTACAGAAAAAGCAATAATGAATGGATGGCCCCTTGGAATAAAAATTAAGTCATTCAAGAATAGTTCCTCAAAATGCGAATGAGGATATGGCGATAAGAAATTGTGGTCTAGATTAGTCACATAATTTCAGAGAATATGTTCAATGGAAGTTTATTTTAGCACACTTGTCGCTAAAATGCTTTTCTTGGACCTGATTGGCTTCTAATTTTGGCATTCGGTTGGAGGTAAAAGACTTTATATGTGGCATGATATATGAAGAATTTTTCAATCACAAACCATTCAATTAAGAGTTTCTTTTTTTTCATGCTGCCCACTTAAATTGGGCCAAAACTCTTGTTTGTCCACTTAAGTGGCAAAAATTGCATCCAGCCTACACTAGTCATTTTGAGAAGGGTAATTTTCATCTGGACCCCTGAGGTTTGGTTCATGTCATTTTTAGTCCAAAAAAATAGACACTTTGCATCTACCTCCCCTGAGGTATTCAATAAGATCAATTAAGGACAATTTGTGATTTTTATGACCAAAATACCCTCATACCCTCACATCTTTGCCCCTTTTTTTTCCTCTTCAACTCCGGCTACAATTGACTGGGCGAAGTGAAAAGCAGAGGTAAGCGTTGATCGTCTAGTTGTTTGATTGTTGTTTCCTCATGAACCAAACCCAACAGCAACTGCAACCTGCATCAGCAGCAACAGTACCACCACCCAATTTTCATCAATCATCTCAAGTTTCAACTCTCCCTCACCACCTGCAACACCCCTTTCAATCTTTGCTCTCAGTTTCGCTCTCTTCCATGGGCTAGCAAACTCAACCCCAATCCACATTTCAAACCCAAATTAATTCTCAATCCCAAGTCCAACCTCAACCCCAAACATGAAAATTAGTGTGGACAGAGGTAACATATCACAGAAGATGCTACAGTGATTTGTGATTTTCAGGTCAACCCCCAAATCAGAGCCTCGTTCGAAAACCTGGAATGGCGTTAACTTCAGAAACCCAAAGCTTACCCAAAGCAATCACCTATGCATTCTTCTTTTTCCTAAATTCTACTTTGGTCAACGAGAGATTTCCTCTGTGTGCGACCACCTTAGCTTCAATCTCTACTTCTCCCTGCACTTATAAATAACTGGGGATCCAAATTTTAAACAAGCCAACTGGGAATTGGGAAAGAAAGCTTAATGGGCAATTGAAACGGAAGAGGAGAAACCTCGATCTTTACAGTTGCGAAGTACGAAACGTCGAGATTGACGGACACTTGAAAGTCGCCTGTGTAAATTGTTATAGCTATCGCCCCCAATGCTCTCCTCTCAGGTGTTGACGAGGTGAACTAAAAAGTTGAGGAGTGTTACTGAAAGAGCAAAAACGGATGAAGAGGAAAAAAAGGTGTTGCAAATCGGATTCACTGTCGTCGGAGTTGAAGAATTAAAAAGGCATGGCGGCGACGAAGGACATGAGAGAGAAGCAGTTGCAGATGCTGTTGGGTTTGGTTCATGAGAAAACAGCAATCAAACAACTGACGATCAACGCTTACCTCTGCTTTTCACTTCGCCCCGGTCAATTGTAGCCGGAGTTGAAGAGGAAAAAAAGGCAGAGATGTGAGGGTATTTTGGTCATAAAAATAAAAAATTGTCCTTAATTGATGTTGTTGAATACCTTAGGGGAGGCAGATGCATAGTGTCTATTTTTCTAGACCAAAAATGACATGGACCAAACCTCAGGGGGTCCATATGAAAATTACCCTTTTGAGAAATTTGAAGTTATCCATTGTTATTTTTTTGTTAACTTTGAAATTTAAATAACCATTTTGTCCATGGGTGAAGGAAAATATAGTCTTTTTTTTTTTATTATTATTTTACAAAAGCCTCACTTAATTTTTTTAAATACAAAAAAAAAAAAAAAAAAACCAAATTTCCTGGGTTCACCGATTCACCTGAATTCGTATTCCATGTGATGTCTTCCCCTTCGCCCGCAAAGAGGGGATTTTGGTTGCTCTTCGCTTTTAATTTTACGATTGAAGATGATGTTCCAAATCTGAAGGGGAAAACACCGGTACAGCTTGGGAAGAAAGTGACTTTGATGTGTTAAAATGGGTGCCTAATAGATCAAAAAAATTCTGGCTATTGCTCTTCTCTTTCTTTTTTCTTTCCCTCAACATTAATAAAGATTAAGAGGAACCATTTCCTCTTTTGTTGCAGAGACCAAATGGGAGTTGTTATTGCCGAAGATGTGGCTCAGTTTTATAAAAGAGAAGCCACCTTAGGAAGGTGCTGCTCCGCTTTAGGCAACAGGATGAACCAGCAATGGTGGAAAGACTATTTGGTCAGTTTTATTCAACATTGAGGAAGGCTCTGGTAGCTGGTCGTGGTCACCCTCATCGTCTTTGCATTGTTGCTTGTAAATGGGGGTAGAAAGAATGTTGGATGTGATGAACCAATTTCTGGCTAGAAGAACTCAAAACCATCATCATTGCGTGAGTTCATTGTAGAGAAAAGGAAGAATTCAAAACCCTGATCGTCTTTAGCATCATTTTCTGAAATTAGGGGAGAAAGAGAATGTTGGCTGTGACAACCAATTTCAGGTTTAGGGTTTTTTCGATTTAGTGTTTGCTTTTTTCCAATAGGGGGAGGGGTGGTGGGTATTTTTCCAGCAGGGAATGGGGGTGGGTATTGTCACATCCACTTAGCCAGTATTCAATCCACCTGAATACCCGAGGGAGTGATCCACAGACGCAAGATTAGTTTCACATTAAATCACACACCACTCCACATAATAGCATAGTCATAAGCAAAAATCAATAAAAGAATCAAAATGTTTAAATTATATTGAGTATCAAGAATAATTAAAAGATCTCAAACAATGTAGAAGTGAAATCAAAACTAGTATATAACATCTATCCAAAAGGGAAAGTGAAACTGGAAAGAGAAGAAATAAAATCTCCTATGGTTTACATCAAATAAGTGTCCTTAATTAAATGGTAAATATGAAACTCATAAGTCTCGGTTTCTTGAATAATCTTCGTTTTTCCAGCGTAGGATTAATCTCTATATGCATAGTCAAGACATGCACACATGTCATCGTGCACGCGTCACTCTAGTAATCTGGTACGTCGTACACATCGATCGCTAGTGTCTCAGGATCTTGATACGTAGAGGCATCTTGATCTGCAACAAATTCTATGTAATAACCCCCATAATTCGAACTTGAAACCCGAAATACAGGTCAAGTACCTGTGTCTCTAGTAAGAAGAAGTTGTGGGCCATCTGAATTGAAGTCTATGTTTCGGCCCCAAAATCCATGGATTTGCATGAAGTTGGTAAAGAACATGCCTTATTGGGAACTGAAAGGAAGATCTAGTCAAAATCCGGATGGATTGGGCACATGAATATCTAGTGCGAGAAAGTCAAGTTTGGACGTTGTCTAAGAGCAAGGTAAGAGCCCTTTACATGTTCGTTAAGGTTGTAGCAGACTAGCAATCAATCATAGAGCAAAAAGCTCGAGTACTGAAGAGTACTAGAGGATGGTTGCTTACAGCGGTTGATTGGCCAAATAGTGGCGGCTGATTGGAAATTTTGGCAAAAAATGTTTGTTTTGCCATGCAACACCCTATTTAAGATCCCTAAAACCTAATTTTACATTATTTTAATCCTCTAGACTACTGGGGTGATTGCAATGTCAGAAAACACGTGGAGAAGAAAGAGCTCGATTCACAGTGAATTTCGCAGAGATTGAGTTGACCAATGGACTCTTGAGAAGGTTAATTGGGCTAATTTCTTATCCTATTAATTCTTCCTCTGTAGAGAGTAGTTTTTATCTCGAATCTCTGTTGGAATTGATTGGAGATGAGAATTATTATTTCTATTATTTTCGATTAAATTGCTGGGAGAATAGATCTTATGTCTATTTTAATGGCAATTACTCTTTGAAGGAGATTTTAATTCTAGACCTGTGTTAAGTTTTATTTTCATTTCTCATTAATTAAAGAGGCTTTTGTAGTCCTCTAAGAATGTGATTTAGATCTGAGATAATCCCAAAATTTGTAGATGATGGATGATCAAAAGTTTGAATTTCGGACTTGAAAAATTGTCAAAAAGGCTGGCGATCGATTGATTTGACCAACCACCTTAAGCAACCTGTTGGATTCTAGATCTTGTTTTGCAGTTGTTTCTACTCAATTTGAATCCTAAAACCCTAATGTGACTTAATGAACATAATTTAGGGTTTTCTTGGATCTACTAGAGTAGTTAATTGTTAGAACTTAGCACGTTTATCCGTATTTTTTCTTTCTTAGATGGTTATGCAGGAATAGAAGAAGCCCCGCATCTATGGGAAAACCCCACTGAAGAGATACTGGAGTAGCCAGTGGGAATTGGTTATGAAAAACATGAAGCTTCCTATGGATGCATGGAATGCTCTAACAGCACTCGTTGACGGAAATAAAGCTCTAGTTGTTTGTCGTTGGGATAAAGGGATAAAAGAGGGTCTTATGACTCATTTCATAGAGAAATTTGAAGAAGAATACCCTAGAATGTTGAAAGATAATTGTAAACCATAATCAAATTTTTTTTTCTTTCTTTTTCTTCCACTATTACATTCTTATTTAATTTATTATGTATTCATTCTTTGGATTTGGAACCTTTAATTCCTTTAGGGCCTGTTTGGTTACATGAGTCTGGAGATTTCAAATATCTAGAGATTTCAAATCTATAGATTTTAAATTTATAGAGTTATAATTTATAAAATTAGATGTTTGGTTGTGGAATGAAATCTGTGGATTCATCCTAAAAAATTATTTGATCAACATGATTTTTATGAATGTGCAAATGTATAGTTTTTTTGAAATCTCTGGATTTCACCCTTTACCCATAAATCTATAGATTCACGTTTTTAGTGTAAAAAGGTGAATCTCTAGATTTCATGAATCTAGAGATTTTTACAACCAAACGGGTATAAATCGCAGATTCACGAATCCAGAGATTTGAAATCTCTGGATTCATGTAACCAAACAGGTCTTTATTGAATTATTGAACTGTCTTTTCTTGCTCATGATTGTAGAATTTTATGCCTTATTTATTACTGATAATGTAACTAGGATCTTGTGGCTGTGGATCAAACCCACGAATTGTTGGGGCAAATCTAATACTGTCGGGTGGGGTGTGACAATTTAAAACAATAATCCACGACGGATGAGTTCAAAAGGATTCAACAAGTATTTATATATATATGTACAATAAACATGATTCTCTATGGAAAATAAGCCCACCAACCTCCAACAATTTGACCATTTTTCCAGCCAAATTCCCAACCTGGGAACCAGTTCAAAGAAATAATTGGACATTTCATAAAGGTTGACATTCATTTTTCTGAAGGAAAAAGATAAATATATCAAATAAGACATAATTAATGAGACAACATGTCCCACAATTTAGTGATTTTATATTTGGAATCTGATGAATTTCAATCGATATAATTTGTTAGATGCCATTCTAGCTCCGAAATAAAAGACGAAACTTGAGTTTCCTTAACTCTGTAGAGTGAAATGAGGTTTCTAACCTGTGTTGGTAGGCTAGTTTTGTAAGTTTATAGAGGAAAGCAACATATCATTACATGAAACAGAGGATTGAAATGCATCGTCACTTCAACATATCAATGCATAAAACAGAGGAATGAAATGCATCATAAGTTCTTCACTTATTGATTTGTTTTCTAGGATGTTTTGCACTTGAAATGAAAAGAGTTGCATAGCAACAATCGTATCTTCCACTCTCATAGGATTGAGCCATAAGCTGGTCGAACTAAACAACTGTGAACAATAATGGTAGGGTTCCCCTGGTGAGAGAAGTATGTAATATTGATTGAATGTGATTAATCAGCCCCAAGATACAACTACTGAGAACAAGTTTGTCGAGTTAAATAATGTTATTCCCAGCCAATGGAACAACAAATAACTATGAGCAAATCATGCGCTTGAGCACCAAAACCACATGAAAAAAATAGCGACAAAGTGCATGTAGTGGATGCAAACAGAGCTACAAAGCAATAATTCAAAATGTACAAGACAATAGTAAACTTGAGAAAGATAATCAATATCAAACATTGATCATATAGGTAGGCTACAACACAACCATAAAAGAGAACAGAGAGAGATATAAAGACTTACTACAGACTTTGTTGCTCGATTTTCATTTGTCTCAATCGAATGAAGAGAGATAGAAAAATATAAAAATCAGTTAAAACAAATTGGAATATTCATATACAGTTAATAACCAAAGTAGTGTTTCTATGAAGACAACTGGAGACCTAGTTCGCCCATCAAACTCTCCACCTTAACTGAAGAATAAAATTTCCCCCAAAAAAAAAAAAAGCTGCTTCACAAAAAACCTTAATGTCGTTCACCCAACCAAGGTAGATGGGGAAAAGCTTACCGAAAAAAATCTTACTTCATCGTCCATGAGGTGATGAGCTTAGCTTAGTGCAACTCTTCATAATTAAGGTGCTTGCTATTAATAGCGTGAGAAAAAAAAACAAGTAGATTAGATTAGGAAACATTTGGGAATTGATCGGGCATCAAACGACGCAAAACACACGCACGGACTAGGGGGCGGCAGAATAGGCCTATCAGGCCGATAGACCGCCCCCCAAGGGCTTCAACCAAGAATGTTTGATTTCGAGCCTCTCTCAAAATCCACTCACTTGAGGGTCTTTGGGATTTCAATGGGACACTAGTATTGTCCCAAAAACACCTTTCAATCACCCCAATTAGTCCGAAATTAAAAAAGCCCAATTTGGCTCAGAAAGTCACCTGCAGGAATCTTAGAGAGGTTCAATCGGTTTCAAATGGGTGAAATGAGACTAACAAACACTCAATAAGGGCTAGGAGACATAAAGATAACTTCAGCAAGTATTCAATACTACCCAACTTCCACAACTACCACCATTATTGCAATTCCTCATCATGAATACTCCAAGAGAAAGGATGCAAAGAGGGTTTTTGAGTCCTCTTACCTCAACACGAATTCTCCTTGTGACTCGTTCTTCAGCACAACCAAAGGAGCAAAGATTCTTCAAAACTCCAAGCTCTCCTTCTCTCCCACGTTCTTAGCTTCCCTCTAGCATAAACAAATCATTTACGAGGTGAGAGAACCATAAAGTACGGCTTTAAGAGCAAAATTTTGAAAATACCCCAATCCAAGTAAGGGGCGTGTCGATCAAATCATGCAACTGTCCCTCTATATCCTTCATGCGAAGGCCAATTTCTAAGGGGTTCGAAGGGTAGAAACCTCTAAACATTACTCAATCAATGGTATAATTTACCTTGGCATTTGAGTCCCCTAGCATTGATTTTCATGCATGGGAAAGTCTCCTTTTTATGCCTTTTGCACTGACTTTTTCACTCTAACTCAACTAGGGTGGCCGGATCTTCTTCTTGCTCATCCAACTCCAGAGGTTTGATTTCCAAACTCCCCAGCTCAACCTGAATGGTCAACAGTTGCCTTATACTCGTACTCCAAGTTTGCAGACTTGAAACGATGGGTTACAGTTCGGCTCTCGTATTTGGAAATGGAATAAGTGGTCCTATAAAATTTCTAAAGGAGAAAGTAATTTGATATGTTTTTTTGGGAAGCTATACTTATTTGCCTTTGACCTTGGGCTTACGTCTGTACCTAAAATTTTCTGTACCACCTAATTTCTCTAACCATTTTCCCTCTACCTCTATTGGGGAATTTCTCAATCACGATTGCTAGAATATTCCATCTTTGGTTATGAATATCCTCCCCCCTCATTTTGTTTCTACTATCACTGAAATTAAGGTGTCATTGAGAGTAGATTATTGGTTGTTTACTCCTTTAAAATCAGGTGCTCTTTCAACCAAAGTTGCTTATTTGGCTAGTCACAGTCTACCATCTCCAACTCCTCCTAAGCTTAAAAAGTGGTGGAAGATTTTATGGCATTTGAATATTTAGCCTAGTTATACAAATATTAAAAAAATAAAAATTAATAAAAATTTGGAGGTTACTAAACAATAATCTTTATTTGAAAGATGTGATGACTTGTTGGTCTAATTGCTTACCCCCCCCCCCCCCCACCCTAGTGCTTTATGTGGGCTAGACCCTTAGAATCAAAAATTGACATGCACCTCCTCTTTTGGTGCTCTTGGATGTCCCATATTTGGAAACAAGGAACTTTGGGGTTATATATTTGTTCCTATGTTGCTCTGAACCTAATGGAGGTTTGCGTGAACTTATTTATATCCCTTCAACATCACCCAAGTTTGAGATCTTGGGTTTTCTTTGTCCTTATCATCTCTTTTTATTATATTTGGGATAGTTGTAACAAGCTAGTTTTTCAACATAAATCTACTGACCCTAGGGAAGCCATTAAAACAGTAAAGTACTGGCAAACTAGTTTGAAGTTATATGAGATTGGGAATTTTAATTATGCTTCTTTGGAAATGCTTTCTTTCACCACATCTACATTAATAAATCTTAGCTGGCCACAGATGATAACCAATGTCTTTGGATTGCAGGGTTATTCTTACAGCAAGTAAAGGAATGGAAATGGGCTTTTTGTGTGGTGAATGAAGGAGCTAGTGTTTTGCTAAAGGCAGGAAAGTGGTTCTTCGGAACAGCATGCATGCGGCAATGGATGCTCTTATTGTAGCAGATAATGGGATGTGTTTGAGTAGATCTCTTTAGTCAAGCTCATCACTAACTGTAAGACTTTATGCGAGGCTTTACCTTGTCCTATTAAGCATGTGACCTTCTTCCCTCTCTTTTTGGGTTTGTCGATAAGGGTCTTAAAAAGCTCCTTCATTAGACACCAAGTCTACATATATTCAAGGTTTACTTATTATACTACGAACAATGGGGTGTAATTTGGCGGGAAAAAATTTACTAAAAAGGAGACGGGATATGAAATACCTGAGATTTGGATGAAGAAGACATCAAGGAGTCTCTTTACTCTCTCAAATAAATTGATAGAAATTCATTTCTTTCCAAAGTGAAATGAAGAGCCACGCTTCACATAATCCAAGCTGACTTGCAATGAGAGGGAGCTCACTTGAGGTAGATAAGGGAACATAGTAGATCACTTTCCTGTTGGGGTAGCACAGACTACTCCCCCTAAGCTTCTTCACAAAAAAATTGGTGTGGTACTCACATCTGAATAATAATAATAAATAAATTTTAAAGTGGCCTTGGTGGGTCCCACATCAACCCCACCCAATTTTGTGGTAAAAAAGCGTCAGGGGATGTGACCATACTCGGGAAAGGTAAGCTAGGAGCTCAGAGTGAATCAACATGAAACACGTTAGTAAACTTCACCCTTCCATGATATGAAAGGGATTTTTGGAATTTATAAGACAAAAAATGATGACTCTTAACTTAATATACTGACACAATGTACTGTAGTGCAATTTTAGGTGTGGGTTTCTTTAAAAAATTCCATAGAAAATATAAGACATAGATACATTTGAAGAGGGCTCAAAATCTTACTCAACTTAGAGATGAGTACAGACAAACATACAAACATAATAAAAGAACAAAATTGCAAAAGCAAATACAAGAAATTTCATTGTGGAAATGGATTCACTTTCCTCTATTATGGCGTTTGGTTTTCCTTGACCGTTTGCTCTGTTTGGACACCACAAGCCTAGAAATGAACTTAGAACATCTGTTTTTCCTCCACAATAACTCTCGTCGAACAACCAATCCAATTATAACACCGGAGCAATATCCTGCCAATGCAAACCTCCAATCGAGCAAACATGTTTCATTAACATCATCATCTCCTTTTTGGAAAGTTGATGTGGGAGGTAAAACTCCGCATCTCTCTATCAAAGGAAAACCACATAATCCTGCATTTTCCTCATAGGAAGCGTTTGAAAAAGTTTTGAATTGTCAGGCCTAAATCTTTTAAAGTTGGAGATTTGGTCTTGAGGGAAGAATTAGCATCAGACCTGAGAAATTGTGGAAAAGCTCTCCGCAAACTGGGAAGGACCATATGTGATAAGAAAGACTGTGAGCAAAACACATATTGGCTCAAAGATGTTCATGGAAGCTGCTTGAGGCGACCATGGAATGTAATTCACCTCAAGAAGTATTATCCATAGAAAGGGAGCATAATTTTCTGATATTCTTGAAGATATTATTTCTATCAACCATTGTCACTAAAAGATTCTTCTTTAAATTGCGCAAAAGGTCTTTTTCATCGAACCAGTTTTCTGATCATGCTTTCTAAAGCTGATCCAGGATCATTCCTTCCGAGGGTGATCCCGGCTTTCCGAAGTTTGGCTCTAGTAAGGCAGCCTTCCGAGGTCTGATTATGCTAGTTGATCACGGATCATTCCTTCCGAGGGTGGTCCCGACTTTCCGTAAGTCAGGCTCAAGTAGCTAGCCTTCCGAGGCCTGGTCATGCTTTCCGAAGCTGATCATGGATCATTCCTTCCAAGGGTGGTACCGACTATCCGAAGTCAGGCTCAAGTAGCCAGCCTTCCGAGGCAGCCTTTTGGGAAACATGGTCATGCTAGCTTAATCAAGGATCATTCCTTCCGAGGATGGTCCCGACTTTCCGTAAGTCAAGCTCAAGTGGCCAGCCTTCCGAGGCAGCCTAACTGGTCATAGTCACAGGAGTTGGTCAAGAGGATTTCTTGAAACTACAGATTATATTGAAGATTCTACTCAAAGTTATCAAGACTCTTTTCAACTATTATCTAAGCAATATAGCACCTGATCAGATGTGTGGCAGGTCAAAGATTGCTAAGATTCACTTCAAAATATTGTTTAATCAAAGTTACAAGGGAAGAGGAAGAAGAAGAAGAAGAAGAAGAAGAAGAAGAAGAAGAAAAAGAAAAAGAAAGAAAGGGAAATTCCATTGATCAAAAAGGGAAAAAACCAGGAAGATCAATAGAGTCAGAACCATTGCATCAAAAGGTTAATAAAAAGGTATATCAAAAGCAAGGAAGAATATGTTCTTAAACCAACTAGAGGATCGTTGTCAATGGCAGCATTCTTGTCACCTTCTGGAGGAGACCCATCATCATCATCATTAGAGGAGTAGTTATAACCAGAGCTGGCAGTTTCTTCTTTTTCAGAGTCCACATCATCTTCATCATTGGCATCTCCTAAAGAACTCTTAGAATCAGAATGCTTTAAATTCCTGAGATCAAAAATTCAAAGTTCAGAGATGCTGGGGACTTGATGAACAACAGTTCCTATCTTTATGTATATATAAGAGAGAGAGAGAGAGAGAGAAAAGAAGGTAAAAAAAAATAAAAAATAAAAAAAATTGTCATCATCATCATTGTTATTTACCTGGAAAAAGACCATGGTTGGCCAAACCTGCATTGGATTTCAGGTCAGCCGCATCAATCGGTATTCCGGTGGAAATAAAGTCCCAACTCTCTCGATCGTATTCGTTGAGTTAAGGATGCTTGTTCAGAGGAAGAAGAGAATTCAAGGAATGCAGGCACCATCGGGAACGATAGTTTGGATTGGGTATGGCACAGAAAAAGTATTTCTCTCACCATTGTTTGTTGTCATGAGGAATGGAAGAGTCAGTGAAAATTTGGGTATCTTGGCCAAGTTCACTTGCAATACAGGTTCTTCTGGCAAAATGAATGTAACGGCGTTCGTGGGATACCTTCAAAGTGTAGTAATTTCTGAAAAGTTCTACGGAGGGGAGACGCTTCATTTTGTGAATGAAAGCAAAAAAGCAGTACACTAATCTCCAACTGTTTGGAGTAAGCTGACAAGGGCAGACATGGTAGTAGTCAAGTAAGGACTGGACTATCAGGACAAGAGGAATTCTAAAACCAGACTCAAGGTGGTCAAGATAAATAGTAATGACCCCAAGTTCAACACTGTATGGACGATCAGAAGGTTCAAGGACCCATACCTTGGCATCGGAGGGAAAGTGATAATCTTCTAAGTAAGACAGCAGGTGAGATTTCTTTACCTTGGTTCGGTACCTTTCTAGACCAGCGTATCGTGGGTCTTTCTTTTCCTTAGACATGTCCACAGGTGTGTAACGAACAATGGCTTCATCGTGAGCGTAAGGAGTGGGTTTCCGGTCTAAGGAAACCTGATCGGGGGAGATGATACCTAGGGTTTCCTCTGGTTGGTTGGCACTCGAAGGAATAGGGGTTGCTCAGAAGTGTGAGATGCAAGAAGATTAGTTGAAGGGTCCATGGCGAAGAAGGAAAGGTAGGGAGTGAAGATTTGTAGAATGAAGGTGGAAGCAGGAAGAACAGCGGAGATGGCGGATGAATATGTTGTATTTTCACAGAATGCATATAGGGTACGGGCGAGAGTAGATAGCAGAAGGTGAATAAATATAAGAGTAAAGTGAGGCAAAGGAGTTTTCTTGAAAAGTGGAGGGAAATATATGATGTTTCAAGATTGACGGACGTAGCTACTCGTAATCGATGCGTGGAGTCAATCGGTGGATTTAGAGGCATTACGGTTAGACACGAGGACAATATTAAAAGGAGTTGGAAAGGATGTGGTAACCGTATGCTGGAAAGAGACAGAATTTATTATCAAATGGCTCAAAGAAGGATAACATCAAGGAAGGCAAAAAGTTGTATTTGTAAAAGGTCTGACAAGATAAAGATTTCGGTTGGTCTGCAGGATGATTTGGGGGCTGAGCACAGTAACTTTATGGTTATGAGGAATGGCTTGATTTCTGAGAAAATTTCAATTTTATATAAGAAATGGACCATGGATCAATGCTCAAGTTAATGATGACTTGGGAACCTGATTGCTTGGGAAATATTGTAGGATATTGATCCAGTGAAGCTCTGCCACGTGGAAGAAATTTTGTAAAGACTAACAGGGGATACCAAGAGTCAACATTTAAAGAGGAAAATTTTATTCTAGTTGGACGATTCTGATGAAATCTACGAGATTGCGACAAACACAGCATTCTGATATTATTTGAAAGAAAGATTCAAGCCTCCTGACCAGAGTCTCATATAAGATCGACCTGATCAGCAGGCTTGGGGGCTCGTGTTGTGACTAAAATATCCTGATCCCGGTTCAGACCGGTTCATTCCGATCTTATGACAATTTGGTTGGTTTTAATTATCAAGTAAAGCAATCTATGGGTCCTCCCAAGAACTTGGAAGAAGGCCTAATCATAGTCATTCAATCCTATGTTACTATCCAACGGTCACAGTTAAAAGCAAGATAGGCAGAAATTTATATATAAAAGGGATGATGAACCCGTCAAAAGTAAGTCTCTCAGATCAATCTAAACACCAGTACTTTTCTGATTCAACACCATTAGAGCACCTCAGAAGCTCCTTCGAACTCAGGAGCATTGTCTTCATTTCTGACTAGACCGTCGGAGACGCGACGCCGATCAAGACGATCGGCTCCGTTTCTCGCTGGTGTTCTATTTTCTAGGAATGAGAGATTGATTCACTATGGAGCAAACCAGATCGATCCAGATGTGAGCTATTTGGTGCGAAGATTACGGTTCAAAGCCTCCAGCAAATTTAGCACCAACAGTAAGACTCTTTTACAAGAAGGGTTCTTATAGAATTTGTGGTTTGGTTAGGTTAGGTCTTTTGTTATCAATTAGTCTTTTAATTGAAGAACTTGTTGTTGGTAGTTAAGTTAGTTCCAAGTCTAGATCTTCTAATGACCACTAGCATCGAGTAAATGTTCGTATTTCTAATGAAAATTTCCTAATTCCTTTTGAAGCTAGTCCTTCATAACATGAGAGGCAAATGCATGAGAAAGACAAGGCTTAAGCAAATTTAAATTTGAATTCTTACTTATGATGTATTGATCTTTTATAATTTAATCAACTCTTGAAGTTGAATTTTTAGGACCTATGATCCAACAATTTGACCGGTCCAAACATTGGAGGAAGGAATGCCTAATGATTTATTTTTTTTTTTGGGGGGGGGGGGGGGGTAAGGGAATGCCTAATGAGTTAATCTGAAACAAAAGTAACAACAAAAGTAACCTTTGTGAAATCGAATTAATTTTTGTCCCGCTTACTAATCTGTTTCTCTTCTTCTTACTTGTGTATATACACGTTTAGAAATACTGAGGAAAAATGGCCTGCAAAACAGATTCTTCAATGAAAGAGATTGATAGGCGCGCTAAATCAGTGTTGAGCATCCCCTCAAGCTATAATGCAGATTAAATACGACATTCTAGTTAAATTTGTAATTAAATCCAATCACGATATATAATGTAATCGATGCCAAAAATAAGTTTGAATTAATTAAAAACAAAAATAAAATGACTAAATGGCAAGAGAAATTAATTGCTAGAGTGTCAAAGCACCCAATTGAAATTTTTGTTTTTAATGTGGATCCGTCTTTCTACTATTTGCCGATGGATTATGAATTGATCATTTGAAACAATAGATCGCTGAAATAAGAAAAGAAGATTATTGTACACGCAATATACATCAATTGTTTCAAATGAAGTTTTTATTGTTTTTATATTTCTTTAATGATTTAAACAATGCCCTTTCATTTTAATGCATCAAGTAATTAGTTGGGCATCGATTATGGTGTTGAAATTCCGTCAAGTGCAAAAGATGATTATTTGATTGTGCATATCAGAAAGCCAATTCCAATTGACGAACCAGTGACTTAAGGATTAGCAAGTTTAAAAAGGTGGTGCTTATTACCTACAATAACAACTAAAAGAATAAGCAGCTTCTTTACACCAATCAAATTCTCTATAGAAAGGTGGTTTGAAGTTTAAATTCTCTATGATGAGGTGGAGTTCAATCAAAGAAGTGAGAACCTAACATACAATTTAAGAAATTTGATATAGCTAAATTCTAATTTGTTATTCGATATAGCTTTGTTAGTAAAACATTCTTTATAAAGTTTTTTGTAGTTTCAAAGCTGAAATTGTCATACATTAAAAAGAGTATTGTCAAAAAAGAACACCAAAGAAAATAGTATGAAAAAACAAAGACAAATTCAAAGGAATACCTAAGCATTAGATTATAAAAATGAAACAACAATTTTAAGTTTATTTGGATTAAGCAAATAAAACATCTATTGTTATAGACATCAATTAACTAATGACCTTGAAGTTTAAGATAAATATGAATTCAAAGTTAGGTTGTATAACATTGATTAAAATCCTTGTTTTTTTATTCTGTTTTCCATGTTTATATTTCATGAGCAGTCTCTTTCTTTTCTTCCTTATTATTATCTTCTTCTTTTTTTCATGTATAGTCACGTGCATTTGTATATATATATATATATATATATATATATATATATACACGACTTCAACCCTAACAAAGTTAGATGCAAGCCAAAATTTTCTTTGGTAGAGATGTAAACCAAATTTTTCTTTAGGGTAAGAGATGCAAACCAATGTTAGTTACCTTACTAACTATAGACATTTTGTTCACAAATCACAATACAAAATCACATAACAAAAATTGCAGAAAAAATAAAGAAACATATAATATAAAATCAAATAAAAAGAATAACAAAAGCAAAGGAGAAAAAGAGAAACGATAAATAAATTGAAAGATAGAAAGAGTACCTAATTGTGTAGTATATGTTTTTCCAAATTTTCTTAATCCACGCTTATAGAAAGGGAAGAGAATAAATAGGAAAAAAGGAAGGAGAGAATAAATAGGGATTGAGGAGTTAGTTTTTAATTAGGAATGAAATTTTGAATACCTAATAAGTTTTTTGTTTTCAAAAATATCTTTAACCCACGTTTATAGAAAGATATGAGAATAAATAGAAAGAAAAGATGAGAGAGAAGAGAAGAGAGAATAAATAAGGATTGAAGAGTTGGTTTTTAATTAGGAATGAAATTTTGAATACCTAATAAATATATATATATATATATATATATATATATATATATATTTTCCAAAATTTTCCTTAACCCAAACGTTTGTAGAAAGAGAAGAGAATAAATAGGAAGAAAAGATGAGAAAGAAGAGAGAAGAGAATAAATAGGGATTGAGGAGTTGGATTTTAATTAGGAATGATGTTTATACCCATTATTTTACCTTTGAAAATTGTTCTCAATATTTTTTGGGGGGGGGGGGGGGGGCAAATAGTGACATTTCACATGTGGGAAGAGAAAAAGTCAAAAAAAATTAAGGAAATTTATATAAAAAGTACAAAACAAAATAAAGGAATTAGTACTATTTCTAAAAATCCGGGGGGGGGGGGGCATGGCCCCCCTCGGTTCCTCTACAGGTCCGCCCCTGTGCATGATTCATATGTCTAGACATAGAAGCAAGTGAAAAGTATCACATCACCTACACGGAGTGATAGAAATCTTTTTGGGGCTGATACTTACATGTACATTCCAGTTGGCTTTTATAATTGTGTAAGCTATAAGAGTCCCAAAGAGTGGTCTCTTTTCCAAAATTTTAATTATGGACATGTTATCTAATAGGGCAAATGAGGAGCGTGTTAGTTGTAGTGCACATCAGACACTAACCTAAGTGGATGTAGGGGGTTTGGCCGCCACCAATGAAAACTTATAGGCAAGTTCTCTAAACATTCATGAATCCAAGATAAGGGACATGGCCGGTTCAAAAGTCCAATGTGTTATATAAAGGGTAGCTCCAAAAGTCGACCTTTAAGATATGGATGATGGGACGGTTAGCTACGCTAATGAGGAAAGGTTCAAGGTGTTCGACTCTACACGTACTTTATAGCGCAACTCATTAGACCTAGTGTAGGTTCAAGTCCCGAAGACACCTACAGTGATTTGTCTTTTACTGTCTAATACAGTCACAACACATTTCATTTTTTGTAATTTTGAAACTTGTGGGGGATTGTTAGGTTTTTTATTAAAATCTATATTAAGTTTGAAAATTAGTTTTTGCATTTTTTATTATTTAATTGTTTTGTTAGTGTGTGGGAACCATGAGGTAGGGGTGGTAATGAGGCACCCATGGGTAAAGGAGGCCCTTCATGACCTTGGTTATGAGGCTCTTCATGACTATAATCATGGGTCTTAAAGGTCTTGATCATGGTGATGAGATGGGCTTACTTGTAAGGTCGAATTTACTCAAATTCTAATTATTGACCTTCAATTCTCATTTAAACTTCATGACCATTTATGGTCATTACCATGAGTGTGGTTAAGGTTATTGAATGGATTAAATCCAACTCATACAAAAGAGGTGAATATGAGAGTTAATTCTCCATTTAATGGGGAGGTTAGGTCAAGGTGGTTTATTCTCATTAGTGGAGAAGGGACAAGCCCATTGATTCTCTATTAGTCGAGAATTGATTCACCCCCTTGTGATGTGGTGAGTCATTGTGATTTAATGACCCAATTCATTGCCTTGTGAATCTCAAGGGGTGTAAGGTGTGCTTTGGGTCTATATAAACCAAACCCCTTTCTTGCATGTGGTGTGTAATAGAGACACTCCTCACACTTGTATTATTTGTTACTTATTTTAAAAGTTTCTTCCTTTGAGTTTGTCTAAGTGTTGTGCTCTAGCTTTTGGCTTCTTGAATGGAGTAGAATAACTACCTCATCTTCTAGTTGGAGGTTATTTTATCTTAGAGGTGGTGGTGCGAAGAACCCTTGGTAGTAGGGTGCATCAACTACGAGACACACCAGGGGACTCAACCACAGGGGCGAGCAACACAAGCTCCCGGGCAAACTCACCAATGTAGCAATGGGGCCGGGCGAAACCCCAAAACTACAGAGAAAAGAAAAGTGGTCTTTGAGGGAAAATCCCCCCCCGCCGGTTCAACCGCGACCAGGTCCCGGGTTTCCAACTACAGTCCTCCGCTCTACCAACTGAGCTAAGGTCGGAAGCATTGTGGCTGCTGGGATTCGAGCCCAGGTCTCCACGGCCACAACGTGGAATTCTCACCACTAAACTACAGCCACAAGATGTTATTTGATTGGAATTTTATAAATAATCACACATAAATCTATAACTAAACATCCCGGGGATAGGCCCCCCAAGGCCAAAATGTGGAAAGAAAGTATTGATGAACATCAAAGAAATTTAATTTTGCGGGTACAGATAACTAATAATGTTGCTTAATTGAAAAATATCAAGCTCAAAAAGGGTTCTCAGCTGAAGCATTTATGATAGCATTTCACCGTGCAGGAATTTTTTTCCGTTTTAATTCAGCCCAATCGGAATGTCTTTATCTTTGATGTTCTTAATTGATACATCCAGTTTTCACATTTTGGAAGAAATCTAAAGAAATTCTTGTTGACGTGTATAATGATGATGATGAGTTTTGGAAAGAAATCAAAGAAATTCTTAGTAGGACATTGCCAAACATCATACTCTCATTGCATAAAAAAAAAAAAAAAAAAAAAAAAAAAAAAGAAGAAGAAGTAATGAATACAAACAATTACAAATCTGTTGTCACACTTAGGATATCTAGTTTTTCACCCAGGAAACCCGGGTTTAACTCTTGGCAATTGAAATGTCACTTTAAAAAAATAAACAAATAAAACATAATAAAAAAAATTGCCAATAAGAGCATAAAATTTTATTTATAAAACACCCTTTGAGATTTTGTATTGACTTTTATGATTATAGTAGCTGCAAATTTTTACAAAAGGGGACTTTTTTGTGTGTGGTGCAATAATGAATCTAATTTATCCAGGTTGTGGACATTGATTCATTTCTTTCTATTGTGGCATTTGATTTTCCTTGATCCTATTCTCAGCTTGGATTTCATAAACTTATAAATGAACTTAGAATATCTATTTTTTCTCCATAATAACTCTCTTCCAACAATCAATCCAATTATTAACCAGAGCAATATCTTGCCAAGGCAAACCTCCAATCAAACATACATGTTTCATTATCATCATCATCTGTATTGAAATGCTGATGTGGGAGTTAAAACTTTACACTTCCTTGTTAAAGGAAAACCACGTAATCCCTCGTTTCCCTCATAGACGCAATTGAAAACATATTGAATTGGTTCCCTTGTAGACTAATTCCCTTTAAGTCATTGAAGGATAGATTCAAGACTTCAAGAAACGTCAAATCAATGGTGGTGAAGGTGGTTAAAATTTTCTGCATTTCCAGGTACACTCCCTTCTCAGTGATTGTAATTGTGTTTTGATCGTAAGTGAGTGCCTCACGGATCTTTTGGGAAGATTCTTTGAGAAAACAACATATCAAAACATTATTGACTAAAATTACTGGATCATTCCAAGTAATGCCATTGACTAAAATGACCGGATTACTTATATTTGCTTGGATAAAGTAATATATTTTCCCAATCTTCTTCTCATTTTTGGTGCCTTCTTACACTTGGGGAGATAAAAACATTAGGGGCAATTTGGTTACATGAATCTAGGACTTTGAAATGAAATAAGATTTTATATTTATGGATTTCAAATCAATAGATTCATGATTAAAAAATTAACCATTTTATACTTGGGTGGGATTCGCGTGAATCTGTAAATTTCATCCATTTTATACTTAGTGAAATTCATGAGTTTCACCCAATACTAAAGAAAAAAAGTGAAATTCCTAGATTTTGTAGATCTATGGATATTTTACTTTTACAACCAAACAAGTATAAATCTCTTACTCATGAACCCAGGGATTTCAAATCCCTAGATCAAGATAACCAAACAGACCCTAAAAATGGGAAATTATTAAAGTAAAATTTAAGATGGTTAAACCTATGGGGAGTAAGACGGATGAGGTAGAACCAGCCATGGTTATATTTAAGATAATATGGTGTTCACATATTGGATAGGGCTACAAATTTGATGCGAACAACCAAATCCACCTTAGCCTGCCTTGAGCTCAAATGGGGACTAGGTTTAATGGATTATGGTTGAAAATTAACATGCGTTAAGAGTTTGAAGCTGGGCTGAGTTAGGGTTGAGGCCTCAAGCCAAAAGTGAAGCAGCCCAATCCCGTATGTAATAAGTATAATGTATATTATTAATTGTTAAGAGATTATAGGAGTACCATATCAAAATGTATTTTCTCAAATTACCTTCTATTCTTGATTCATCTCTGATAGAGTGATATCTTAAAATGCTAGAACACACCATATATGGTAAGAAATTTCGCTAAATTTTGCAGAAACTTGCCAAACTTTCTGTGTTTCGACATATGGTGAGACAAAATCACATGCAAAATTGAAATGTAACTTACCATTGAAGTGCGGGGGAAATTTCCGAAATCTTAATGAAATTTCAATGAATTCCAAAATTTCACCGAAATCTCACAGCAATATTTGCCCTAACTATAAAAAAAAGGTTGAAAACTAAAGGAAAAAAATTCCTATAATTTCTGCACAAATTTGGGATTTTAATAGTTTCACTGGATAACGAAACCCCTAGTTTTGGCAAAATTTTGCACCTTGGAACACACCCTCTAAGAAAGAGAAGCGTGTGCATAATGTTGCAAGAGTAAATGGGTAATGGCAATTCCAGCCAGTGAACAACAGAACAAGTTGTTAGAAAGGTTTAATCAAACCAAGTCTTCTGTCATATCCATAGGGTATCAGACTGCTAATTCTGTTACCACTGATATCCAGATTACTCAATTCCTCGAGGCCCTTAACTCAATTTACTGGAACTACTAGCTAGTAGCATCAAGAAACAGAAGAGTGTGCAAAATTAAAAAGTGTAATATGATTCGCAAATCAAAATTAACCATGTATTCATAACCAACCATCCCAGAAACCATTTGGCAGCATGTTCTCTTCATATGAAGCTTTATCTGGACAAATAATCATGGAAGCAGCATATTGTCTCTTATTAAGGTGTATGCCTTCATTTGAATCAAAGGAAATACAGTGTTAAAGAGTGTCATAAAATAGTTATAATTTGGATCTACGGAATTCAAGGCAAATTCATGTGGACCGCCTAATACCGGGGTTGACTATTCTGATTTTAAGATAGCTTCAAGCCTAAAATGATGAACTGATTGAACAGAGTTCATCTTTGAACTGTCTTGTTGTTAGAGTCCAGAACTCAAAAAGTCTAATATTTGATTGACAGTTCATGTTGCTTTGAACCTTATAGTATCGTCAACATTTGATTTGCATTCAGTTGGGTGAAGTTCATAGAATTGTTTTCGCTTTGGCGTAGTTTTGATCACTTAATCCGTGTATAGGCCAAAAGTATATGGGATGACAATTATTCCGAAGAACTTGTTGTTTAGCTCTCATGCTCTGTTTTCTGAACCAACTTGAAACGCAGGTGAGAGATCTAGCCATGAAGTGATGGGATTCAATCATGTGGAATAATTTAATCCAAAAATTAGAGTAAATCCAATAATTACTCTTAAGCCTAGATGTATACCCATAAGTAATGGGGAATTTAGGAAAATTTTCACCTGTACAAATTGAGAAAATATGCAATTATAAAAGGGAATTACATAATTTATTTTAAAATAGAATACAACCACGTGCATTTGCACATGTAACCTTACTAGTTTAAATAAATATAAAAATAAAAATGGTACCAAGAATTTGTAAGAAAAATTAAAATAATATATAAAGTATAACATTTGAACAAAACAAAGAATACAAAAAGATTTGCCAT
This sequence comes from Hakea prostrata, assembly GCF_041222555.1. Lineage (NCBI taxonomy): Eukaryota > Viridiplantae > Streptophyta > Magnoliopsida > Proteales > Proteaceae > Hakea > Hakea prostrata. The sequence goes on along the minus strand of NC_142606.1, from coordinate 41,732,122 downwards.
GAAAGAGAAGTTCATGCTTTCATATTGTTGATGCAAAATCTTGCTCAACCGTCCAAGCTAGTGTACCTGCAAAAACGTGCTCGACCGTGTTAGTTGAGTAACGCCTCTGACGAGCTAGTAAGTAACAAGCAGAATTTAAAGAACAGAAAGCCCAATGCAAATTGTTGATATCAAAGGGAATAACTCAAGAATACTCACCTCCTCCTGCCCATCTGTTAGGTTTATATAGATATTTAGGTAGCTTTTCTGTACAGTGATTGTAGAGTCCGATTAGGGTTCAAATTGTAGAATTCGAGTTGGGTTCTACAAAGTAAGGATCTTTTACCCAACTGCAAAACTTATCCCGAACATCATGGAAGTTGATTGTGATTGGAACTCTGTGTGTTACTTAGCTCTTATGGTCGGACAGTTCTTTTTCTAATCGGCCCAGACCAATGGGTTGGACCATCGGCGAATCTGACCATTAACACATGTAATAAATAGTATAATTGTATGATATACCTTCTAATCTCATTCCAAAATCAGATTGCAGCCAAACCTAACATGGGTTGACAATGGAGAATTATTAGATCAAGAAAATCATCTTCTACCTTGGAATATGGGGTGCATAATACCTTTAAAATGGTGACCCAATTTATTTGGCGGTTTTACTTGAATCTCCGAGAATTTTTTTTACCAAAAGTTAAAATACAAGAAATCTCTGAGACTCTGGACCCAAAAAAGAGTTTCTGGGTTTGACCCATATTTTTATCTCTTTAAATTAATTTATGGGCCTTTATTTTCTTAAGTTAAGGCTTCACATGTGTTTTGTTTAAATTGATATATTTTCCATTAACTCCACTTAGGCCTTCTAATATCGACTAACTTACTTAGTTATAGCTTGGGCTTGGCTTAACTTTTGAGCTTCTTTTTTTTTTTTTTTTTTTTTGGGTTCAAAGGGGCTTTATTAAGCTGGAGGATGGGATATTAATATGCCTCAGCAAGAGTCGAACCATGACCTCTTCACTAAGAGGTGTTGGTTTCAACCACTAGAACAGCTCTACGTTGGCTTAACTTTTGAACTTTATAGATAAATTGTTCTACTTTTGAGTGGACCCATCAATGGAGAGTAATTTGTACTCCAATTAATAGTAAGGGGACTAAGGGCGTTTGATCTGTTAACAGTTTGATATATAAACTTGGGGCTGCCACAGGACCGGGCTGGGTGGAGTTTTTTAAAATTCAATCCCAGTCTAGAATGTTCATATGAAGTCTATTTCTGCCATGACTCTGGCTTAGGGCTGAAATTTCTTATCTTTGAATCCTAATGAGCCATTACATTCCAATCCTGATTGGCCTTGTCCCTCTAAAGTCTAGAATTGGCCCTAGCAAATTTGATATAAAAACATCTCAGCTAATTGTAAATGAGATGCCCAATCAAACAATAAAACTTTCGAAATCCAAACTGTTATTTAAAAAAAATTCCAAGGTAATATTGTCGTTCATGTGTTAGTTTTGATATAATAATATATCAACAAGATGCACAATAGAAACACAAAATTTCCATGGTCTTTTCAGTTGTTAAATCTAAATCATTTGTAAAGAAACAATAGAACCTCCGAGCTATTGTCTTTGTTAAATCTAATATCAATAATATTTCAAGTTAAAAGCACAACAAAAAAATAAAAATTTCATAATCTAACATGGCATTAAATTTGAGTCATCTAACATATGGAAATTGCATGAAGCAATAAAACTACCAACCTTGCTATTAAACTTGATACAAAAAATCAAGAAAAAAAACATAGAAGTGGAGTTGTAGGATGAAGTTACGCAGGATCAAGATCAGTGCCTGGACCAAGATTATAAAGATCAGTATTAATGCCAAATTTGGGGGGGGGGGACCTTCCCTAAGCCTAAGAAGGGCCTTTTCGGTAGTGACAAATAAACATACTCATTATTTTGATATATTCAAAATAAAATAGTGAGCATGGAGTTGATTAATAACACTCATGTATCATGTTTGATTGAAGACCAAATACTTACAATGATGCTCATGGAGTAATCAAAGGTAATGGGAATTCCAAAAATGTTAACACATTGTTAGAAAGATCAAGTACTGCCCAATAGTATCTCACCAATAATTCTATTAGCACCCATCTAGATTTTTCTAGGTAGGAAATTCATTATTCAAGCGGAGAGACCGAAGCAACAAAGCAAATATCTCTGAGCCAGGAAGTGAAGGGTAGCCAAATGGTTGTATCCACATTCAATTGAGCCTTCCGAGCTAGACTCAATTCCTTGAGATCCTAAAACAATTATAGCATTTACACCAGTTATTGTCAGAAAGGTCTAGGGCAGCTAGTCCTTGTTGATTCTTGAGAAAAGTTCAACGAAATTTACCAATATTGCACGAATTTCAAATTCAAGTTAGAAATTTGAGCATGGAAAAAGTTGATGTCACCACCACGATTATTATCGGGGAAATCATTTCTATCTTCTTCTAAGTAGCCTGAGTCATTCAATGAAAAGTCAAGTATTTTAATTAAATGTTTAATCTTTGAAAACTATCTCATAAGGCCACGTCCTTTCAAATGGTACCTAATAGAAGATGAGATGTCATGAATAGGAAGAAGCTCATTTACGACCGCCACTAAAAAGAATTGGTTATTAGACAAATCCAACCATAGCCCAGTGGTCTAACTGTTCATCTGAATGTGCTCTCTGCGAAGAAGCGAGCGAAACAAGTTGGCATGTTTTTATATCATGTGAATGAGCCAAAAGAATACATGTTGCTGGACCACTGGGCTTACGAACTGAAAATTGGAGAGACTCGTCAATTCTGAGTTGGTGTCAAAACCTTGAAACCCATTTGGATATATCCAAATCAAATGGTTTTTTTCTGTCTTTATTATCTCTTGTTATTTCATTTGGCAGGAAAGAAATCTTAAAGTTTTTCAACAAAAAAATCCTAACCCTCTTAAGGTGTTAAATAGCCTAAATCACTAGATTGCAAATCTTAAACTACAGAAAAATGAAATTACAATTCATAACTCTCCAATCCCAAGTGCAGGAAACCTAACCCTTCAGAATTTAAATTGGTGCAACATCATCCCAAAAACTAATAATATTGTTTTAATATGTGCAGGAGTACTTAACCAGCACCTAGGGATGGCAGGATGGAGCATTGGGATGCACATGAATTGACATATACAGTCCATCGATTTTGGAACCGTGTAGATACCGGACAAGCTAGAAGCAGCTCTTTTTGGAATACAATATGGGATGGATAAGGCAACAACACAAGGGATTGGGATACAGGAAATTTGGTGCAATTTAGAAGAGTTGCCAAATCTGTTACCAAAACCAAATTTTGGCACATGGCCTTTACAACATATAGCTATGTTAATTAAGGTTGCGAAGACAACCAAATATGTAATATTTGACAAATTCCCATCCCCAATGCTCCAAGGTTTGTTTGGAAAGTTAGCACTATCTGATTCCGAACTAATAGGAACAAGTAATGCAACTCAAAATTATGGCAGTAAGTGTTTTTAATTTAATGAAACTTTTCTTATAAAAAAAAAAAAAAACCACAACCCTCTCTCTCTCTACAGAATAAGCAACAATGAATGGATGGCCCCTTGGAATAAAAATTAAGTCATTCAAGAATAGGTCCTCAAAATGTAAATGAGGATATGGCGATACGAAATTGTGGTCTAGATTAGTCACTTAAAATTTAGAGAATATGTTCAATGGAAGTTTATTTTAGCACACTTGTCCCTGAAATGCTTTTTTACACAGTAGTATTGGACCTGATTGGCTACTAATTTGGCATTCAGTCTGAGGTAAAAGACTTTATTTGTGGCATGATATGTGGGGAATTTTTTAGTCACAAACCATTCAATTTAGAGTGTTTTTTTCATGTTGTCCACTTAAATTGGGCCTAAACTCTTGGTTGTCCACTTAAGTGGCAAAAATTGCATGCAGCATACACTGGCCATTTTGAGAAATTACAAGTTATCCATTGTTATTTTTTTTGTTAACTTTGAAATTGAAATATGACCATTTTGTCCATGGGGTGAAGGAAAATATAATTTTTTTCTTTTTTTTAATTTTACAAAAGCCTCACTTAATTTTCTAAAATTTACGGGAAAAAAAAAATACTCCCTGGGTTCACTAATTCACTTGAATTCGTATTCCATGTGATGTCTTCTCCTTCGCCCGTAAAGAGGGGTTTTTGGTTGTTCTTCACTCTTTATTTTACAATTGAAGATGATGTTCCAAATATGAAGGGGAAAACACCGGTACAACTTGGGAAGAAGGTGACCTTGATGTGTTAAAATGGGTGCCTAATAGATCAAAAAAAGTGATAATTACTATTGCCCCCATGTACTTTGATTTTATTATTACTGTATCCCTTGTACTTTTCAAAATTACTAATCCAACCTTTAACTTTGTCTACAATTACTATTGCCCCCCTACCCTTAAGTTCCATTAGTTTACTGATGATGTGGCATCTTTATATTTTCTCAAAACCCCAAAATACCTTTATACACTTTTGTCAAGTTACAATAGTATCCTTAATTAACTGGAGAGAAAAAAAATAACTATATCCATTTTATTCTAAAAAAAAAAAACCACCAAATAAAGAAAGAATGATTGAATAAAACTCAAATAGAAACCAAAGAGGAAGGAAAATCTAATTCAACTCAAATTGAAAACTGAATATCACCTAAAATATTTTCAAAATAAATGAAGTTTAGTGAATGTGGGAAACCAAATCGATTTGGATTTTGCCCATTTCTTTAATTCAAAATAAATGAATCTTAGTGAATTAATTCAATTAAAAGTGATTCTGAGCTGGTGGTCAGCCAAATTACAGGAGTATATGAAGCAAAGGATGACCAGTTATCTTAAGAAGGCTGGATTGTAAGGGGTGGTTCCAACAATTCTCAATTATGAGAGTACCCAAAAATCAAAACACGATGGCAGATTCTCTGGCGAAGTTAACATCTGCAAAATTTACTTCTCTACCACAAGCTGTATATATCTAAGAGCTGGATATTCCGGCACATTTGGAGCCAGAGATAATGGAAATTGATACAGAAGTGTCTTGGATGGACCCCATTATACAATACCTTAAAGAAGATTTTCTTCCTGAGGATAGCGAAAAAGCTAGAACGTTGAAAAGAAGAGCTGCAAAGTTTATTCCAAAGAATGAACTATTGTATAAAAGAACAACTTTGGGGCCACTTTTGAAGTGTTTAGGACCATCCGATGCACAATATGCTTTAGCAAAGGTTCATGAGGGAATCTGTGGGAGTCATCTAGGTGGAAAAGCTTTGGCCTATAAAATTTTGAGACAAGGGTTCTATTGGCGACGGATGTAAGCTGAAGCAACTGAATATGTAAGGAGATGCCATCAGTGCCAAATTCATGCTCCAATCCTGAAACAACCAGCAGAACAACTGACATCAATTCTCAATCCCATTCCATTTGCAATGTGGGGGATGGATTTACTTGGTCCATTTCTTGTTGCATCTGGAGGAAGAAAATTTGTGATAGCTGCAATTGATTATTTTACAAAGTGGGTGGAGGCAGAAGCTTTAGCCACAACTATGACAAATCAAATTGAGAAGTTTTTTAGAAATAAGGTCATCTTCAGATATGTTCTGCCAAAAGTCTTATTAACAGATCACGGAACTCAGTTTGACAATGAAAGATTCAAGGAATTCTGCGTAGATTACCACATCGAATACAAAAACTCTTCTATGGCATATCCTCAATGCAATGGTCAGATTGAGATAACTAACAGAACTCTCTTACAAGGAATCAAAAGAAGGCTGGATGAAGCAAACGGCCTATGGGTTGATGAGTTACCTCATGTGTTATGGGCATATAGAACTACAGTCAGAGCACCAACGGGAGAAACACCTTTTAAGTTGGCATATGGATCTGAAGCCTTGGCTCCAATAGAGGTAATGGTTGGGTCAGATAGATCAGAGAGGTTCGATCTAGTAACTAACAAAGAGGGACTAAGGGTGAATCTAGAGTTTTTGGATGAAGTTAGGGAGAAGGCTTTGTATTGAAATATAGAGTACCAGAGGAGAACAACATCATACTATAATGCTCGTGTCAGGCCTAAATCTTTTAAAGTTGGAGATTTGGTCTTGAGGGAAAAATTAGCATCAGACCCGAGAAATTGTGGAAAGCTCTCCGCAAACTGGGAAGGACCATATGTGATAACAAAGACTGTGAGAAAAAACACATATTGGCTCAAAGATGTTCATGGAAGTTGTTTAAGGCAACCATGGAATGTAATTCACCTCAAGAAGTATTATCAATAGAAAGGGAGCAGAATTTTCTGATATTTTTGAAGAAATTATTTCTATCAACCATTGTGATCACCAAAAGATTCTTCTTCAAATTGTGCGAAAGGTCTTTTTCATCGAACCAATTTTTTGATCATGCTTTCTAAAGCTGATCCAGGATCATTCCTTCCGAGGGTGATCCCGGCTTTCCGAAGTCAGGCCCTAGTAAGCCATCCTTTCGAGGCCTGATTATGCTAGCTGATCACGGATCATTCCTTCCGAGAGTGGTCCCGACTTTTCGTAAGTCAGGCTCAAGTAGCCAGCCTTCCAAGGCCTTGTCATGCTTTCCGAAGCTGATCACGGATCATTCCTTCCAAGGGTGGTCCCGACTTTCCGTAAGTCAAGCTCAAGTAGACAACCTTCTGAGGCCTAGCCATGCTTTCCGAAGCTGATCACGGATCATTCCTTCCGAGGGTGGTCCCGACTTTCTGAAATCAGGCTCAAGTAGCCAGCCTTCCGAGGCAGCCTTTCGGGGCACAGGGTCATGCTAGCTTAGTCAAGGATCATTCCTTCCGAGGATGATCCCGACTTTCCATAAGTCAGGCTCAAGTAGCCAGCCTTCCGAGGCAGCCCAATTGATCATAGTCACAGAAGCTGGTCAAGAGGATTTCTTGAAACTATAGATTATATTGAAGATTCTACTCAAAGTTATCAAGACTCTTTTCAACTATTATCTAAGCAATATAGAACCTGATCAGATGTGTGGCAGGTCAAAGATTGCTAAGATTCACTTCAAAATATTGTTTAATCAAAGTTACAAGGAAAAAAAAAAAAGAAAAGAAAAGAAAGGGAAACTCCATTGATCAAAAAGGGAAAAAATCAGGAAGATCAACAGAGTCACAACCATTACATCAAAAGGTTAATAAAAAGGTATATCAAAAGCAAGGAAGAATATGTTCTTAAACAGGAGGGTCAACTGGAGGATCGTTGTCAATGGCAGCATTCTTGTCACCTTCCGGAGGAGACCCATCATCATCATCATTAGAGGAGTAGCTATAAGCAAAGCTGGCAGTTTCTTCTTTTTAAGAGTCCACATCATCTTCATCATTGGCATCTCCTGAAGAACTCTCAGAATCCGGATGCTTTAAATTCCTGAGATCAAAAATTTGAAGTTCAGAGATACTGGGGACTTGATGAACAACAGTTCCTATATTTATGTATATATAAAGAGAGAGAGAGAGAGAAAAGAAGGTCAAAAAAAAAAAAAAAAAAATTCGTCATCATCATCATCGTTATTTACCTGGAAAAAGACCATGGTTGGCCAGACCTGCATCGGTTTTCAGGTCAGCCGCATCAATCGGTATTCCGGTGGAAATCAAGTCCCAAGTCTCTCGATCGTATTCGTTGAGTTCAGGACGCTTGTTCAGAGGAAGAAGAGAATTCAAGGAATGTACGCACCATCGGGAATGATAGTTTGGACTGGGTATGGCACAGAAAAAGTATTTCTCTCGCCATTATTTGTTGTCATGAGGAATGGAGGAGTTAGTGAAAATTCGGGTATCTTGACCCAGTTCACTTGCAATACAAGTTCTTCTGGAAAAATGAATGTAACCGCGTTCGCGGGATACCTTCAAAGTGTAGTAATTTCTGAAAAGTTCTACAGAGGGGAGACGCTTCAATTTGTGAATGAAAACAAAAAAAAGCAATACACTAATCTCCAACAATTTGGAGTAAGCTGACAAGGGCAGACATAGTAGTAGTCAAGCAAGGATTGGACTATCGGGACAAGAGGATCTCTAAAACCAGACTCAAGGTGGTCAAGATAAATAGTAATGACCCTAGGTTCAACACTGTATGGACGTTCAGAAGGTTTAGGGACCCATACCTTGGCATCAGAGGGAAAGTGATAATCTTCTAAGTAAGACAGCAAGTGAGATTTCTTTACCTTGGTTGGGTACCATTCTGGACCAGCGTATCATGGGTCTTTCTTTTCGTTAGACATGTCCACAGGTGTGTAAGGAACAATGGCTTCATCGTGAGCGTAAGGACTGGGTTTCAGTCTAAGGAAACCTGATCACGGGAGATGATACCTAGGGTTTTCTCTGATTGGTTGGCACTCGAAGGAATAGTGGGTCGCTCAAAAGTGTGAGATGCAGGAAGATTAGTTGAAGGGTCCATGGCGAAGAAGGAAAGCTAGGGAGTGAAGATTTGCAGAATGAAGGTGGAAGCAGGAAGAATAGCGGAGATGGCGGATGAATATGTTGTATTTTCATAGAATGCGAAAGGGGTACGAGCAAGAGTAGATAGCAGAAGGTGAATAAATATAAGAGATAAAGTGAGGAATTTTGTTGAAAAGTGGAGGGAAATATACGATGTTTCAAGATTGACGGACGTAGCTACTCGTAATCGACGCGTGGAGTCAATCGTTGGATTTAGAGGCATTACGGTTGGACACGAGGACAATATTAAAAGGAGTTGGAAAGGATGTGGTAAACTGTACACTGGAAAGTGACAGAATTTATGATCAAATGGCGCAAAGAAGGATAACGTCAAGGAAGACAAAAAGTTATATTTATAAAAGGTCTGACAAGATAAAGATTTCGGCTGGTCTGCAGGATGATTTGGGGGCTGAGCACAGTAACTCTATGATTATGAGGAATGGCTTGATTTCGGAGAAAATTACAATTTTATATAAGAAATGGACCATGGATCAATGCTCAAGTTAATGATGACTTGGGAACCTGAGGCTGCAGTTTCGAAAATCATAATTGCTTGGGAAAAATTGTAGGATATTGATCCAGTGAAGTTCTGCCATGTGGAAGAAATTTTGGAAAGACTAACAGGGGATACCAAGAGTCAACATTTAAAGAGGAAATTTTTATTCTAGTTGGACGATTCTGATGAAATCTATGAGATTGCGACAAACACAGCATTCTGATATTATTTGAAAGAAAGATTCAAGCCTCCTGACCAGAGTCTCATATAAGTTCGACCTGATCAGCAGGCTTGGGGGCTCGTGTTGTGACTAAAATATCCTGATCCCAGTTCAGGCCGGTTCATTCTGATCTTATGACAATTCGGTTGGTTTTAATTATCAAGTAAAGCAATCTATGGGTCCGCCCAAGAACTTGGAAGAAGACCTAATCATAGCCATTCAATCCTATGTTACTATCCAACGGTCACAATTAAAAGCAAGATAGGCAGAAATTTATATATAAAAGGGATGATGAACCCGTCAAAAGTAAGTCTCTCAGATCAATCTAAACACCAGTACTTTTCTGATTCAACACCATTAGAGCACCTCAGAAGCTCCTTCGAACTCAGGAGCATTGTCTTCATTTCTGACTAGACCGTCGGAGACGCGACGCCGATCAAGACGATTGGCTCCATTTCTCATTGGTGTTCTATTTTCCTAGAACGAGAGATTGATTCACTGTGGAGCAAACCAGATCGATCCAGATCTGAGCGATTTGGTGTGAAGGTTACAATTCAAAGCCTCCAGCAAATTTAGCACCAACAGTAAGACTCTTTTGCAAAAAGGGTTCTTATTTTTTAAGAGTTTTTTTTTTTTTTTTTTAGAATTTGTGTTTAGTTAGGTTAGGAGTCTTTTGTTATCAGTCAGTCTTTTAATTCAAGAAGTTGTTGTTGGTAGTTAAGTTAGTTCCAAGTCTAGTTCTTCTAATGACCCCTAGCATCGAGTAAATGTTCGTATTTCTAATGAAAATTTCCTAATTCCTTTTGAAGCTAATCCCTCATAACATGAGAGGCAAATGCATGAAAAAGACAAGGCTTAAGCAGATTTAAATTTGAATTCTTACTTATGATGTATTGATCTTTTATAATTTAATCACCTCTTGAAGTTGAATGTTTAGGACCTATGATCCGACAATTTGACCGGTGCAAACATTGGAGGAAGGAAGGCCTAATGAATTTTAAATTTTTTTTGGGGGTAAGGGAATGCCTAATGAGTTAATGTGAAACAAAAGTAACCTTTGTGAAATCGTATTAATTTTTTGTCTAGCTTACTAATCTGTTTCTCATCTTCTTCTTACTTGTGTATATACACGTGATCGTGTCGCTAACCAATCAAAAATAAAATCCTATACTAATCTAGCAAGCAGAAAGTACGGGGTCGAACTATGGGGAACTAAAAGGCTAAGTTACTAAGATTGAATTTAACAAAACTAAATTTAAACTAAATCTATTAACTAATGTAAAACGTTAACTGTGAATATGTGAAGATCTTTGGGATTTCGAATCCTCAATGCTTTTCCCTAATCAATATAACTCTACACTTCAAAGTAAATTAGGGATGGTCTTTCTAGATATGCCCTATCTTCGCAAGACTATCGTCTTTCGCGGAAGCTTGGCACGCTTAGTTCGCTGAGTTATAGAACATCTTTGGCCAAACTCAAACACAATCAACTAGAAGATATAGAACAATCAACTTAATGAAATAAGCATGCTTCATCTACATCCCAAAGCAAAGAAACTAGTTACTCATTATTACAAAGTTCATAAGAAAAATAAAGATGAAACATAGGGGAGAGAGAGAGAGAGATGTGGTCTTCTTCTTCAGCAATGAGAGAGATGAGAGCCGCATTCGCCGTCCTCTTTTCTGTGGTTGGCTTCTCTTTTATGTCTCCCGCACACAATGAATCCCCTCTCTTTACCCGTCGATTTGACTTTTATTCTTTCGGAATTTGGAAAAACTCAAAACTGAAAAGTTGTAGATATTTTCAATATCGTTTCATAGCATCTTGAATCATCAAAATCCAAGCTCATACGAGAGAGATATGCCCAAAATACTGAAGGTAGGTCTGTTTACCCGATTTTCAGATTTATTACCAATTTTGTTCGTTAGACCTCCACCTATTTCCAATTTGGCTAAGATCTCACTTTTCATGATTTCTTGAGCAGCAAGATTGAATGCCATGATTTAAAATCCACCAATATCTAATATATTTGCCAACTTTACTCCAAAACCTCCTTATTCCTGAAAAATACACAAAAATACTCAATTAGATCTCTTTAATTAAATAAGTATGGGGAATTAAATCAAATAAATAATGGTAAATGCATGCTTATCAAATACCCTCACACTTGAGTGTTTGCTAGTCCTCGAGCAAAACAAAAAAAATAAAACTAATACAGAAAATAAAGAAAGAAAAACCTAACTCACTTTCGTAGGAATCACGGTTGCACTTAGCATGTGCAACAAGCCTTTAAACCCCTAGGTTACCCTAGTGGACGAGTTGTGTCTCGTGAGTGTTTGCAGAGAATATACACACAAAATTCTTAAGTGCTCTTCTAATTATTCTGGCAGTAGAAAGATAGATTCCAAGACAAAGACACGCCACTAAAGATTAAAGGGAATATAGGCACCCCCACACTTAAGCTCTTACACCCTCTCTTGAGTCTAGCTCTAGGCAAACAATTCAATCGAGAAGTCTCTTCTTATCTTTAGTCTACCAGTTCACCCTCAGATAAGACTAAACTATGTACCAAATAATACCAAGAACTCAAGATCTAAGCAATACTGACCTTCTTAGACATTTCACCTTTATAAGCACATTAATTCACTTATTTCTTTAATGGTCACAGTTCTAGTCCGTGCAATGTCTTGCCTCTTAAGCTTTCTAGATGGCCTATGTAACGAGTGTTGGGTCAGCCGCTCTCAAGCCAGATGGCTTTAAGGGACTAGGTGTAGAATACCCCTCGAACTTACTTACTCAAGCCAACTAGGTTACAAGCCAAGACTGGACCAAAGACACCCCAACTGTTTGACGCGAAGCACGATGTTGGTAACACCGAGACCCGGTTACTAAGAAGGAGGTCTAACCTTTAAACTTCAGCATTTTTTTTTCTTTTTCTTTTTTCACATTATACTTCAATTCACTTCACATTTAAATAGTCTAAAATCGGTCTCAACTTGTCACCATAAGCACAAGGCAATACAAGATAACTAGATGGTCAAACCTTTTGGACTACCTGGAATTCCTATTTTCCGATTCAACCTCGGTCTCAAAATGTAAAACCCATTACTATTCTCTCAAGAGGGTGTTCATTACATCAGATGGGATTTCTAAAACACTTAAACTCTCATTTTGTATCTAAGCAAGGAATTAAAACATTTATCTTACCAAAGCCAGAAAAAATTGGGCACTTTTTATCTTTGTGACAATGCTCTACCAACTATCAACAAGTCTTACTCGAGTTGACACCCCCCCACACTTAAATTATGCAATGACCTCAGTGCATGTAAAAAAAATAATAGAAGCAAATAGAGGAAAGAGTGTACCCGATGTTTGAAATCATGATAGAGCACGCAACAATAAAACCTAACAACAAACAAAGAAAAGAGAAGAAAAAGAACAAGAAATAACATCTATACAAATGGGTTGCCTCCTAAGTTTAGAGTCTTCAGCCAGACTCAGTAAGAAGCAGCCAATGGAGGTGGAGGCTCAAATCTAAATGTGAATGGTGACTGCTCCAAAGAAGTGGAAGAATCCAACAATGTGTTGACTTCCTCAATATTTAAGTTAGATTCCCCAAATGGCAAGCAATGTTGTAGGGGATCATCAATAAGCATGTTCGGAGTATAATCAACCACTACCTCATCAATAAATACTGAGAGAAAATGGCATGCAAAACAGATTCTTCAAGAAAAGAGATTGATAGGCGCGCTAAATCAGTGTTGAGCATCCCCTCAAACTATAATGCACATTAAATACGACATTCTAGTTAAATGTGTAATTAAATCCAATCACGAGATATAATGTAATCGATGCCAAAAATAAGTTTGAATTAATTAAAAAAAAAATAAAATGGCTAAATGGCAAGAGAAATTAATTGCTAGAGTGTCAAAGCACCCAATTGAAATTTTTGTTTTTAATGTGGATCCGTCTTTCTACTATTTGCCGATGGATTATGAATTGATCATTTAAAACAATATATCGCTGAAATAGAAAAGAAGATTACCGTACACGCATGTACATCAATTGTTTCAAATGACGTTTTTGTTGTTTTTATATTGGTTTAATGATTTAAACATGCCCTTTCATTTTAATGCATCAAGTAATTAGTTGGGGCATCAATTATGGTGTTGAAATTTCGTCAAGTGCAAAAGATGATTACTTGATTGTGCATATGATAAAGCCAATACTAATTGACGAACCAGTGACTTAAGGATTGGCAAGTTTAAAAAGGTGGTGCTTATTACCTACAATAACAACTAAAAGAATAAGCAACTTCTTTACACCAAATCAAATCTCTATAGAAAGGTGGTTTGAACTTTAAATTCTCTATGATGAGGTGGAGTTCAATCAAAGAAGTGAGAACCTAACATACAATTTAAGAAATTTGATATAGCTAAATTCTAATTTGTTATTCGATATAGCTTTGTAAGTAAAACATTCTTTATAAATTTTTTTGTAGTTTCAAAGCTGAAATTGTCATACATTAAAATGAGTATTGTCAAAAAGGAACACCAAAGAAAATAATATAAAAAAACAAAGACAAATTCAAAGGAATACCTAAGCATTAGATGATAAAAATGAAACACCAATTTTAAGTTTATTTGGATTAAGCAAATAAAACATCTATTGTTATAGACATCAATTAACTAATGACCTTGAAGTTTAAGATAAATACGAATTCAAAGTTAGGTTGTATAACATTGATTAAAATCCTTGTTTTTTTTATTCTGTTTTCCATGTTTATATTTCATGAACAGTCTCTTTCTTTTCTTCCTTATTATTATCTCTTTTTTTTCATGTATAATCACGTGCATTTGCACGTGTGATTTTTTACTACTATATATATATATATATATATATATATATATACATGACTTCAACCCTAAAAAGTTAGATGCAAGCCAAAATTTTATTTGGTAGGATGTAAACCAAATTTTTCTTTAGGGTAAGAGATGCAAACCAATGGTAGTTACCTTACTAACTATAAATATTTTGTTCACAAATCACAATACAAAATCACATAACAAAAATTGCAGAAAAAATAAAGAAACATATAATATAAAGTCAAATAAAAAGAATAACAAAAATAAAAGAGAAAAAGAGAAACAATAAATAAATTGAGAAAGAGAAAGAGTAATTGTGTAGTATATGTTTTTCCAAATTTTCCTAATTCACGCTTATAGAAAGGGAAGAGAATAAATAGGAAGAAAGGAAGGAGAGAAGAGATAGGAGAGAATAAATAGGGATTGAAGAGTTAGTTTTTAATTAGGAATGAATGAATACCTAACAAGTTTTTTTTCAAAAATTTCCTTAACCCACGTTTATAGAAAGATATGAGAATAAATAGAAAGAAAAGATTAGAGAGAAGAGAAGAGAGAATAAATAAGGATTGAGGAGTTGGTTTTTAATTAAGAACGAAATTTTGAATACCTAATATTTTTTTTTTTTTCAAAATTTTCCTTAACCCACGTTTATAGAAAGAGAAGAGAATAAATAGGAAGAAAAGATGAGAGAGAAGAGAGAAGAGAATTAGGAATGATGTTTATACCCATTATTTTACCTTTGAAAATTGTTCTCAATATTTGGGGGGGGGGGGGCAAATAGTGACATTTCACGTGTGGGAAGAGAAAAAACCGAAAAAATTAAGGAAATTTATATAAAAACTATAAAAAAAGTAAAGGAATTAATACTATTTTCTAAAAATCCGGGGGGGGGGGGCATGGCCCCCCTCGGCCCCACTACAGGTCCGCCCCTATGCATGGTTCGTATGTCTAGACATAGAAGCAAGTGAAAAGTATCACATCACCTACATGGTGTTGATAGAAATATTTTTTAGGCTGATACTTGCATGTACATTCCAGTTGGCTTTATACTTGTGTAAAGCTATAAGAGTCCCAAAGAGTGGGCTCTTTTCCAAAATTTTAATTATGGACATGTTATCTAATAGGGCAAATGTGGGGCGTGTTAGTTGTAGTGCACATCAGAGACTAACTTAAGTGGACGTAGGGGGTTTGGCCGCCGCCAATGAAAACTTATAGGCGAGTTCTCTAAACATTCATGAATCCAAGATAAGGGACATGGCCGGTTTAAAAGTCCAATGTGTTATATAAAGGGTAGCTCCAAAAGTCGACCTTTAAGATATGGATGATGAGACGGTTAGCTACGCTAATGAGGAAAGGTTCAAGGTGTTCGACTCTACACGTTCTTTATAGCGCAACTCATTAGACCTAGTGTAAGTTCAAGTCCCGAAGACACCTACAGTGATGTGTCCTTTACTGTCTAATACAGTCACAACACGTGTCCTTTTTTGTAATTTGAAACTTGTGGGGGATTGTTAGGTTTTTTATTAAAATCTATATTAAGTTTGAAAATTAGTTTTTGCATTTTTTTCTATTTAATTGTTTTGTTAGTGTGTGGGACCCGTGAGGTAGGGGTGGTAATGAGGCACCCATGGGTAAAGGAGGCCCTTCATGACCTTGGTTATGAGGCTTTTCATGACATTAATCATGGGTCTTAAAGGTCTTGATCATGGTGATGAGATGAGCTTACTTGTAGGGTGGAATTTACTCAAATTCTAATTATTGACCTTCAATTCTCATTTAAACTTCATGACCATTCATGGTAATTACCATGAGTGTGGTTAAGGTTATTGAATGGATTAAATCCAACTCATACAAAAGTGGTGAATATGAGAGTTAATTCTCCATTTAATGGGGAGGTTAGGTCAAGGTGGTTTATTCTCATTAGTGGAGAAGGGACAAAGCCCATTGATTCTCTATTAGTAGGGAATTGATTAACCCCCTTGTGATGAGGTGAGTCATTGTGATTTAATGACCCAATTCATTGCCTTGAGAATCTCAAGGGGTGTAAGGTGTGGTTTGGGTCTATATAAAGCAAACCCCTTTCTTGCATGTGGTGTGTAAGAGAGACACTCCTCACACTTGTATTATTTGTTACTTATTTTAAAAGTTTCTTCCTTTGAGTTTATCTAAGTGTTGTGCTCTAGCTTTTGGCTCCTTGAAGGGAGTAGAAGAACTACCTCATCTTCTAGTTGGAGGTTACTTTATCTTGGAGGTGGTGGTGTGAAGAACCCTTGGTAGTCGGGTGCATCAATTACCTTAAAGACAACACTCAAGGTGTGACTCAACCTCCTTCAATTGTGGTTTGCTCGATTGCAACATCAAGCTCTCCGTATTGGCTAAAGATCTTCATCTTTAATTGTATTGCAATTTGGGGCCATGGGTGAAACTTTGCCTCGTATTTAAATTATATATATAGGGGTGTCAACGGTTCGGGTAGGGCCGGTTTTGGGCTGAAAAACACTCAGCCCAAACATGACCCATTAAGAAAATAACGGTTTCGGGCCGATTTCGGGCCGGTGCGGTTTGGGTTCGAGCTAACTAACGGTTTGGGCTAACGGTTTAGAATTGAGTTCACTAACGGTTTGGGTTCGGGTTTACTAACGGTGTGTTTTGAGTACCTTGTTGATATGTGAAATTTATTAAGAGTATGTGAATACATATAAATATTAAGTTATCTCCAAGTCTTTTGTGTTGGGTATTTAAAATCAAACCCTTTTTTTCTACAAAGAAATAAAACTTATAGAACTATTATACAAAAGAAAGCTAGCATTTTGATGAATTTTAATGGGTTGTCTCTACTTATTTTCCTCCCCCTTCTTGGTACTTGTAAAAATGGATCAAAATAAAACATAAAAGGGATAATTACTATTGCCCCAGTTTGATTTTCATTAATGATAATACCCTTGCTAAATATTTACTAAGCCCCCCCTTCCTTATAACGGTGTTAAGTTGCCGTTAAGTTTGAATATATAATGTCTAATTTACCCTTCATTGAAATTAAGAAATCAAAAGACGATGCTATCACATTTATAAAACCAGATTAAATATCAATTTTACCCTAAACTTCATTTATTTTGAATTAATGAAATGGGTAAAATCCAAATCCGATTTGGTTTCCCACCTTCACAAAACTTCATCTATTTTGAATTAAAGAAATGAACAAAATCCAAATCCAATTTAGTTTCCCACCCTCACTAAACTTCATTTATTGTGAAAAAATTTTAGGATATTCAGTTTCCAATTTGAGTTGAATTCGATTTTCCTTCCTCTTCTGTTTCTATTTGAGTTTTATTCAATCATTTTTTTTTTGAGAATAAAACGAATTATAGTCTTTTTTTTTTTTTTTGTCCACAGTTAATTAAGGGTACTACTATAACTTGACAAAAAGGTAAATAAGTAAAGAGATAAGTATAAGGGTATTTTGGGGTTTTTGAGAAAATATAAAGATGCCACATCATCAGTTAACTAACGGAACTTAATGGTAGGGGGCAATAGTAATTATAGACAAAGTTGAAGGTTGGATTAGTAATTTTGAAAAGTACAAGGGATACAGTAGTAATAAAATCAAAGTGCAGGGGGCCAATAGTAATTATCCCAACATAAAAAGATTTTCAAATGATAATACATTTGCTAAATATTTACTACGCCCATCTTCCAAATGGCGAAAGCTTTGACAAGCTTGTTGTTTGCATATTCCAAAGCAAAACAATTAAGGAAAACAAATGGATATTTGGGGTTTTCTTGTCTTTTACATTTAAATTTAATTTATTTTATTTCTTTATAGCGGGTTTAACGGGCTGGTTTGGGTTTGATGGCTGGTTTCCGGAGACCAAAAGGGTTGGGTAGGACAGGGCCACACATGGGCGGGCGGGCCCAGGCCTGCTGGTGTCGAGATTGTTCAGCCCAAACATAGGCCATAAGCCCTCGGTTCGGGCCGGTTCGGTCCGGTTTTAACTGGTTGGCAATGGTTACGTTTTGACACCCCTATATATATGTGACAACTACCACACCGGAAAAAAAAAAGAATGTATTGGTCTCTCGAGGGAAAAAAAATTCCGTACTGCCCTGGATTCGACCACCGACCTAAGGATCCACCCTAGTTAGGTATTCTCCAACTACGCCCCTCCGCTCTACCATCCGAGCTAAGGTCGGAAGCATTGTGGCCGCCGAGATTCGACCCGGGACTCCACGGCCACAACATGGAATTCTCACCACTAAACTATAGCCACAAGATGTTATTTGATTGGAATTTTATAAGTAATCACACATAAATCTCTAACTAAACATCCCATAGATAGGCCCCCCAAGGCCAAAATGTGGAAAGAAAGTATTGATGAACACCGAAGAAATTTTATTTTGGAGAACGGAAACTAATAATTTTGCTTAATTGAAAAATATCAAGCTCAAGAAGGGTCTCGCACCAAGCATTTCGATAGCGTTTTCACCGGCAAGGAATTTTTTCCGTTTTAATTCAGCCCAATCGGAATGTCTTTATCTTTGTCGGTTCTTAATTGATACATCCAGCTTTCACATTTTGGAAGAAATCTAAAGAAATTCTTGTTGACGTGTATAATGATAATGATGAGTTTTGGAAAGAAATCAAAGAAATTCTTAGTAGGACATTGCCAAACATCATACTCCCATTGCATAAATAAATAAATAAATAAAAGAGAATTAATGAATACAAACAATTACCAATCTGTTGTCGCAGTTAGGATTTCTAGTTTTTCACCCAGGAAACCCGGGTTTAACTCTTGGCAATGGAAATGTCACTTTATAATAATAAACAAATAAAACATAATAAATAAATAAAATTGCAAATAAGAGCATAAATTTTATTTACAAAACGCCCTTTGAGATTTTGTATTGACTTTTATGATTATAGTAGCTGCAAAACTTTTACAAAAGGGAACTTTTTTTGTGTGGTACAGTAATGAATCTAATTTATTCAGGTTGTGGACATTGATTCATTTCCTTCTATTGTGGCATTTGATTTTTTCTCAGCTAGGATTTCATAAGCCTAGAAATGAACTTAGAATATCTATTTTTTTTTTCCTCCAGAATAACTCTCTTCCAACAACCAATCCAATTATTAAACCAAAGCAATATTCTACCAAGGCAAACCTCCAATCAAACATACATGTTTCATTATCATCATCATCTGTATTGGAATGCTGATGTGGGAGTTTTTTTTTTTTTTTTTTTTGGTAAAGATGTGGGAGTTAAAACTCTACACTTGTTAAAGGAAAACCACATAATCCCTCATTTCCCTCATAGAACGCAATTGAAAACATATTGAATTGGTTCCCTTGTGGAATAATTCCCTTTAAGTCATTGAAGGATAGATTCAAGACTTCAAGAAGCGTTAGATCTGCCAATTGCATTGGGATTTCTCCAGAGAGTTTGATTCTTGATAGATCGATCTAGTGACTCAAGTCCACTTAGATTTCCCATGGAAAATGGAATTTGACCTGTAGGCTATTTCCGCACAAGTTGAGCACTTTCAATGCTTTTAAATTTCCCAATGCATTGGGGATCTTTCCCATAAAGAAATTGTTGGATAGATCAATGCTGGTGAAGGTGGTTAAAATTTTCTGCATTTCCAAGTACATTCCCTTCTCAGTGTAATTCTGTCTTGATAGTAAGTGAGTGCCTCACAGATCTTTTGGGAAGATTCTTTGAGAAAACAACATATCAACACATTATTGACTAGAATGACCAGATCTTCTATCATATCCATAGGGTATCAGACTGCTGATTATGTTACCACAAATATCCAGATTACTCAATTCCTCGAGGCGCTTAACTCAATTTACTGGAACTACTAGTAGCAACAAGAAAGAGAAGCGTGTGCAAAATCAAAAAGTGTAATATGATTCGCATATCAAAACCATGTATTCATAACCAACCATCCCAGAAACCATTTGGCAAGCTTCAACATGTTCTCTTCATATAAAGCTTTATCTGGACAAATAATCATGAAGGCAGCATATTGGCTCTTATTAAGGTGTATGCCTTCGTTTGAATCAAAGGAAAGAGGAGGAAATCACAGATTATACAATTCCCAGGATGAGGTGCTGAAGAAAACAATCAGGACCATATAAATGCCAGATCATGTGGTGGAATATTCTACTGTGTTTTAGATGCAATTTGAAAGGACTCACAGATGAAAAATCCACGCATTATACTTCCCAAAAGCAGTGGCTTGCCTGGTACTAACTTGTGTGAATTATGAACTTACCAAATGGTTTTTGGAATAATGGAAGGTCCATTATTCAGTGTCCATCCTTGTGGACTGCCTAATGCCGGGGTTGACTATTCTGGTTTTAAGATAGCTTCAAGCCTAACATGATGAACTAATTGAACAGTGTCCATCTCTGGACTATCTTATTGTTGAACTCAAAAATTCTAATATTTGATTGACAGTTCATGTTGCTTTGAACCTTACAGTATCATCATCATTAATGATTTGCATTCAGTTGGGTGAAGATCATAGAATTGTTTTCCCTTTAGCATAGTTTTGATCATTTAATCTGTGTATAGGCCAAAAGTATATGGGATGACAATTATATGGAAGAATTTGTTGTTTAACACTTATGCTTTGTTTTCTGAACCAACTTGAAACGCAGGTGAGAGATCTAGCCATGAAGTGATGGGATTTAGTCATATAGAATAATTTAATCTAAAAATTAGAGTATGATTTGCCATGAAAGAGAAGTTCATGCTTTCATATAATAAAGTATGACAGTATGATATACCTTCTAATCTCATTCTAAGATCAGATTGCAGCCAATCCTAACATGGATTGACAATTGAAAATGATTAGATCAAGAAAATCATCTTCTACCTTGGAATACAATGGTGCGTAATACCTTTACACAAGACCCAATTTATTTGGCTGTTTTGCTTGAATCTTTGAGAATTCTTTTTTTACCGAAAGTAAAATACAAGAAATCTCTGAGACCCTGAACCCAAAAAAGAGTTTCTGGATTTGAGCTCATATTCTTAACTCTTTAAGGGCCTGTTTGGTTATTTGAGTTTGAAGATTTTAAAATTCTAGAGATTTCAAATCTAAGGAATCATGGTTCGTAAAATTAACTGTTTGGTTAGCCTGAATCTTTGGAATGAAATATGTAGATTCATCATAAAAAAACATTTATGGAGTCATGGTTCAAATGTTTAACACTTTTATAGTAGGGATGAAATCTCTAGATTTTATCTCATACTCATAAATCTACAGATTCACGATTTTAGTATAAAAAGGTGAATCTCTAGATTTCATGAATACAAGGATTCACCCAACCAAAACGGGTATAAATCTCCCATTTGTGAATCAGAGATTTCAAGTCTCTGGATTCATGCAACCAAACAGGCCCTAAATTAATTTATGGATCGTTATTTTCTTTTAAGTTAAGGCTTCTCATGTGTTTTGTTTAAATTGATATATTTTCCATTAACTCCACTTAGGCCTTCTAATATCCACTAACTTAATTAGTTATAGAGTTATAGTTTTGGACAGTGATCCATATGCTAATTATTGGGCTTGGCTTAACTTGTGGGCTTTATAGATAAATTGTGGGCCCATCAATGGAGAGTAATTTGCACTCCAATTGATAGTAAGGGACTAAGGGCATTTGATGTGTTAATATAAACTTGGGGCTGCTACAGGACCGGGCTTGGTGGAGTTCTTTAAAATTCAATCCCAGCCTAGAATGCTCGTATTAAGTCTATTTCTGCCATGACCATGGCTCAGAGCCGGAAATTCTGATGAGCCAAGCCATTCCAGTCCTAATTGCCCTTGTCCCTCTAAAGTCTAGCATTGGCCTTAGCAAATTTGATATAAAATATCTCAGCTAATTGTAAATGAGATGCCCAATCAAATAGTAAAACTTTCAAAATCCAAACCATTATTTAAAAAAAAAAAAAAAAAATTCCAAGGTAATATTGTTGTTCATGTGTTAGTTTTGATATAATAATATATCAACAAGATGCACAACGTAAACACAAATTTTCATGGTCTTTTCAGCTTGTTAAATCTAAATCATTTGTGAAGAAACAATGGAACCACCCCGAGCTATTGTCTTTGTTAAATCTGATATCAATAATATTTCAAGTTAAAAGCACAACAAAAAAAAAAATAAAAACTTCATAATCTAACATGTCATTAAATTTGAGTAATCTAACATATGGAAATTGTAAGAAGCAATAAAACTACCAACCCCCCGCCATTAAACTTGAGATAAAAAATAAAGAAAAAAAATAAGTAGAGGGGGGGGGGATTGGAGATGGGGTGAGATGACGTCAAAATCAGGAGTGCCCGACCAAGGTTAATATAAAGATCAATGTTAATGTCAAATTCGGCCTAAGAAGGGCCTTTTTGGTAGTGATAAATAAACATACTCATTATTTTGATATATTCAAAATAAAATAGTGAGCATGGAGTTGATCAATAAAACTCATGTATCATGTTTGATTGAAGACAAAATACTTACAATGATGCTGATGGAGTAATCATAGGTAATAGGAATTCCAAAAATGTGAACACATTGTTATAAATATCTAGTACTGCCCAATAGTATCTCACCATTAATTCTATTAGCACCCATCTAGATTTTTTGGGTAGGAAATTCATTATTCAAGCAGAGAGACCGAAGCAACAAATGAAATATCTCTGAGCCAAGAAGTGAAGGTTAGCGAAATGGTTGTTTCCGCATTCAATTGAGCCTTCCGAGCTAGACTCAATTCCTTGAGATCCTAAAACAAATATAACAATGTTATACCAATAATTGTCAAAAAGGTCTACGGCAGCTAGTCCTTGTTGATTCTTGAGAAAATTTCTACAAGATATACCAATATTGCACGAGATTCAAATTCAAGTTAGAAATTTGAGCATGGAAAAAGTTGATGTCAGCACCATGATTATTGTTGGGGAAATCATTTTTATCTTCTTCTAAGTAGCCGGAGTTATTCAATGAAAAGTCAAGTATTTTAATTAAATGTTTAATATTTGAAAACGATATCATAAGTCGCTGTCCTTTCAAATGGTACCTAACAGAAGATGAGATGTCGTGAATAGGAATAAGCTCATTTACGACCACCACTGAAAAGAATTGGTTGTTAGACAAACCAACCATAGCCCTCTTTCTCTACAGAAAAAGCAATAATGAATGGATGGACCCTTGTAATAAAAATTAAATCATTCAAGAATCGTTCCTCAAAATGTGAATGAGGATATGGTGATAAGAAATTGTGGTCTAGATTAGTCACATAAAATTTCAAAGAATATGTTCAATAGAAGTTTATTTTAGCACACTTGTCGCTTAAATGCTTTTCTACACAGTTGTGTTGGACCTGATTGGCTACTAATTTTGGCATTATGTTGGAGGTAAAGGACTTTATTTGTGGCATGATATATGGAGAATTTTTCAGTCACAAACCATTCAATTTAGATTTTTTTTTTCATGCTGCTGACTTAAATTGGGCCAAAACTCTTATATGTCCACTTAAGTGACACAAATTGCATGCAGCCTACACTGGCCATTTTGAGAAATTACAAGTTATCCATTGTTACTTTTCTAGTTAGCTTTGAAATTAAAATGACCATTTTGTCCATGGGATGAAAGAAAATATAAGTTTTTTAATTTTATTTTACAAAAGCCTCACTTAATTTTCTAAAATTTACAAAAAAAATTCCTTGGGTTCACCGATTCACCTGAATTCGTATTCCATGCAATGTCTTCCCCTTCACCAGCAAAGAGAAGTTTTTGGTTGCTCTTCACTCTTTATTTTACGATTGAAGATGATGTTCCAAATCTGAAGGGGAAAACACCAATACAACTTGGGAAGAAGGTGACCTCAATGTGTTAAAATGGGTTCCTAATAGATCAAAAAAATTGTGGCTATTGTTATTGCAATTTATCCAATTCCACAGCTCTACATCTACCTCTTCTCTTTCTTTTTCTTTTTTCTTTCCCTCAACATTAATATAAATTAAGAGGAACCATTTCCTCTTTTGTTGCAGAGATTAAATGGGAGTTTTTATTGCCAAAGATGTGGCTCAGTTTTAGAAACGAGAAGCCACCTTAGGAAGGTGCTGCCCGCTTTAGGCAACAGGATGAACCAGTGATGGTGGAAAGACTACTTGGTCAGTTTTATTCAACATTGAGGAAGGCTTTGGTGGCTGGCCGTGGTCACCCTCATCATCTTTGCATTGTTGCCTGCAAATGGGGAAGAAAGAATGTTGGATGTGATGAACCAATTTCTGGCTAGAAGAACTCAAAAGCCTCATCATTGCGTGAGTTCACTGCAGAGAAAAGGAAGAACTCAAAACCCTAATCGTCTTTGCATCATTGTTTGAAAATAGGGGAGAAAGAGAATGTCGGTTGTGACAAACAATTTCAGGTATTTTGATCATTTGCGTTCTTTGAGGTTCCGGTAACTGATTTACTTACCAATTTCAGTTTTAGGGTTTTTTCAATTTAGTGTTTGCTCTTTTCCAATAGGGGGAGGGGTGGTGAGTATTGTCACATCCACTCAGCCGGTATTCAATCCACCCGAATATCAGAGGGAGTGATCCGTCGTAAGATTAGTTTCACATTAAATCACACACCACTCCACATGATAATATAATCATAAGCAAAAATCAATAAAAGAATCAAAATTTTAAATTATATTAAGTATCAAGAATAATCAAAAGATCTCAAACAATGTAGAAGCGAAATCAAAACTTGTATATAACATCTGTCCAAAAGGGAAAGTGAAACTGGAAAGAAAAGAAATCAAATCTCCTAAGGTTTACATCAAGTAAGTGTCCTTAATTAAATGGTAAATATAAAACTCAAAAGTCTCGGTTTCTCGAATAATCTTCATCTTTCTTAGCGTAGGATTAATCTCTATATGCACAGCCAAGACATGCACACGTGTCATCATACACGTCGTCACTCTAGTAATTTGGTACGTCATAAATATCGGTTGCCAGTGTCTCAAGATCTTGAAATGTAGAGGCATCTTGATCTGCATCAAATTCTATGTAATAACCCCCATAATTTTGACTTGAAACCCGAAATACAAGTCCGAGTACTGTGTCTCTAGTCGGAAGAAGTTGTGGGCCATCCGAATTGAAATCCATGTTTCGGCCCTAAAATCCATGGATTTGGATGAAGTTGGTAAAGAACCTACCTTATTGGGAACTGAAAGAAGATCTAGTCAGAATCCGGATGGATTGGGCACGTGAATGTTTAGTGCGAGAAAGTCAAGTTTTGACGTTGTCTATGAGCAAGGTAAGAGCCCTTTACATGTACGTTAAGGTT
This sequence comes from Hakea prostrata, assembly GCF_041222555.1. Taxonomy (NCBI): domain Eukaryota; kingdom Viridiplantae; phylum Streptophyta; class Magnoliopsida; order Proteales; family Proteaceae; genus Hakea; species Hakea prostrata. The sequence goes on along the minus strand of NC_142606.1, from coordinate 41,706,680 downwards.
GTAGCAGACTAGCGATCAACCATAGAGCAAAAAGCTCGAGTACTAAAGAGTACTAGGGGATGGTTGTTTAAGGCGGTCGATTGGCCAAGTAGTGGCTGTTGATAGGGAATTTTGGCAAGAAATGCCTGTTTTGCCATGCAACACCCTAAGATCCCTAAAACCTAATTTTGCATTATTTTAATCCTCTAGACTATTGGAGATGATTGCAACATCAAAAAGCACGTGGAGAAGAAAGAGCTGGATCGGCGGTGAATTTCGCAAAGATTGGGTTGACCATTGGACTCTTGAGAAGGTTAGTTGGACTAATTTCTTGTCCTATTAATTCTTCCTCTATGGAGAGTAGTTTTTCTCTCAAAACTCTATTGGAATTGATTGGAGATGAAAATTTATTATTTCTATTGTTTTCGATTAAATCATTTGGGAGAATAGATCTTATGTCTATTTTAATGGTGATTACTCTTTGAAGGAGATTCTAATTCTAGATCTCTGTTAAGTTTCTCATTGATTAAAGAGGCTTTTGTAGTCCTCTAAGAATGTAATTTAGATTTGAGATCATCCCAAAATCTATCGATGATGGATGATCAAAAGTTTGAATTTTGGACTTGGAAAATTGTCAAAAAGGCTGGTGGTTGCTTGAACTGGTCGATTAATTTGACCCAACCACCTTAAGCAACTTTGTTGGATTCTAAAGCTTGTTTTGCAGTTGTTTCTGCTCAGTTTGAATCCTAAAACCCTAACATGACTTAGTGAACATAACTTAGGGGTTTTTTGGGATCTATTGGAGTAGTTGGTTGTGAGGACTTAGCATGTTTATCCATATTTTTCCACTAAAGCAGGTAAGGACAAAATTACATATATAACTAGTTGTTTGATATATTGATCTGTTTGTTGGTCTAAGCATGCCAATGACTCTATAGCTTGCTAATTCCGATTATGCTTGTTTACTTACCAATTATGAATTATGAATGATGCTCATTATACTTTTATTCTTTTCATGTTGTGGATTGTTGTTGTTTGGTGCGACTATGACCTTGGGAATACCTAGCCCAATACTCTTGGCTTGGGATATCAACGGTTGTGATGGGACACTATTTATGATGGCCCCATCATTTTTCGTAGTAGTTGTCCATCATGATTAGGATGTCTAGATGCATGGTTAGGCTGTCCTTACAAGCTACTACCCTTTTAGCAGGGGTATTGAAGTCGAGTGACTCGTGATGACAGTGGCTAGGTCCTGTGGGTGTCGAAAAGACGGCTTGGATGTCATGAGGAGGCACAAACTCACTGTTATCATGCAATGGTAGGGTTGCACATGTTAGGGTTGGACTTATGGGTGTTCAAAAGACGTCTTGGGTGTCGTGAGGAGATATCAGAGGCATCCGCCCCAACAACATGTGGATGACCATAGGGTTAAGGGATTTTGTCCAAAAAAGTGTTTGGGTGTCGTGAGGATTAGCATTCCTAGGTGGAGAAGGATACTGGATCAGAAGGGCACTAGGCATGAAAAAAGGTATATAGACCACATGTAATGTGTTACCTTATGACCTTGCATTGGGTTTAGAATCCCTGACATGCACCAGTACTTAGACCAATAGTTGTTGTGAGATTATGGACCTATATCCCAGCCATAGTTGATGATGTGGACCATACACTTTGCCTAAGATTCCAAAAGATGGCTTGGGTGTCATGAGGAATCAAAGTGATGAGACCTACCCAAAACAGGGCTGGTGTATATCTGAAAGCATATCTACCTAGATAGACACTTGCATAGTTATACTGGAAATTATTCAAGAACATTTGTAATTTTTTATCCTCAAGTGACTCCACTTGCCATATCCAGTAGATATGCGTTGTACAATAACCATATTAGCTAGACTTCTATAGGTTGGGTCTCACTCAGATGCATAAATGAGAGAACTGACGGATACCCAAAAGCATGCCTAATTATAATCCTTCTTATTTCTTACATAAGCTCCGGTGCACATGCAACCAATAAGAGATAGTTTAGAAGAGTTCCCAAAGCCATCACTCATGTGGCATTCTTTAAAAACCTACATTTGAGTTCAAGATATAAGTGAAAATTATAGCTAGGCAAAAAACCTTACATTGAAGCTCAAATAAGGGTGAAACTTATAGTAAGCAAACAAATTGTTTTTCACAAGCTGATGATGTAGATATATATATTAATATTAATATATATCTATATGACTTTGGGACTTGGGGACGTGGGTCGTGGGTCATAGGCCTTGATCCGGAAGGCCCATTTTGTAATGGGCCCTATTCCGAAAAGCCCATGGTTGGGTGAAAACGTGGAGATGCCATTAGTGTAGGGAGGTCAGCTGAATAGGTACCTTCTTGAAGGGTGTTGAGCTGAATAGGTACCCTCACAAAGAGAGGTGACCTTACCCTTTCATCCACAGCCTTTGGGGCTGTATATAAACTCATTTTCAAGTTCATTCTTTACACTGAATTTCCTTCTTCTCTTTCTTTCTTTCTCTCCCTGTTGTTATTCTGTTAAGCAATGAACATAACCTTTTTTTTCGCTAAAAGGGTCATTTCTATTAAAAAGCGAAAAGAAAAATAACAAACATACTATCAAAGTGCCATCCCTCAAACCCGCAACATCAGTTGCCCCAAAATACACCCAATCTCACTGGATCCAACTCACTTTATCATAGATAATGAATCAAAATCTGAAACGAGAGCGACCAACATCTTCTAAATCAAGTTCTCTCCTTATCAATGCTATCTAGGGTAGATTAACATCAGTTTGCTCTAACCTTTTTATTTTTCCTTGGGCGACAAGGCTTACGACGAAGAGAGCCACCCTCCACTTGATTAGGAAGAGAGCTTGAAGGAAGAACTACTTCCAAAAGCTGCTGCTCATCCATACTAGAGTGAATGACCAAAGAAGAGCCTTCCAAACCATCCGAATTTTATTGGGCCCCACACAATCCCACTTGATGCTCAACCGAATATTGCTGGACCAACAGATCATTAATTCCATTCGAATTTTGCTAGCCCCACATGGTCCCATGAGATTCTCAACCAATTAATCATTATCTCCATTTAAATTTTGTTGGGTTCCACTTGTTCCAGCAGAGCAATCCACCCTACTTGAAGGAGTTGTAACCAACTTCGAATTCAATTCCGAATTTTTCTTGGCCAACAAATCATTATCTCCAACTGAAATTTGTTGGGCCCCACATGGTCTCACTTGATGCTCAACCAACCGATCAAGATCTCCATTCAAATTTTGCTGGGCCCCACTTGTTCCAGCAGAGTGGTCCACCCTACTTGAAGGAGTTGTATCCAAATTCAAATTCAATTTCAAAAATTGTTTAGCCAACTGATAATTATCTCCAATTGAATTTTGTTGGGCCCCACATGGTCCCACTTGATGCTCAACCAACTAATCATTAACTCCATTCAAATTTTGTTGGACCCCATTTGTTCCAACAAAGCAGTCCACGCTACTTGAAGGACTTGTAACCAACTTCGAATTCAATTCCTTGTTCAAAATCTTTTGAACTTGAAAAAGATCCGTTCCAAGAGAGAGAGAAAAATCAAGGGAGGAACTCTTACCCGACTCAACTACCACCTCAAAAGGAACCACTCTATTAGATTTGAGTTTTGAATTCAAATTAGAAATTGAATCAACCGAATCTTCATTGGATGAATCTGCCGAATCCTCCAAACCTGCCTCCTCTAAAGCCACACGGATGGGTTGTTGAAGTGAACTAGGAGTCTGCATTCACACACCTACATTAGGAATCCCATCCAGAGTAGGAATTTCTGCTGGAACGCTTGAAGGCTGCACCTGCAACTCATCTACCTTAGAAGAGAACTTACAATGAAGACCCAAATGGCCTTCCCAATTACACAAAGAACACCGCTGAATACCATCCTAAAAAATCACCTTATGAAGAAAACAAAAAACTCAAACAGTCCGTAGTTCAAGACGCTCGATCTGAACCTCATTCGCATGAACAACATCAACCTCCAATTCGATCAAAACTCTAGCATAGTGACCAACAGATCCTTGACAAGTACACTATCAAGAGAAACAGGGCGACCCACAGACTTTGCAATCGAAAGAAGCACTTTCTCATGCCAATACTCAAGAGGTAAATCAGGGAAACGAACCCAGACCAACTTACCCGCAGGTTGAGGAGAATGGATATTAAAATCTGGCTGCCATCACTGAAAACAAATGTATTGCTTACCCACATTCCAGAATCCTCTGCGCCACACCTCAATCATATCTGCCTCACTATGAAACTGAAAGATGATAAACCCTTTCCCCAAGGAATGCAAGATCACCCCCTTAGACAATTTCCAAGAAGGGAGGGAATCAATCTCAGGTAGCACCGAGGTCCCCACGACTCCTGCATAAGAAATTTTCCCACCTTCAGTGGAACCAACATCATTGACAGGCACTTCAGGAGGCTTCAACTGTAAGAAGACAGATTCCCTAGGCATCCCTGAATTCCCCAAAACTTCGCTCTCCTCCATGTTTCCTCACCATCAATCTTGATGAGTATTCAATAAATTTATTTTTCAAACAACCAACCACAGTTGGGTAACCTTTCTGGGGTGCAACCTTAAAGGTTTGGGCAGACTGAACTTGGGGTGAAGACACTTTTAAAACCCGTATTTGACAAATCGGGGTGTCTAAATACCTTAAAGAAAGTACCTCTGGTACATTTCAGCTCTCAAGAAGTATTGTAAGAGCAATCATTCAAGTGTTTGTGCAAATTCCTCAATCAAGTTTATAACAGATGAATTAACAACTTTCTATTCATTTTCTCATGAAGAGCAGTTATTACAAAAAGAGTAAATTGGTTCAACAAACCTTTTTGTTATGTGATAAAGTTTCATAACAAAAAAATAAAAATAAAGATGCAATGTCTTAGAAAAGACTCGCCTTCATATAATATCTTGGTTCACGGTAGTGTGTTGGATTGTTTTTTCGCTTCCTGTCTCTAGATTTACAAAACCATGATTCTCTAAAGAAAATAAACCAACCAACCTCCAACAATTTGACCATTTTTCCAGCCAAATTCCCGACCTGGGAACCAGTTCAAAGAAACAATTGGACATTTCATAAAGGTTGATATTCTTTTTTCTGAAGGAAAAAGATAAATATGTCAAATAAGACATAATATTGATTGAACTAAACAACTGTGAACAATAATGGTAGGGGTCTCTTGGTGAGAGAAGCATGTAATATTGATTGAATGTGATTAATCAACCCCAAGATACAACTGAGAACAAGTTTGTCAAATTAAATAACTATGAGCTAATCATGCACTTGAGCACCAAAACCACATGAAAAGTATAGCAACAAAGTGCATGTAGTGGATGCAAGCAGAGCTACAAAGCAATAATTAGAAATGTACATGACAGCAGTAAACTTGAGAAAGATAATCAATGTCGACATTGATCCTATAGGTAGGCTACAACACAATCATAAAAGCAAACAAAGAGAGATATAAAAACTTACTACAGACTTTGTTGCTTGATTTTCATTTGTTTTAATCAAATGAAAAGAGATTACAACAACAACAACAACAATAAGCCTTTTCCCAACTAAATGGGGTCGGCTACATGGATTCTTGCCCTCCAATCGGTTCTGTTCAAGGCCATGCTAGATACAAGGCCTAAGCTATACATATCCTTTCTCACCACTTCTCCTAAGGTTATCTTAGGTCTACCCCTAGCTCTTCTAGTTCCTTCAATATGGATTATATCACTTCTCGAGCAGGAGCATTTATAGGTCTCCGTTGAACGTGGGGGGTGCCACCTCAAACGACTTTCTCTAAGCTTATCACTTATGGGAGCAACTCCGGACCAACTCTAATATGATCGTTTCTTATCTTATCCATCCTAGTTTTGCCACTCATCCATCTTAGCATCCTCATTTCTCTGCACTGAGTTTATCTATATGATTCTTTTTAACAGCCCAACACTCGCCACCGTACATCATAGCTGGTCGGACAACGGTCCTATAAAATTTTCCTTTAAGCTTTAATGGAATACGCGATCACATAAGACCCGGATGCACCTCTCCACTTCATCCACCCTATTTTAATTCTTTGGGAAACCTCATCTTCTAAATCACCTCTTTTACTTATGATTGAACCTAGGTACCTAAAACAATCACTCGAGGAATCTCTTTATCGCAAGTATCACCACTTCATCATCTGCCCAATCATGACTAAAGTTACAAACTAGATATTCGTCTTCGATCTACTAAGTTTAAAGCCTTTTGATTCAAAGCTACTCTCCATGATTCTAATTTGGTATTAATCCCCACTTGGGTCTCATCAATCAACACAATATCATCTGCAAAAAGCATACACCAAGGGACCTCATCTTGAATGTCTTTGGTTAATTCATCCATTACCAGTGCAAATAGATATGGGCTTAAAGTTGACCCTTGATGTAGCCCAACTGTTATCGGGAATTCATTACTTCCCCCCTGTTCTAACACTAGTCACCGAACCATCATACATATCCTTAACTATATCTACATATTTACTTGCAACACTTCTTTTCTCTAGTACTTGCCAAATTAACGCTCTAGGGACTCTATCATAAGCTTTTTCTAGGTCAATAAATACCATATGAAGGTCTTTCCTACATTCTCTATACCTTTCCATAAGTCTCCTAATTAAGTAAATAGCCTCCGTTGTAGATCTTCCCGGCACAAACCCAAATTGGTTCTCCGTAACTGTAGTTAAGTGTCTTAACCGGGTTTCAATTATTCTCTCCCATAATTTCATCGTATGGCTCATCAATTTAATGCCTCTATAGTTATTACAACTTTGAATATCTCCTTTATTTTTGTAAATTGGAACCACAACACTTCTCCTCCAATCATCTGGCATTTTCCCTGTGCTCATAATCTTATTAAACAACTTAGTCAACCAAACTAGTCCATGGGTTCCTAAGCTCTTCCATACTTCAATTGGGATTTCATCAGGACCTTGTGTCTTGCCGAGTTTCATCCTCCTTAAAGCTTCTTTTACTTGGACATCGAAATTCTACATATATAAGTTCGGACACCGTGCCTTGGTGAAAAGTGTAATGTCGTCGAAACATAAGTGCTTGAAGAATGCTCATTTAGTAAACTAGAGAAATAGGTTTCCCATCTTTTCTTAATATCCTCCTCACAAACTAATACTTTACCATCTCCATTTTTAATACATCTAACATGGTCAAGATCTCTACTCTTCCTATCCCTCATCTTAGCTATCTTATAAATAGATTTTTCCCCTTCCTTTGTGGCCAACTTATTGTATAACTCTTCATACTTCCTTTCCCTTGCTTTTCCCGCAATTTTCTTAGCTTCATTTCTATCTAACCTATACCTTTGAAGATCCTCAACATCCTTAGTTCTTTGCCATGTCTTAAAACTAGCTTTTTTATTCCTAATGGCAGTTTGAACCTCACTATCCCACCACCACGTCTCTCTATAAGAATGGATCTTTCCTTTTGATTCACCTAGAACATCTTTAGCCACTTTCTTAATACACATAGCCATCTCATTCCACATTGCATTGGTATCCCCTTTAAAATCCCATTTCCCTTGTTTGACTACTTCATTAACGAAGGATTTAGAGTACTCTCCTTTCAAATTCCACCATCTTATTCTGGGATAGTTTACCTTGGACCTTTTATGTGTTCTTGGGACTAAGCACATATCCAAGACCACAAGTCTATGTTGTGCAATTAAGCTTTCCCCGGTATCACCTTGCATCCTTGCACAACAATCTATCAGTCCTTCTAGTTAGGAAGAAATCTATTTGGCTTCTATGCTTGTCCACTTTTGAAAGTAATTAAATGCTCATCTCTCTTTTTGAAGTAAGTATTTATAATAGATAGATCAAAAACAGTAGCAAAATCCAAAATTGAAATCCCCCGTCATTCCTTTCTCCAAAACCATAACCTCCATGAACACTCTCATATCCTCTTTGATCTTTTCCAATATGTCCATTTAAATCACCTCCTATGAATTTTTTCCTTGAATTCCTTGAGAATCCACCCATATTTTCCCAAAATTCTAGCTTTAGACTTTCATCTAGTCCTACTTGAGGTGCATATGCACAAATTATATTACTGAACTCTTTCTCCATTACAAGCTTGATAGCAATAATCCTATCACCCACTCTTTTAACATCCACCACATCATTTTTTAAATCTTTATCCACTATTATACCCACTCCATTTTTATTTGTTTTATCCCCGTATACCAAAGTTTAAAGTCATCCAACTCTTTGGCTTTTTTACCCCTCCATCTAGTCTCTTGAATGCAAGCTACATTAACCCTCTTCTCCTATAACATCTATCAATTCTAAGCTCTTACCAGTTAGAGATCCTATGTTCCAAGATGCCAATCTAATCACGCTTATGGACTAGCTTCTTTACCCACTGTCCACGGACGGGAACCCTGCCTACTTATCACCGCAAATGGGGCCGCCAGCTAACCCTTGCCCACTTACACACTACCCTAGCGCGTCGCTTCTTTTGTCGGGGAACGCCCTAGCATAACTTTTATCATATAAGGTCGAATCCATGAAAAAAGGTTTGGCTAGATTTTTTCCGGTGCCGGCTGCCGACCTGATGCACCAACCCTCCTCCTTTACCCGGGCTTGGGACCGGCAGCAAAACACTGGCGGAGTTAAATGAAAAGAGATTGAAAAATATAAAAATCAGTTAAAGCAAATTGAAATATTCATATACAGTTTTTTTTTTTTTTATCGAAGAAAAGAAGTTACTATTAATTAAACATCCAGAACACAGCTACAGCCATAGGATAATAGTCTATTATAGTCATCTGTTAGCTTAGTTGCTGAAAAAGCTAATTGTTCAAAGTAGATTTGGAGCAAAGTTTGGGAAAGCGCCATATTTAACTGTCTTTGTTGTGTTGGCAAGCTTCATTAGTTTCTGTACTTCCCTTAGAGGCCAAGTTCTTTTTGATGGTTGAGGTAGAAGATCCTGAATCTGTTGATAGTTAATCCATATTTCTTCTATCTCAATTCCATCATCGGTTGCTATATCCATCCCAGTTTGTAACCCAAAAAGAGTTGCTTCCAACAGTGAATTTGTGCTTTGTCTTCTAAAATTGATAGACTCTATATGTCTATCTCTGCGTCTCCCAATGCTCCATCCCGCCAGTCCTAGCTGGTGGTTAAAAATCCCTGCACACATTAGAATATTTTTGTTATTTCTTGGTAGGTTATTGCAAAAATTTAATTCCATTTGTTGCGGCAACACATTATTAATGTACATGGGTACATTGTCATTTTCTACCTTATCCTTTTGTAATTTTAAAGCTACAATCTAGTGTTGTATATCAGTTAACACCTTCATGGGGCAAGGTGTTTTTTGATTGAACACCCTATTGTTTCTTTCTTTCCAAATGAAATAGCATGAGATGATAAATACAGACATAAACCATTTGAAATCGAAAGGATTAAGTTGTGACCAGATGTTCTGACACAAATTCAGAAAGTTTGTGTCACTCCAATTTTCCATGCATAAGCCCAATGGACCCGCATTGTGAATTCGCTTTGCCCATTCACAGGATAGAAATAAATTCCAAAATGTTTCAATTTGCTTTCCGCATAATGCACACTCAGGCATAGTGTTTGACCATTGGGCAAGTTTTGCCCGTACCGGTATGCCTTCATTTAGCACACGCCAAAAGAAAATTTTAAATTTTGGATGGAAGGGTAATTTCCACATATGTTTCCACCAATTCGCAAATTGGTGGTCCTCAGCCGTGGTCCTTTGTTTAACTAGTTCCTTAAAAGCCAATTTGACTGTGAAGTCTCCATTTGGAGAAATTAACGAGGACCAAGAGTCTTCTTGATCCTATTGAAGTACAGGGTTGGGGTAAGAAAAGGTTGTAGGAATCTCCCTGTTCAAGCTTTGCAATTCATCTGCCATCTCCGCAACTGTTGTGTTTCGTGGCCACCTAGTGAAGTCTTGAGTTGTGGTAGTCTCGCCTTGAGGTCTTGCCCATGGGTCAAACCAGAAGTAGGTTTTATTCCCATTGCTGACGTTACGAGATACCATGTTTCGAAGCTGGGGAAGAATACTTGCAATGTTGTTCCAAACCCACGATCCTCTTTCTTTATATACCTTTGGATCAAATAGACTTCTTCCCTTGAAATACCTAGCTTTCATAATTTGTACCCATAGTGCTTCTGAATTAGAGAGAATGCGCCAGCCTTGTTTTAGTAATAAAACAGAATTGTAATCTTCCATTTTTTTTAAGCCAAGTCCTCCTAAAGATTGTGGTTGGCACATCTTTCCCCATGAGATGAGGTTCAATTGCTTGCTTTTGTTGGGTTGACCATTCCAGAATCTTTGACACAGCGCATCAATTTTTTTGCAAATTGTCTTTGGAAATCTTAAACATTGCATCTGATAAAGAGCCATAGACTGAATTGATGATTGCATCAGAATGCCTCTGCCTGTGAACGATAGATTAGAGGCCTTCCAAGTTGCAACTTTTGTGGTCATTCGTTCAATAACCGATTGCAAGTTCTTGACTTTTCTCTTCCCTACCAATAGATTGGACCCTAGGTACCTTGTTTCTCCTTTGATTTCAATGACCTTTAAAATTGACAGTAACAATTTTCGGTCTCCAGTGGGTACATTCCGACTAAAATATGCTCCGCTTTTCTCTAGGTTGATCTCTTGTCCAGTGAGGTCCGCAAAGAGTTCCAAAACTGCTTTAAGAGCTAGAACTTCTTCTGTATCTGCCTTGCAAAAAATGAAAGTGTCGTCTACAAAGAATAAGTGGGAGATTTCTGAAGCACCCCTTCCCACCGTTATGCCACTTAGCAACTTAAGAGATCTATATTCATCTAAGAGGCGAGACAAAACTTCCATGATTAGTAAGAAAAGATAAGGGCTCAGTGGGCATCCTTGGCACAGGCCCCGTGTTCCTGAGAACCAGGAATATGGTGATCCCTTAATCTTGACAGAGAATGTAGGTGTAGAGATTAATTCTCGAATAAGTAGACACCACTTATCATCAAACCCAAGGAAATTGAAAAGTTTGATTAACATACCTCTATCCACTCTGTCGAAAGCTTTAGACATATCGAGTTTAAAGGCAATGAACCCTTTCTTTCCCCGAGTGTTGTGCATGAAATGGAAAATTTCACGAGCAATCATGATATTATCCGTGACCTGTCGTTGAGGCACAAAAGCTCCTTGGTTTGTAGAGATAATACCTGGCAAGAGCGTTTTCAAGCGTTTAGCCAATATCTTTGCAATTATTTTGTATGAAACATTGCATAGACTAATCGGTCTAAACTTAGAAACCAGCTCGGCATTCTCATTTTTGGGGATGAAGCATAGGAGAGTATTATGGTTCACTCCATTAGGCAGAGTTCCTTAAGAAAAAAAACCCGAGACAAATTTGAAAACATCGGTGCTTATCAAATCCCAAAATTTTTGATAAAAGAGCCCATTGAACCCATCGATCCCCGGAGCCTTATTGGGTCCTAACGAAAACACCGCACTCTTGATTTCTATCAAGTCTGGGTTTTCAGAGATAGAAGAATTAGCTAAATTATTGGGTGGAAAAAGGCTTTCAATGAAATGAGGATCCAGTGAGTTAGTACATTGATAGAGTGTTTTCATATGATTAGCAAAAACTCCAGCAATCTCACTCGGTTGAGAGACTAGTTTCCCTTCATTCAAAATGGCTAAGATTCCTTGTTTGTGAAGATTAATTTTGCTGGTCATGTGATAAAACTTGGTGTTTCTATCACCATCCGAAATGTACAAACTTCGCGATTTTTGGAACCAGAACATTTCTTCAGCTTCAAGAGCCCAACCCATCATCAACTTTTTCTCATTAATTAGATTCTAGTCAGGGATAGCATTTTCTTCCAAATAGCAATTTCAACAGAAAGCTTATGGAAAATGTTATCCACACAGTCAAACACAGAGTTGTTTCAGTTTTTTAGAAACCTAGACAAAATAGCCAGTTTTTCTTCCAATGGGAGATTAAGATTTTTTAACCAAGCAGCCTGAAGGTCCATGAAAAAATTCGGGTGGGACAACCACGCATTTTGAAAGTGGAACAATTTTTTGTTAAAAAAGGTAGCACCCAAGGGTTTAAGAATCAAAGGGTTGTGGTCCGAGCCTATGGCAGGAAGCTTTTCAACCAACTGGTTGGGGAAGCAACTAATCCACATTGGAGATGAGAAAATTCGATCTAGTTTTTCTTTAATAAGGCCAAGAGGTTTTTGCTTGTTCGTCCAAGTGAACGAGCATTCAGAAGCAGAAGATTCTACAAGATTTTCATCAAGAATCAATTTTTTTTTTAAAAACGCCATAGCCCCTGAAGTTTTTAAAGCCCCCCAAACTTGTCTTTGGCATCCAAAAGTTCATTGAAGTCACCCATTATCACAAAGGGTTCCGAGATCTTCTGGAGGGTGGAGTTTAGGTGAGACCAAAAAATTCTCCTATCCTGATAATTGGGTGGAGCATAGATGAAACAAACTATAAAGGCTCGTTCATTGTGCCAACACCTAATCAAGAACAAAGATTGATCCGCCGTAATCACCTCGGCATTGAAATTGATAGAACAGAAAACTAAATTTCCCCCCTTCATGCCTTTGGACCCAGTACTGCCCTCATGTCCAATAATCTTATAAAGATTAGACAGATTTTTGTTTTTGGTAAACAGAGGTAGATGGTCTCTACATTTAGTCTCACAAAGGAATACCAGGTCCGGTTTGTTCTTCTTCAGAATTTTTCCCAGACATTGTTGAGTGAATTTTCCATTGAGACCCCTCACATTCCATGACAAAAATTTCATGATTATCAGGAAAGTAGAAAGAAAGATTTGCAGCCCTTGCCAAAACTCACAGCAACATTTCCACTTTCTATAAGCCTTAGAACGAATATGAAACAGATAAATCTTAACAACAGAGTCAAGAAGTAGAATAGTCCAGAAAGGGGAAAGGAAGAGGGAAACAAAAAGTACTTTCCAGCTAAGCACTCTCATAGGAAGCAGAAAAAACATATAACATAATCAAAGCTAAAAGAACTCAAGCAGAGAATCTATTCCTAGATTTAGGCTTAAGCTTTTGCAACCAGTAATTAAAGACAACAAGGATAGAGATAAAAAACACAATGCAAAAGCGAAAAATTCAGTGTATTTGTGATATGGAAAGACCTGTGGGATGCCAGTTTCAGGTTTCGCCGCCATGTGTTGATGTACTGGTTGGTGAGGTTGTTGATCATAGACCATTTGTTGAACTAGTGTCTCAGGATTAGGGTTGAGGAGGTAACGAGTCTGCATAGACTTCCACGCATTTCAGAATAGTGAGTGAGGGTTCAGCGAGTCTCTTAACAGGGTATCAAAAAATATATTGAAACGATCAATGTGGGGAAGTTGCATAAAATCCAGTGGGTCCGGTGAGTTCCGGCTGCGCTTTCTATTGGAAGTAGTGAGTGCATTTGGTCCCTTCCCATACCCATCCCCTTCAAGAACAGTTTCAGTTTCAGCAGCAAAAGTCTCAGCCTGGGCTCTTGGACGAACCACCTCTTGGATTTTAGCTGCAACAGCTTGAGTTTCAGTATCAGCGGCTTGAGTTTCAATTCCAGGCGGCTTTGGGCAGTCACAATTAGTTACAAAATTGACCGATTGAGTGTGTAAATTTTGTATAGTTACACGCTCAATCTGGTCCAGCCTTTCCATAACATTCTTGATTTTTTCCAAAAGTCCTGAATCCTCATTTTGCGTTCCTTTAATCTTCACATGCAGATTGTTCATCTCTTGAGGATTGATACTTGGTTGTTCAGCAACCGAGCTAAGTTTGCCATCTTTCATATCATTTGCGACAAACATATCCTCCAGACCTCCTTTCTCCTTGCTGTCCTCTCCATTCCAACATAGATCCATCTTTGGTGCAGGCAAGTCTCCTTTCTCCTTGGTGTCCTGTCCATTCAAACAAAGATCCATCTTTGCTGCAGGCAAGTCGTCGTCTTTTCCTAGAAATTCTACAAGATCAGTGTCTTGTAGCAAGAAAAGTTGCTCCAACCCAGAAAATTCATCCTCCGTTTGTTCAAAACTAGAATCAAACTTCTTTTGACACGATTGTTTTTTAAAGCAATCTTCCACGGCCACAACCACCGGTTTTTCAGCTCCAGTAACCCCTTTCTTTACAAATTTTTGATTTTTTATTGTCTCTTCTTTAGCAATAACAGCTTGTGGTTTTCCTTCCACACCCGAGTTGATGAATTCCTCAGCCTCGTCTTTGTTGTTTCCCGAACCATATTTCTTTTTCCCTTTTGCATCAGTTGATCTTGCAGCGTCCCCGTGCACCTTGTTGCTATGAGAAACGTCACGCTCCCGTGATTTGCTTCCACCGACTTCCTTTTTCATCATGGAAGGAAGTGTAAAAAGTTTTTCCAGAGTTGCTGTTGACATCACACGACTATTCCCAAATTTTATGGGTTCACTAAGAAGATCTAAATAGATCTTTTCCCCGAACTTTGAATCAGACCTTGAATCATGCATTCTCTGATCGGCCAGCGGACATTTTCTTGTTGGATGGGTTATTTTCCCACAGACTTCACAGATGAAAGAGAGTTCATACAGTACCTTGACATGTACCCATTTGCCTCCGCTGCTCTTGATTTGTGCGTAAAGTTTGACCGGATGGTTAAGGTTGAGCATAACTTTTAATCTTGCCGAACTCGGGGGAAGCTTCATCTCTCCCACTTCTAACTGGATGTCGACGACTTTACCAAGCTCATTTGCAGCCTTCAGAATTAACCCATACTCAAAACAGTCAAATCTGATGCCTTGGAACTGCACCCATACCGGAATCGGAGGAAGGACAACATCAGTAAATCGATCAGGTAAGGTTTCCATAGCTAACATTAGCATTTGGGAGCCTAACCACCAAGGAGCCATGGAGAGAACCTCATTTCTGTTGATTTCCATGGCAAAGATAGTGCGAAACTCGTCTTTGCCCAAGATTGAGATGTCGGTAGCTCTCCCGGCGGAACCCAAAGCTCGACTAATTTCCGGCATATATCCGAGATTGCTTCACATCGTTCCCCGATGACTCTTCGGTAAAGCGATTTGCATCCCCAGCTAGATGCAGAAAACACAGCTCCAATTTCTCTCCAGCACTTGGTCGAATTTTTATTCCTGTAGACATCTGCAGCCCATTGCTTCTCGCGCACCGCAGGATTGCTGTGACTTTGCTGAAAACCCCTTGAAGAAAGCATGGGAGAGTGTTGAGGGTCTCCTCGCACTCACTTGTCTTCCCGAGTTCGCCATAAGAACCCAGCCGAAATAGGTGAGACAGAAATCGACTAAGGAAACCCGCAAAACAACCAAAAGAAGAAAAGAACTAGGTGCAGGGATATCTTGATACGGGAAATTGAGGAGCAGAGAATAATATAAGGCATCTGAAGTTAAGCAAATAATTCATGATGAAATGGATTAAATGCGTTTCAGAGAGTACAAGATTTGGGAGTGAAGATATAGATTTGAATTAGAGAGTTCAGAGGTATAAATTCCGGTGGTTGCTGGTCACTGTAGTAGATGGGGTTGCAGGGATTAAGGGCTATTAAGGGTCTCGCCATTCCCCCCAATCATCAATTCAGAACGGCTCGTTTCGCCTCAACCCATACCTCTCAAACCAACCTTAAGAACATCAACCCCATGGCGGCTTCCCCATAGCTAGCATCCCCAGGGAGGAGTTAGCTGCTGAAGAATGAGCACAACACGCCAACGAGGCGAGGGTGAGTTGAACAGGGGATCGCAGCAGGAGAAGAGAGAGAACCAGTGAAAGACAACAGGGTATGCAACATCATGAAGTTATCAACTAGATTTTGTGTCTCCATGTTCATATACAGTTAATAACCAAAGTAGTGTTTCTAATGAAGACAATTGTAGACCTCGTTCGCCCATCAAACTCTCCACTTTAACTGAAGAATAAAATATCAAACCAAAAAAAAAAAAAAAAAAAAAAAAAAAAAAAAAAAAAAGAAAACAAAACAAAATAAAACAAAACAACAACTGCTTCACAAAAACCTTAATGCCATTCACTCAACCAAGGTAGATGGGGAAAAACTTACCAAAAAAATCTTACTTCGCCGTCCATGAGGTGATGAGCTTAGCTCAGTGCAACTCTTCATAATTAAGGTGCTTGCTATTAATAGCGTGAGAAAAAAACAAGTAGATCAGATTAAGTATCACTTGGGAATCCACCGGGCATCAAACGACGCAAAACACACGCACGGACCAGGGGGTGGCAGGATAGGCCTATTAGGCCGATAGACCACCCCCAAGGGCTTCAACCAAGAATGTTCAATTTCAAGCCTCTCTCAAAATCCACTCACATGAGGGTTTTTGGGACTTCAATGGGACACTAGTATTGTCCCAAAAACACCTTCCAATCACCCCAATTAGTCCGAAATTAAAAAGCCCCAATTTGGCTTTCAGAAAGTCGTTTGCAGGCATCTCAGAAAGGTTCAATCGGTTTCAAATGGGTGAAATGGGACTAACAAACACTCAATAAGGGCTAGGAGACATAAAGAAAACTTCAAGAAGCATTCAATACTACCCAACTTCCACAACTACCACCATTATTGCAATTCTTCATCATAAATACTCCAAGAGAAAGGTTGCAAAGAGGGTTTTTGAGTCCTCTAACCTCAACACGCAATTCTTCTTGCGACTCATGCTTTAACACCACCAAAGGAGCAAAGATTCTTCAAAACTCTAAGCTCTCCTTCTCTACCATGTTCTTAGCCTCCCTCTAGCATAAACAAGTCGTTTATGAGGTGAGAGGACCATAAAGTACGGCTTTAATTAAGAGCGAAATTTTGAAAATACCCCGATCCAAGTAAGAGGTGTCTCGTCAAACCGTGCAACTGACCCTCTATATCCTTCATGCAAAGGCCAATTTCTAAGGTCTTCAAAGGGTAGAAACCTCTAAACATTACCCAATCAATGGTATAATTTACCATAGCATTTGAGTCCCCTAGCATTGATTTTCATGCATGGCAAAATCTTCTTTTTATGCCTTTTGCACTAACTTTTTCTCTCTCCTTTTGAACTCTAGGGTGGCCGGGTCTTCCTCTTGTTCATCCAACTCCAGATGTTTGATTTCCGGACCCCCCCCCCCCGGTAGCTCAACTTGAATAGTCCACGTTTGCCTTCTACTCGTACTCTAGGTTTGCAGACCTGAAACAATGGGTTATAGTCTGGCTGTCGTATTTGGAAATGCAATCAGAGGTTCTATAAAATTTCTAAAGGAGAAAGTAATTTGTAAATAAATTTTAAAGTGGCCTTGGTGGGTCCCACATCAACCCCGCCCAAATTTTTGGTAAAGAAGCATCAGGGGATGTGATCCAAACTCGGGAAAGTTAAGCTAGGAGCTTAGAGTGAATCAATATGAAACACGTTAATAAACATCACCCTTCCACAATATGAAAGGGATTTTTGGAATTTATAAGACAAAAAATGAGGACTTTTAATGTAATATATTGATACAGTGTACTGTAGTGCAA
This sequence comes from Hakea prostrata, assembly GCF_041222555.1. Classification (NCBI taxonomy): domain Eukaryota; kingdom Viridiplantae; phylum Streptophyta; class Magnoliopsida; order Proteales; family Proteaceae; genus Hakea; species Hakea prostrata. Next base: position 41,689,109 of record NC_142606.1, on the reverse strand, counting down.
TTTTAGGTGTGTGTGTCTTTGGAAATTTTCCATAGAAAATATAAAACATAGATACATTTGAAGAGGGCTGAAAATCTTACTCAACCCAAAGATGAGTACAGACAAACATACAAACATAATAAAAGAAAGCAAATACAAGAAATTTCATTGTGGAAATGGATTCACTTTCCTCTATTATGGCGTTTGGTTTTCCTTGACCATTTGCTCTGTTTGGACACCACAAGCCTAGAAATGAACTTAGAACATCTGTTTTTTCTCCACAGTAACTCTCGTCCAATAACCAATCCAATTATAACACCGGAGCAATATCCTGCCAACGCAAACCTCCAATCAAACAAACATGTTTCATCATCATCAACATCATCTCCTTTTTGGAACGTTGATGTGGGAGGTAAAACTCCGCACTTCTTTGTCAAAGGAAAACCACATAATCCTGCATTTCCCTCATAGGAAGCATTTGAAAAAGTGTTGAATTGGCTCCCTTGTGGAATAATTCCTGTTAAGTCATTGTAAGATAGATTCAAGACTGCAAGGAACGTCAAACCTGCTAATTGCATCGGGATTTCTCCAGAGAGTGTGTTTCTTGAAAGATCTAGTGACTCAAGTCCCCTTAGTTTTCCCATCGAAGATGGAATATGACCTGCTAGGCTATTTCCAGACAAGTTGAGTACTTTCAATGCTTTTAAATTTCCCAATGCATCCGGGATTTTTCCTACAAAGAAGTTGTTGGATAGATCAATGGTGGTGAAGGTGGTTAAAATTTTCTGCATCTCCAAGTGTATTCCCTTCTCATTAATCGCAATCCTATCTTGATAATATGCAGAAGCATTTGTACCATAGTAATGCAAGTCAGATGTATCCTTGTCAAACATCATACCCTTCCAATGACTAATGTATTGCAATGGTAAATCTCCAGTAAAATTATTAAAAGAGAGATCAATGACATGTAGGCTTGCAAAGGGACATGAATGAGGTTGGACGAGTTGAGCAACGAGACCACCAAATTTGTTGGACCTTAGAACAAGAACTTGCAACTTAGGGAGTTTTTCCAACCAATGAGGAAAGGTACCATTCAACTGGTTGTCTGAAATATCCAATACGGTGAGTAACTTGCAGTTGCCCAGTGATCTTGGAATTCCTCCTTGAAAATTGTTTTTGTTGAGTTTGAGGGTATGCAAATTGCACTCATCTTTGAATAAATCAGGAATGGGTCCTTGTAATCTGTTTTCTTCCAAATTTAGCACGCCCATATTACTTTTGCCAAGGCATTTTGGAATGCTGCCACTCAATTTATTCTTGGACAAATCCAAGATATCAAAGTTTCTTACTTTGCAGATTGAGGAAGGGATTTTTCCAGTTAATTTGTTGTCTGAAATTGAAAAGAGATAGGTGGTTTCAGAGAGAAGGGAAGTGAGATTCCCTAATATATGGGAAACAACCTCAGTATCAAACTCATCAAATGTTTGGGGAGAGCATGGTGCAGATGATTGACATTCTTGTATCATGTTTAAGTGAAGATCAAGTATTGTAAACATGTTGATGGAATGATCAGGTAATGGCAATTCTAGACCGTTGAACATGTTGCCAGAAAGGTTCAGCTTGCTCAAATTCTTTTTCCATATCCATTTGGGTATCTCACCACCAAGTCTATTACCACCAATATACAGAGCCTTTAATTCCTTGATATCCTTAAGGAAATCTGGGAATTTTATAATTCTATTGTCAGAAAGGTCTAGACTAACTAATTCCTTCTGATTCTTGAGGAAATTTCTTGGTAATTCACTGATGTTGCAAGTATGCAAACTCAAGTAAGAAATCTGAGCACTGACAAAATTGATGTCACCACTATGATTATTGCTAGGGAGACCATCATAGGAAAGATTTCTATCTTCTTCTAAGTAGCTAAAGTCATTGAGTGAAAGGTCAAGGTATTGAATTGTACCTTTAATCTCTGAAATTGATCTCATCAGGTCTTCTCCTTTCAAATGGTTGCCATTCAAAAATAGTTGTAGTGAGAAAGAAGATGAGATGTTGTGAATAAGAGGAGGCTCATTTATCACTCCGTTGAATTGGTTATTGGACAAGTCCAACAACATTGATGGGGAAAAGAACAATGAAGAATGGATGGGCCCTTGGAGTAAGTTGTTGCCCAACCCTAGTAATTTAAGATTGGAGGACCTACCCTTGAAAAAGTAATCAGGAATTTGACCACTCAGACTATTGTATGAAAGATCCAACCATTTAAGCTGGGTAAGATTAGCAATGGAAGGAAGGATTGGCCCAGATAAGTTACAACTCTCGAGATATAAAACCTCCAAAAATTTAAGGTTCCCAATTGAACTTGGTAACAACCCTTGGAATTTTGTCTTGCTAGCAATCAAATATTGAAGAGTGGTGTTTATTTGAGGGAATTCAGGCAAATGAACAGAGAGGAGAGGGTTATCAGATAAGTCTATATAACTCAACTTGGGTTGAAGAAAGAAACTGCTTGGGAAATCTCCATACAATCCACAATCGGAAAGAGTAAGGATAGTGAGAGAAGTGAGGTTCATCAAAGAATTCGGTATCATGGAAGTAAGATTCTCGTTTTTGTGAAGGTGTAGCTCTCTTAGAGAACGAAACTTCGAGATCGATGCATCTGCAGGACCTGTAAGTGAACATTCAGCCAATGACAACACTTGAAGGTTAGAGAGTGCAGATGATAAGTGATGACACCAATGCCTATTTATTTGAGCAGACAAATTCACCCCATCAAGACGGAGTTCTCTTAACAGGGTTAAGGTTTGGACAAACGCTCTCAAATTTGGGATTTCAAGTTGAAACAAACCCCTCCTTTGAGAGAGGTCAAGTGAAACCAACTTGGTGAGATTTGAGATTTCAGATGGGATTTGGCCCTGAAAGTTATTCCAAGAAAGATCAAGAGAAACCAACTCAGTTAGATTTGAAATTTCAGATGGGATTTGGCCCAGAAAGTTATTTGAAGAAAGATCAAGAGATACCAATTGTATAAGCTGTGACATTTTTGACGGGAATGGTCCTGAAAAAGAGTTAGCTGAGAGGTTGAGATGCCGTAATCCAGAGAGTCTTACAAAGCCTGATGGTGCAAAGTGTTCAAAACTGTTCCTTGAGATGTCAAGCATTTGAAGTTGAAGGAGACTGAAGAGGGTACTATTGGAATGGATGGAACCATTGAGCGACGAATTGAAGAGAGCAAGGCCAACTACATGACCAGTAGTGCCATCGCAAGAGATGCCTTCCCAGAAGCAGCAATCAGTATTTGGCTTCCACGAGTTGAGAGATGAAGGATAGTTGGTAGAGACACTGGAGTGCTTTTGCTTAAATTGAAGCAAAGCAGAGCGCTCATCATGAAGACATAAATAAGAAGCAGGAGAAGGAGAAGGAGAAGAAAGGAAACAAGGCTGAAACAGAACTAGTAAGAAAAGAAGGAATTGGCAAGACATACTTCCTTTCTATTTCTTCAAAGGAACTAATTAAAAAAGGTTTGGGTTTTGTAAATGTTGGACGATTGATGCATGAAGGAGTTCATCTTGCCACTTATTTATAGACAAACCATGAGACAATCTTTAAGAAGAATCCTAATAGAAACGCTTTGTTTGTAAATACAGGATATATTATAAATTATATCCATTTTCTAAATCTATGAAGTTAAATAGTATGTAAATACGGGATATATGAAGTTGACTTGATTTATAGAGATGAGGTCAAGAAGAGAAGGAGATGAAGATGGAACATTCATGAAGCGCCTAACTCATCAAGTCTAGGAAGAACGGAGACTTTTCCTGAACGTGAAATGTAAGGGGTATAATATGAGAAATAATAAATTATGATGAAGATTAGTCACATTCAGTCAGTCATATATAAATAAATTTCAAATTGAATGTCTGTTTCAGAGAAGAATCTTATTAGTAGATACGCGTTGCATGGGTTTCAATCACTGGGGCTATTTAATATGAAGAGGTCCCGTCTCCCGTGAAGGAGAAGAAAAGAAACTAGTGCATCTAATAATTGACGGTGACTTTGCCGGGCTATTCCCACTCTTTGGCCCTACACTTTTGTGGTTGAGAAAGTCATTAGTGAGTTGAAGATGCCTTACCTAGTCGGTCTGAGCTTTCAAATTTCAGATTTTCACACGGTTCTTTTAGAGTGATAACAATAGATTTATTTTTCTCTGGTTGGATGCATGAGGTTATACATTTCCCTTATTTTCTCCTACTTTTTGGTCCCCTACACTTTTATAGTAGATGTGAAGGAGTAAAAGTGACAACCAGGCGTCTACAAATCATATACAACTTGAGAAACTACGACTATATCAAAGTGAGGAAGTTTCATGTGCACTGACCGACTCAGTCACCGTAAATCAAATTAGATGGCTGGGCCATTATTTCCTCAAATCCTGTTCAGGCTAAGTGTGGGTTAGGGGGAATTGGGGTCGTCAGGACCGAGTTTACATGCATCCCTAGTTGTGGTTGGAAGTTACATCCTCTAGAGTTAAGATTGAGGCCTCAAGCCCAAACAGAGGCTTCCCAATTCTATCTCTAATATATTATACAATTTGTTGTTCCATTGGCCTAAAATGAAGGGATTTTTGTTCGCGGCTGCGCGGATATCCTCCGCGCAGCCCTAGATTTTTGACACTTGTTGAGGAATTAATCTAACGGTTTCAGTTCATTAATGTTGTTTTTTAAATTTAAGTTCTTTTGCAATTTGCAACTTCACCCCCTTGATTCAAAGAAAATTCACAAAAAGGCAAAATTTGGGACAAATAGGGCACGACTCGAATTCATTTGCCCTAGTCCATGCTCTCTTCCATCGGCGGTAACCCAATCCATGTTCTCCGGTAGGTGAACGTCTAGATCGAAGTCTTGCTTCTTCGTCTTCGGTGATTCATTCTAACATGATGAACCTCTCTGCTCGAACTTAAGTGATTTTTAAGCTTCTTAATCTCTCTTAATCTCTTCCTGAGTTATAACATACTTAGGTTTCCAAGCCAAAAATCCAAGTTCCTAATTTTCTTCCGGGTGCAACAATTTAGGCTGAAGGCTTTTGGATGATCGCGTTTTGAAACTCCCACATATGGATTCTGATCAACAGATTGATAGTGATGAATTGATAATGCAGGGAATCAAAGATAGAGTTCAAGAGCTAAGAGCTAAGAAGATGGAGACAAAAAGTAAACGAAGAAGCATATGTGAATTTCAGTTCATTGATGATTACCCAGAAAACATTCAACTTGGAATATTTCTTCTGCCTTCTACCAAAAAGAAAAATTGGAATATTTCAGTTTTTGTGTTCATTTAACGACCTTCTATTTCCGTTTTGATTCATAAATTTACATAGAATCCATCTATAATATCAATATCAAATTAAAAGTAGAAAGGTGTTTTATTATGAGTTCACTGTGTTGTGTTGTGCTACCCTGAAGGTGAAAATCATTTCATTTATTTTCTCCAATCGAAACGGATGGATAGTAAAAGGAAAACTATTAACAAGAACTCATCCAGTACCCTAAATGGAAGAATCATGATCATCTCAGAAGCGATTACCAACTTTGATCGGTTGAGGAAGTTTGCTGTTTGTTCAAAATAAGAAATTCCATGTGATAAGCATCTCGATCTTCCTGAAAACCTCGATTTTCCTTTGACAAACCCTAGAACCCCAGTCAATAGAGGGGTTACAACGGTGAATGCCGTGAAATTGTGGGAGTGAAAGTGTAAATTTAATAACTTAATTGTATTCGGATTCTAATTTACTGTTTTGACCTCAATAAGTACCGTTGATATTTACACCTGCCATGTGTCATCATATTGAACCTGCACAGAGGATATCCGTGCAGGTGCGAAAAAAAATCCAAAATGAAGGTGTTGTCATTGTTGGCAACTTAAGTGGGCTTTGATATGGTACAGCAACACACAAAAAGGTTTCGAGAGAAAGAATCAAATTCAAATAAAGAAAACTCAAGAATCCCATTTTTGAGGGTCTCTATCCAGTTTTGATCAACCTCTTCATCGGATGGTCATCCAGTGTCCGTTGAGCCAATTTTTGGAGGAGAGCTTCACGACTTCTTGATCTTCAAATCCAACGGTGGGATTGTTCATTGGAGATCTCTAAGTTAGTCCGATTTGTACGTCAAAACACTCCTTGTTTAAGTCAGATAGGAACTCTGAGTTTGATTCAAACTCTGAGTCCAGTTTTGATCAACCTCTTCATCGGATGGTCATCCAGTGTCCGATTGAGCCGATTTTTGGAGGAGAGCTTCACGATTTCTTGATCTTCAAATCCAACGGTGGGATTGTTCATTGGGGATCTTGAAGTTAGTCCGATTTGTACGTTAAAACACTCCTTGTTTAAGTCAGATAGGAACTCTGAGTTTGATTCAAACTCTGAGTTAAATTAATCTATAAAAGGAGAGCAAACTCCAGCAAAAGTAAGGACGTTTTGAGGAGCTTGGGAAGAGAGTGGAGGTCGAACCAGAAGACGTTGGTTGGCTTTGGAGATCTGAAGCTTGGGAATAAAAGTTGCCGTTGAAGGAAGTCTTTTGTTTTGCTGAACAAGAAAGAAAGTGAAAGAGAAGGAAGAAGAAGCAGCAGAAGAAAAGAAGGGAACATGGTTGTGGTTACTTGCTTTCAAGAAAGATAAAGGGTTGTTGTTAGCCTGTCTGAAAAGTGCAGCAGAAGTGTGGTGGGCCCATAACCCAAGAGAAACAAGTATTGTTACCATGTATCTCACACAAGTTGAGGTAACCCGTATTCACAAGTTACTGTCTATTATTTTCTAGGTTATGTTTAATGATGAAGAATCTAGCTCATGAATGTAATTTGGGGAACTTGAATTATTGGTTTACATTGTGACCTAGCAAGTTGGAGCTTGTCTAGGGGGTTGGGGTTGGTGCCCTTGTCTGAATTGCATTTTAGACTATAGCAGGGATTGGTGTTCCTGGACTGTTGTAGCAGTCAAAATATCTAAGAGTGTATTGAGTAATATACGAAACGTTAGGTAGGTATTATTCCGTGGATGTAGGCAATTTGGCCGAACCACGTAAACTCTGGTGCATTGCGTTTTTTGTTTATTTTTCTTTGTTGCACATATTGGAGTGCCTTGATTGCAGAGTGGTGGTACACTGTCTGGTAGACCCAGTCACATTGTGGTGAATTTTTGAAGACACTGATTCACCCCCCCCTCTCAGTGTCAATCTGGGAATAAAAATTGGTATCAGAGCCCAGGTTCCAGAGAAGAGAAGTGTAACCATTTCGGGATTTGATCAGAGAGTTTGTAAAAATGGCCACAAGTGAAGGCAGCTCCAAAGACTTTAGGAACCATTTCAAAAGGAGAAGTCTTTTGACTAAGAACGAATGCTACTCCTCTGAAGAAGAATCAGATGAAGACAATGACTTAACTAAGAACGAATGCTACTCCTCTGATGATGATAATGAAGACACTGAAGGTGAAATTGATTATGTTGGTGAATTGTACTTTGCCTTGCTTGATCTCAAAAAGGAAAGGAAGAAAAATAGAGAAATGAAGAATCAAATTGAAAATTCTGAGACAACAATCAAGGAGTTGACTGTCACAATTAGTGAATTGGAACATGTTATAAATGATTCATCATCTTACCTCTCTCTCAAGTGTGAAGAGTTTGAAGAACTTGAGAAAGAAGTTGGAAGGTTAAGATTAGAACTTGAAGGAGAACAAAAGAGGAGTTATTTAGAAGCTACCACATCATCCACTCCAGTTACATTGAACTTTAAGGACAAGACAGTTGAAAATCAAGTGACAGAGACTACTCACTTTACTTCTACTTGGGGAAGAGATAAGGTACTAGATGAGATCTTGAGTGTTCAGAGGTCACCTCATATTAAAACTGGTCTTGGATACTCAAAGGGGGAATGTTCAAATGTAAATAAGACCAATGGAAATAGAAATACAACAAATCCAATGAGTCTTGATGAGGAGCACCAAAATAATCCATATATTGGGAAGACCAAGCCAAAGATGAGTAAAGAAGGCTATACTGGAGCTTATCATAAAACATTTAATGGTCAAGGCTTTAATGGGTATTGTTATGGATGCAATAACTTTGGACATAAAGTGGCAAACTGTAGAAGACAAAACAAGGTTGTGGCATTCAACAACATAAACAGATTTGCTCCATTGGATAAGGTTAAAATAGAATGCTTCAGGTGTTTCAAGTTAGGACATATTGCAAGGTATTGTTGGACTGCTCTTCCTCCACAGAAGGAGATAAACCTTCCCCAAAAGCTAGCTCAAAGACATGCACAAACAATTCAAAGAAAATCGAGGGAACCTATTGATGTATCAGATAAAGCAGTTTGGGTTGAGAAAGGACAAAAAGGAAAAATGATAAATTCCTTGGTAGTTCAAACAGCTTTCAAGGCTCATAGTAGTGAGGCACCTTGGATTCTTGATAGTGGGTGTTCCACACATATGACAGGTGACAAGAATAGGTTCTCAAGCCTTGATGTAGTGAAAGGTGGTTCAGTGAGATTTGGCAACAATTATGGGGCCAAGATTGAAGGTAGAGGCTCAGTTAAGCTGGATGAAGGAAAGTTAAAATCCAATAATGTTCTATATGTGAGTGGGCTCAAACACAATCTTCTTAGTGTGAGCCAAATCTGTGATGGTGGATATGAAGTTCTTTTCACTAAAGAAGGTTGTGAAATCAAGAAGCCAAAAAATGGCAAAGCAGTGGCTTTAGGAACCAGAACAATCGGAAATTTATATGTCTTATCAAACAGGTGCATGGTGAGTCAAGAGGATGAAAGCTTGTTATGGCATAGGAGATTGGGGCATATAAATTTCAAGAATCTTGCCAAGCTCAGTAAAAGGGAAGTTGTGAGAGATCTTCCAAAGATTAAAAGGCCTTCAAATCATGTATGTGGTCCATGTCAAAAAGGGAAGCAAACTAGAGCCACTTACAAGCCCAAGGAGTATCACATATGCAACTCCCTTGATTTAATTCACACTGACTTATGTGGTCCTATGAGAACAGAAGCTTTTGGAGGAGAAAGGTACTTCATGCTTTTCATTGATGAATGCACAAGAATGACTTGGGTATCCTTTCTAAAAGAGAAGACACAGGCATTGGACAGCTTTATAGCTTTTAAGAAGCTAGTTGAAAATGAAACAGGGAAGACTATAAAATGCCTAAGATCAGATCAAGGTAAGGAATATACATGGAGAAAATTTTCAGAATTTTGTAGTGAGCATGGCATAAAAATCCAACATTCAGCTGCTAGGACTCCACAACAAAATGGAGTAGTGGAAAGAAAGAATCGAACTGTTCAAGAGATGGCAAGAACAATTCTCTCTGAAAGTAATATATCAAAAATGTTTTGGAGAGAAGGAGTCTACAGTTTAGTCTACATCTTAAACAGGTGCATGGTGGGACCAAATAAATCAAAAACTCCATATGAAATGTGGTACAGCAGGAAGCCAACTGTGAAGCATTTTAGAGTTTTTGGGTCCAAATGTTTCATCAAGAGAAAGGAAGAAAATTTGGGAAAGTTTGATGACAGGGCTGATGAAGGTATCTTTTTGGGGTATTCTTCTAAGAGCAAGGCATACAGGTGCTTCAACAAAAGACTTCGAAAAGTTGTAGAAAGCTCAGATGTGAAGATAGATGAAAATCTACCTCAGCCCAAATTTGTTGCAACTGAGGACTCGACCTTAGACAATGTTGAAGATAATGAAGAGTTTGAAAATGAGACTCCACATGGAGTAGAGTCCGATGAACATGAGTCTGATGTTGAACCAGAAAGAGATGGAAGACCCAAGGATAACAAATGGAACAAAGTGCATCCTCCAGATCAAATCATTGGCACATTAGATGAAGGGATACAAACAAGAAAGCTAAAGAAAAAGAAGACGACTTTCTCACTGATATCTCAAGAAGAGCCCAAGTCAGTCCATGAAACTTGTAAAGATGAAAATTGGGTGAAAGCAATGAATGAAAAGCTTGACCAAATTAAAAAGAACAACACTTGGGAACTAGTTCCTAGACCAACTGATAAGAATGTTATTGGCACCAAGTGGGTATTTAGAAATAAAATGAATGACGAAGGGCAAGTTGTCAGAAACAAGGCCAGATTGATGTGTAAGGGATATGCTCAAGTAGAAGGGATAGATTTTGATGAAACTTTTGCTCCAGTGGCAAGGTTGGAATCCATTAGAATGTTCCTAGCTTTGGCAGCCTTTAAGGAGTTTAAAGTTTATCAAATGGATGTTAAATCAGCCTTTCTAAATGGTGATTTAGAAAAACAAGTCTACATTGAGCAGCCGGATGGATTTGAAATAGGTGATGATCCAAATATGGTATGCAAACTCAAGAAAGCATTATATGGTTTGAAACAAGCTCCAAGAGCTTGGTATTCACGACTGGACACTTACTTGTTACAATTAGGTTTAAGGAAAGGAACCGTGGACAGCAACCTCTATGTCATGGCTGAAGATTGTAGTAAATTGGTAGTTATTGTGTATGTGGATGACATCATCTTTGGAGGTCACTGTGATGAAGTCTGTCAAGGTTTTGCAAGGAAGATGAGTACAGAATTTGAAATGTCCATGTTTGGAGAGTTATCCTACTTCTTGGGTTTACAAGTAAATCAAATGGCAAGTGGCATATTCATATCTCAAATAAAGTATGTTAAGGAAATGTTAAAGAAATTCATGATGGAAGATTGCAAACCAGTGGGAACTCCTATGGTGGTTGGATGCAAGTTGAGCTCAAGTGATGAGTCCCCCTCAGTTGATCAAACTCACTATAGATCTATGATTGGGAGTCTCTTATATCTAACAGCATCAAGACCAGACATTTTACAAGCAGTGTGTCTTGTGTCAAGGTTTCAAGCAAACCCAAAGGAGACTCATCAACAAGCAGTGAAAAGGATTTTCAGGTACTTAAAAGGGTCTATGGAATATGGGTTATGGTATCCTAAGTCTAAAGACTTCACACTTGCAGCCTTCTCAGATGCAGATTGTGCCGGAAGCATTGATGACAGAAAGAGCACTAGTGGAGGTGCATTCTACTTGGGGAGAAGTTTGGTTGCTTGGCATAGTAAGAAGCAAGATTCTATATCTTTGTCTACAACAGAAGCTGAATATATAGCAGCTGCAACCAGCTGTACTCAAGTGATTTGGATGAAGAGACAAATTTTTGATTTTGGCATCAAATGTGATAAAGCTATAGCTATCAAGTGTGATAACATGAGCGCTATCAATATCTCCAAGAATCCAGTGCAACATTCTAGGACCAAGCATATTGATATAAGATATCACTTTTTGAAAGAAAAAGTGATAAAAGGTGAAGTGAGCTTGGAGTTTGTTACCACAGAAAATCAAGTGGCTGATATCTTCACAAAACCACTGTCCAAACATAGTTTTGAGAGATTAAGAGTAAAGCTTGGGGTTGTGGCTCCAAGGGGGAGTAAGTGAGAAAATACATAGAACATCATCTCTCCATAGGATAGGAAGGTGCGGTGGGCACTCCTATGGAATAGTCTTTGTAGGGGGAGCTCTATGGTAGGGGGAGCACAAAGCACCCTTTGTACTTCTTGTCAAAGGGGGAGAGAAAAGGAGGTTGAGTTGCCAACAATCCCAAAGGGGGAGATTGTTGTTCCATTGGCCTAAAATGAAGGTGTTGTCATTGTTGGCAACTTAAGTGGGCTTTGATATGGTACAGCAACACACAAAAAGGTTCCGAGAGAAAGAATCAAATTCAAATAAAGAAAACTCAAGAATCCCGTTTTTTAGGGTCTCTGTCCAGTTTTGATCAACCTCTTCATCGGATGGTCATCTAGTGTCCGATTGAGCCGATTTTTGGAGGAGAGCTTCAAGACTTCTTGATCTTCAAATCCAACGGTGGGATTCTTCATTGGAGATCTCTAAGTTAGTCCGATTTGTACGTCAAAACACTCCTTGTTTAAGTCAGATAGGAACTCTGAGTTTGATTCAAACTCTGAGTCCAGTTTTGATCAACCTCTTCATCGGATGGTCATCCAGAGTCCGATTGAGCCGATTTTTGGAGGAGAGCTTCACGACTTCTTGATCTTCAAATCCAACGGTGGGATTGTTCATTGGGGATCTTGAAGTTAGTCCGATTTGTACTTTAAAACACTCCTTGTTTAAGTCAGATAGGAACTCTGGGTTTGATTCAAACTCTGAGTTAAATTAATCTATAAAAGGAGAGCAAACTCCAGCAAAAGTAAGGACGTTTTGAGGAGCTTGGGAAGAGAGTGGAGGTCGAACCAGAAGACGTTGGTTGGCTTTGGAGATCTGAAGCTTGGGAATAAAAGTTGCCGTTGAAGGAAGTCTTTTGTTTTGCTGAACAAGAAAGAAAGTGAAAGAGAAAGAAGAAGAAGCAGCAGAAGAAAAGAAGGGACCATGATTGTGGTTACTTGCTTTCAAGAAAGATAAAGGGTTGTTGTTAGCCTGTCTGAAAAGTGTAGCAGAAGCGTGCATGGTGGGCCCATAACCCAAGAGAAACAAGTATTGTTACCATGTATCTCATACAAGTTGAGGTAACCCGTATTCACAAGTTACTGTCTATTATTTTTTAGGTTATGTTTAATGATGAAGAATCTAGCTCATGAATGTAATTTGGGGAACTTGAATTATTGGTTTACATTGTGACCTAGCAAGTTGGAGCTTGTCTAGGGGGTTGGGGTTGGTGCCCTTGTCTGAATTGCATTTTAGACTATAGCAGGGATTGGTGTTCCTGGACTGTTGTAGCAGTCAAAATATCTAAGAGTGTATTGAGTAATATACGAAACGTTAGGTAGGTATTATTCCGTGGATGTAGGCAATTTGGCCGAACCACGTAAACTCTGGTGCATTGCGTTTTTTGTTTATTTTTCTTTGTTGCACATATTGGAGTGCGTTGATTGCAGAGTGGTGGTACACTATCTGGTAGACCCAGCCACATTGTGGTGAATTTTTAAAGACACTGATTCACCCCCCCTCTCAGTGTCAATCTGGGAATAACACAATTTAATTGTTAGGGATTATAAGATTACTATATTAAAAAAAAAAAAATTCTTCTTTCAAATACCTCGTTGAGAATAAAAGAAATGAAAAATCGAAGTGCTAGAACTTAATTGTTTACAGATTGACTTGGGTTGGAAATGCATGTCAGATTGGAGCAGAACTAGAAGGAGATATTTGATGTTATTGAGTTAGAGAATGGAGATCTACCCCCCCCCCCGGTGCTTCATGTTGTTTCATGTTCTTAGATCCTTAAACTTGCTACATACTTTTTGATGAAATTTCTTGTAATCTTCGGCCATTGACACCCAATTCCATTTTAATTCAGCCCAATCGGAATGTCTTTATGTTTGTTGTTCTTGATTAACACACCTATTTCACATTTTGGAAGAAATCTAAAGAAACTTTTGTTAAAGTGTATAATGATGATGATGAGCTTTTGAAAGAAATCTAAGAAATTCTTAGTATTACATTTTTCATTTTTTTGTTGAAAGAAACAAAATACACATTAAATAATGGAACTACAAATACAAGCTTGCGGCGATAGGATTTTTGTCCCTAAATCTGTATATTTAGGTCTTTCTCCTGCAATTGTTTCTACCCACAATTGGATGTTGTGGTCCTGGAAAGGTGTGCTTTTTGTATCTTCTAGCATGTCTAAGATAGTAACAAGCTGAACAATATGTTGTGAGTGCCACTTAGTCAAGATCAGAAGAGGGAAGATGTGATCCAATTGCTTAGCATTGTTCCAAATTCAGTGAATCGTTATTTTCTCCTTGGACATTAGGGTTAATCCACAAGACATGCCCTCTAAAGTTGCCTTTGTTGTATCAACGCCATCCACGCTCCCCCATTCTAGGAATGTAATCGTACCTTTCTCAAGCAATCCCCATAACCAACCAGTTTTTTTTTTCCCGCATGCTAACGTTCCCCTACACAAATTAGAATTGAGTCATTACTATGTTGATAAGTGAGAAGAGACTTACAAATACACATTTGGGGGTGATTCATGATGATTCCCAAGTCTCCTTCTTTTGTGTTAATTGGGTATAGTTGCATATCAGAAGACCATTTATTTATAAACTCGATGGCTTTAAGTGGATTTGGAGTTCTATTATTAAAGACAACACCATTACAAAAAGACCAAATAGTATAACATGTGAGGAAAAACATGTTGAAGAACCACTTAAGAGTAGCTTTATCCAGTCCAGCATGAAGCAAATGAAGGCAAAGTTGCAACAGATTATTGTGGTGGATATGGTCCACTCAAAGGCCTAATGGTTCCGACGCCCTTATCCGTCTACTCAATTTGCATTCCATAAACAAATGGCAAATCATCTCCTCGCATTTGGCACAAAGAGGACAATCAAATTGGATCATTGTCCATCAACCAATGATCGCCTTAACTGGAATTCCTGCATGCAAAGATCGCCGGAAGAAAATTTTAAATTTAGGATGAATTGGTAATTTCCATAGGACGCATCACCAATCTATATTGGAATTACTACAAATAGCATATTCTTTATTAATAGTTCTACTGTAAACATTAGCGGTGAAACAGCCATTCACAGCGAGTTTTGATACCCAGCAGTCTGGTTCGCTACTGAGAGAGATATTGTTGAGGGCAAGTTGAGATTGAGCAGAGAAGGAAGCCCTGATTTCTTCTATCAAAGAAGCTCGATGTTGAATCACCTTAGATAAGCTAACATCCCTTTGTTGGAAATGGGAGTTGAACTCCCCAATAGTATGATTCTGTGTTGATTCCACCAAAGGGTCAAACAAGAAAGAAGTAGATGGTCCATTTCCTACTCTCCTAAACACTAATCCTACAAGAGCTGGAATAACTTTCCACAACCTGTTCCAAAAAAGTAAGCCCTTTTTTTGAGAAATTTTAGGGTCAAAGATAAAGGTCTTTGGAAACTACTTTGCTTTAAAGCATTTAGCCCATATAGATTCTGGTTCATTAATCCGTCTCCACCCTTGTTTAAGAAGCAAAGCACGATTCACATCCTCAAGCTTTTTGAAACCTAAACCCCATTTTCTTTAGGCATGCAACACTTATCCCAAGCTATAAGTGTTAGGTGTTTATCTGAAACAATGTGCCCAAGCCAAAACCTATGACACAACAAATCCATTTTTCTACAAATTCCTTAGGAAAAATATAGTATTGCATATGATAGACAGGCAAAACAGCTAGCACAGATTGCACAATAATTTGTCTCCCAGCATAAGACAATAAGCAAGCTTTCCAACCACTCAATTTTCTCTCCATTTTGGTTAGGAGAGGCTGTAAATCTTTGATTCTAGATCTAGAAGGAAAGAGATCAGTACCAAGATAGAGAGCCTTTTTTCCAAACTGTTTGACTCCCAGAATACCAATAAGTTTATATTTGGTATGCTGATTCACATTCCTACTAAAGAAAATTTCACTTTTCTCCACATTAATAACCTATCCTGTAATGTTAGAGAATAGATCAAGAATAACTTGAAACACACATGCATCCTCCACATTGGCTCCACAAAACAAAAATGTATCATCAGAAAAAGAAGAAGAAAAAAAAAACACAAAACAGATGAGAGATCTTAGGAGCATTCCTAGGAATCCTTAAGCCTTGAAAGGCATTGACACTTCTAAAATTGGAGAGTAATCTGGATAAAGAACTCCATGACAAGGAGGAATAGATATGGACTTAGAGGACACCCTTGTCAAAGTCCTCTGTTGCCGGTGAGCCAAGAATATGGAGACCCATTGATTTTGATTTAAAAAGTGGCCGATGAGATCAGAGTAGAGATAAGGTCACAACATTTGGAGTTAAAGCCTAAACATTGCAAAATTTTCATAAGAGAGTTCCATTCAACTCTATCATAAGCTTTAGACATATCAAGCTTAAGGGCCATAAAACCCTGCTTACTCCTAGTGTGTGACAAGAAATGAAAAACTTCATGCACAACCATGATGTTATCATGAATCTGTCTAGATGGAACAGAAGTACCCTGAAAAGGAGGCATGAAATCACTCAACAAAGGTCTCATTCTACGGGCTAGAATTTTAGCAAGAATCTTGTAGGACACATTGCACAAGCTAATGGGTATGAAGTCAGTCACTTCAGAAGGATCGTCCTTCTTTGGGATGAAACACAACAAAAGTGTGATTAACACCAAAGGTAAAGTAGCATAACGAAAGAAATTCTGTACAAACATTAAAATTTCATTTTTTACAATCTCTCAAAATTTCTGGAAGAATACCGCCTGGAAACCATCGAAACCTAGAGCTTTAAATGCCCCAATAGAGAAAACAACATACTTGATCTCTGCCTCATCAAGCATATCAGCAATGCAATTAGAGTTAAAGAACGAGGGGAGAAGGCAAAAACAAATCATTAAGAAAAGAACTATCAACAAGCTTGGGAGAAGTGTATAATTTAATCATGTAATCACCAAAACAATTAGCAATCAAAGCAATTTCAGAAATGACACAATCCCCTTCATTTAAGAATTCAATTTTCCTCTTTTGGTATTAATACGTGAAGAAAGATGATAAAATCTAGTATTTCTATCACCACTCACCATATACAATTTTGTAGCTTTTTGGAACCATAATATTTCTTGGGCTTTGTAGATCCAACCGAGCCATGCCTTTTTTTTATTTATTATATTCTAACCAGTTGGGGGCAGATGAGGTTTTAATAGCCCAAAGTTCAGCTTCAATTCTCTCACAAAGGGACTGAACATTCCCAAACTTCCCGTTATTCCACCTTCTAAGAAATATGGCAAGATCAAGTTTTTGATTAAGGGGAACATTACCTAGACCCAATTGCTGGAAAGATCCTGAAAGAAATATGGATGATCATGCCAGGCAGCTTGGTAGTGAAATAATTTCCCGCCACTTAACAGAAAAGGGTTAGTATTAAGGAGGGGAGAATGATCAGAACCAATAGCTGGGAGTTTTGAAAGCTTTAGATTTGGAAATACGTCCAAAATAGTAGGAGAAAAGAACACACACTCTAATTTTTCCCGAGTTAAAAGCGGAGGTTTTTTGTGGTTGGACCATGTGAACATAGGACTAGTGCCAAATAGTTCCACCAAAGAAAAGGAGTTGATTAGATTCTTGAGGAAAGAGAGTGCAGGTGATGGCCGAAATAGTCCCCCACACTTATTAGAGGCAATCATAACTTCATTGAAATCACCACAAAGAAGGAAAGGATAAAAAATTGCTTGAAGTGATCGAAAGAGAGATTGCCAATAGGTAATTCAATCTGGGTATTGGGGTGGGGCGTAGATGAAAACAACCACAAAGGAGAGATGCAATGAGTGAAATTGTATGCCCACAAAACTAGAAGAAAAAAAATAAGACGTTGAATTTAATAATTGTGCGAGCAAGAACCCAAAGCCCTCCTTGAAACCATCACACACCCCTACTAGGAATTTCAAAACTAGAGGATAATTGATAGAACTGTTTCCCAAATTTTGGCATTATATCCAGTTAAGATTTACATTTGGTTTCACATAGAAACAGAACATTAGGATTAGACTTGCTACAAAGTTTCCCTAGATTCTGCATGGAGAATTTGCCATTGATGCCCTGTACATTCCAAGAGAGGATCATCATCTTTACTTTAAACAAAAAGGTAGAAAGCCATTAGAGATTGCACTAATTCTTTTTCAAAATCCACTTCCACTTTAGACAAAAAGTGATACTACAAAAGCGTTTACAACAGAAAATTAAACACGCTAACTGGATTCTAAATAAAAACCAAGAGTTAGTTCTGATATTGTTGGACAGAAACAGGGAGCACTTGATAAAGCACAGACATAACATCAATTGCCAAGAACTAATTAGCGAAGAAATCATGGATCTGGGAAAATAGAAGGCCATAATATTTGTGGAAACCAACAAAAATCCAAGAGAAGATAGAAAAACAAAGCGTAGAGATGAAGAGGATTGAAAGCAATAATTGAAATACAAGGTTCACCTGGTTTTCCATCAGAGGTTGATTTGTCATCGAGTTTTGAAATAAGGTTGCCAAAAAAAATTTCAGGAAAGTATTTTCTGCCCTATTGAGGACTCTTGAGTCAATGTCACCTTTGATTTGATCTAGCAGGTTATCAGGAACAGCAGTCATGGTCAGTAAAGAGTCAACCTTTTGTCTTAAAGGCCTCAAAGGGGTTGAAGATTGGGGTGGGCAGGGTTTGGGATTGGATCATTTGATGCGGGAGAAGTATGTGGTTCGGGCTGTGTGATCTCTTTCATTTGTGGGCGTGTTTACTGGGACCTGAGCTCCAACTCTCATCATCTCCCGAAGCATTAGCAGCAGCATCAGCTTTTTTGGAGACATCACCATGCATACCACCTACCCTAAGGTTATGGTGGTTACAGTATACATGATAAATATTAATTGTCTTTGCATGTCAGTCAATTCTTTCTCTTTCAACCCATGACATTTGTGCAAACTTCGGTCATGGCCATCCAGCTCAACAACTTAATTACCCCAATCAAAAACCGAGATCTTAAAAGATTTGAGAGGTTCCTCAGAGAGAAGAGAGGAAGAAATCATCAGATTGGTCACCTTTATCATCACTAACAATCTCATTCTTTTCATATGGTAGCACTTCACCATCTTCTTTAACCATGCCTTCATCACATTCCATCTGATTGAGACCCGGAGGCAAATTTTTTGAAGGTCCATGATTCTTCAAAATTTCAGAAAGTTTGGACACTTTTTGGGCTTTGAAAGCCAACAACTTCTCCAATGTTTTTGAAGACAAAACTTTGGACAAGCCAAACCAAATAGGGGTAGCTTTGGCTTTTTTGAAAAACCCAGATAAGTTTAAGTCCTTATTAGAACTTCCATCAGATAGTCTTCTAAAAGGGCAACCTCCATCCGAATGGGTTAAACGACCACAACAAGTATAGAGAAGTTTCACTTAAAATTTGCACTTCAAGTGCACAAATTCACCACTATCAGTCCCTAGCGCCACCTGGAATTCGACTGCATCGGCTAAATCAAACATAATTTTTTCTCAAGCCACTCTTGAAGACAGACCAAGGTCTTTGAGGTGTAGTTGAACATCAACAACCCTTCCAAGCTGTGAAGCAACTTTAGCAATCTCTTTGGATGAGTAGCAGCTGTCCCTGACATCATGGAATTGAACCCAAATTGCCACCGGGGGAGTTGGGTCACCAAGTTGATAAGAAACAAGGAAGGGTTCCAACGCCATATGAAAGAGCATATTGTCTATCCACCATGGTGCCTTAGAAAGCATAATGTTCCTTTGATCACTAGTAACAAATTCTATTGCAAAGAACCCTTCGTTGAAGCAGCAAATCATGGTCACACCAAGGTCCCAGCAGGCAATCAATCTTTCCGTCATCATCATAGAGGTGAAATTCAGAGAGGAAGAAACTTTCGGGTAGCCTATCAAATGACCAAAGAAGGCTTTATCACTTTGTTTGCCAGGGATCAACTTTGACATTAGTCCATCAAACAAGGAAACCCCAGAGCCAGTGATCCTCCATACTGCTGCATCTGAAGTTTCGAAAGCCATCTTCTACTCACACCGGTCTAGAGGCTGTAGGAGACCCAACCAAATAAAGGCAGCCTTGGACTGGCCAGTGCTCCGAAACATTAGAGAACTAAGGGGCTTCCTTGGATTAACGGGTAATTAATTTCGATTTATTCACTGGTATGCTCATGTTGCAGCACCTTTGCAGCACTATTAAAAAAAAGGAAGTTATATGTGGATGCCAGTAACTCAAAAAGCCTTTGAAAGCCTCCAATAAATACTTACTTTTGCACCGGTATTGGCATTTTCGGACTTCAACCATCCCTTCATAGTGGAGACTGACGCGTCAGAAGAAGGAATAGGGGCAATGTTTTCTCAAGATCATTGTCCCATCTCATTCTTCAACAAGAAGTTGCGGCTAAAGATGATGATAGCTTCAACATATGTTCATGAAATGTATGTGGTAACTCAGGCTATAAATCAGTGGCTACAATACCTCCTTGGGCAGCAATTCACCATTGTTACAGATCAGTGAAGCTTCCATGAGCTCACCACACAAGTCATCCAGACCCCAAAGCAATAGCACTAGCTCTTGAAAATCCTTGGTTTCACGTTCGACATCGTCTGTATACCCGGTACGGAGAACTCTGCAGCTGATGCTCTATCCCACCGACCACACCTAGTGGCGTCCCTTTTTACATTCTCCATGCCGATGCTGAACTTTTTGGATGTTCTAAAAGCAGAAATTGAATCTGATACGAAATTCTGCCAACTACGGGATGACTTGCTACAGAAACCTACAAGGGTGGAGGGATATTCAACAAAATAGGGGTTGCTATTTTTCCACCATCATCTGGTGATTCTTGAAGCAACCTTGAAGCATCTCCCCAGAGGTTGCTATTCTTGCAGGAGTATCACACCAATTCAGATGGTGGGCATGCAGGCTTTCTCAGAACCTACCATCAGGTAGCAGTGAACCTTATTGGAAGGGAGTCCGTTCAGATGTGCACAATTTTGTGAGGGAATGAGTTATTTGCCAATAGATGAAATCCATCAAAGCGGTCCCTAGGGACTCCTCCAGCCCTTGCCCATCCTAGAGAAAGTTTAGGAGGATGTTTCTTTAGATTTCATCACCTCCCTTCCCAACTCGCAAGGGAAAACTACCATCTTGATGGTAGTTGACAGACTGACGACGTATGCACCTTTTTGTGCGATGGGCAGTATTATCACAAGTAAAAAGGTTGATGAGGTTTTTCTCCATGAAATTATCAAATTGCATGGCATACCCCGTTCATTGGTGTCTAATTGTGATCCACTGTTCATCATAAATTTCTGGCAGGAATTATTTCATCTTTAGGGAACAACTTTAGCCATGGGGAGCACCTACCACCAGCAAACAGAGGTCCAGATGGAAGCTTTAAACAAATGCGTGGAGCAATATCTCAAAAGTTATGTGGCAGATGAATCAAACCTATGGGTTAAGTACATTCCTCTTGATGAATTGTGGTACAATACATCCTTTCATAACACCACCGGAATGACACCATTTGAGGCATTTGTGTGGGTGTGCACCACCCACCTTTGCACAGTACACTCCCAACTCTACAAAGAATGAAGTGGTAGATACAGAACTACAAACCAAAGCTTCCCTACTCCATACACTTCGCTCTAACTTGCTCAATGCTCAAGAGAAGATGAAATACGTTGCAAAAAAACATCAACAGGATGTGGAATTTGCAAACAGGGACTTAGTGTGGGTAGAGCTCCGACCTTATCAGCAAACCTCTGTGGCATTGCTTGCTCATCAAAAACTAGGACTCAAATTCTTTGGGCCAATTATAGCTCACTTCAGCAAGGTCTCCTACAAGCTAGACCTCCCAACTGAAGCTAGAATTCACCTAGCATTCCATGTTTCATTGCTCAACAAATTCATGGGTGATATAGCTAGTATTCTGTCATTTTCCCACCAATTTTGGCAGATTCCACCTAGCTGGTCCCTTTGGCTATTATGAATCGCTGTCACATCCGTCAAGGGAACCAGTCTATGGACCAAGTTCTGGTGCAGTGGTCTAATTTTCCACTTGAAGACACCACTTGGGAGGACGTCTGTAAGATCCGACAACTTGCTCCTAATCTGAACCTTGAGGACAAGGTTTTGCCGTAATAGGTGGCCAATGTTACGAAGCATGTACCTTCAGTTGGTGTAGGGGATACGTGAGCGAGTGAGAGGGACATTCAGGGGACCACACCCAAGACCACAAAGGCCACGATGGGCGACAAGCAAGAGCAAGATCAAAGCACCACCGTAGTGGCAGCAAGACCACACAGTGAGAGGAAACCACCGGTGAGTTTAAAGGATTATGTGTAAAGGAGGGAAAGGGACAATTAGCGATGGGAAGGAGTTTTGTGATCACGATAGGAGTGGATGTAAGGGATTAATTGTAGGGTTAGCACTAGAAGCATTGTAGGGTTTTGAAGAGAGCAGTATATAAGTTGTAACTGCGAATAATCAGTATGAATGAAATATTTTCTTCTTCCTTGGAGGCGTCACCGTCGAAGCTGGCTGTCTTCCCTTGAAACGTTAACAGAGCTAGTGTTTTGTTAAAGGTAGGAAGAAGTAGTGGTTCCTCGGAACTGCAAGCAGTAATGGATGCTCTTATTGCGGCTGACGAATTGGGTGTGTTTGAGCAATTTTCTTTAGCCAAGATCATCACTAACCGCAAGACTTTATGTGACGCTTTACCTTGTCCTATTAGGCATTGGCCATATGGCCTTCTTCTCTCTCTTTTTGGGTTTGTAAATAATAGTCTTAAAATAGCTCCTTCATTAGACACCAACTCTGTATACATTCAGGGTTTACTAATATGCTATGAAACAATGGATGTGTGTGTATATATATAGTTTCTTGGTTTGGCGAATAAAAGAAATTGCAGAAATTCATTTCTTTCCAAAGTGAAGTGAAGAGCCACACTTCACATAATCCAAGCAGACTTGGAACAAAAGAGAGCTCACTCGAGGCAAACAAGGGAATATAGTGGATCATTTCCCAATTAGGGTAGCACAAACTTCTCCCCCAAAGCTTCTTCACAACAAAATGGGGGTGGTATTGACATCTGAATAATAATAAATAAATTTCAAAGTGACCCTAGTGGGGTCCCACATAGACCCTACCGAGTTTTTTGGTGAAGAAGCATCCAGGGATGTGATTAAGACTCAAGAAAGCTTAGTTAGGGGTTCAGAATTGAATCAATATGAAACACGTTAGGACGTTACCCTTCCATGATATGAAGGGGATTTTTGGAACTTACAAGATAAAAAATGATGACTCTTAATGTAATATATTGACATAGTGTACTCTAGCGCAATTTAAGGTAATATTTCCGGGTGTTTATGTTAATTTAGCATACACTTGGGTTGTCTGTGCTATTCATTATATATCTTAGGGTGTCTCTAAAATTTTCCCATAGAAAATATTAAATATAGATACATTAAAAGGTGGCTCAACATCTGACTCAACCCAAAGACGAGTACACACAAGCATAGAAACATAATAAAAGAACAAAATTGCAAAAGCAAATATAGGAAATTTCATTGTCGATATGGATTCATTTCTCTCTATTCTGGAATTTGGTTTTGCTTGTCCCTTTCCTCTGTTTGGACACCACAAGCCTAGAAATGAACTCAGAACATCTGTTTTTTTCTCCAGAATAACTCTCGTCCAACAACCGATCCAACTATAACACTGGCGCATTATCCTACCAATGCAAACCTCCAATCGAACAAACATGTTTCATCATGATCATCATCATTTCCTTTTCGGATTGTCAATGTGGGAGGTAAAACTCTGCACTTCTTTGTCAAAGGAAAACTACATAATCCTGCATTTCCCTCATAGGAAGCATTTGAAAAGTGTTGAATTGGCTCCCTTGTGGAATAATTCCTATTAAGTTGTTGTAAGATAGATCCAAGACTTCAAGGAATGTCAAACTTACCAATTGCATTGGGATTTCTCCAAAGAGTTTGTTTCAAGAAAGGTCTAGTGACTCAAGACCACTTAGATTTCCCATCGAAAATGGAATTCGACCTATTAGGCTATTTCGAAACAAGTTTAGCACATTGAGTGCTTTCAAGTTTCCCAATGCATCAAGGATCTTTCCTACAAAATAATTGCTAGATAGATCAATGGTGGTGAAGGTGGTTAAAATTCTCTGCATGTCCAGCTCTGTTCCCTTCTCAGTAATTACAATTGTGTCTTGATAGTATGCAAGATTATTTGCATTATAGTAATACAAGTCGGATACATACCTGTTACACATCATAGCCTTCCAATGACGAATGTATTGCAATGGTAAATCTCCCGTAAAATTATTGAAAGAGAGATCAATGACATGCAGGCTTGGGAAGGATAAGAATGAGCTTGGATAGGTTGAGTGATGGGACCACCAAATTTGTTGGACCTTAGAACTAGAACTTGCAATTCAGTGAGATTTTCCAACCAATGGGGAAAGGTACCACTCAACTGGTTGTCTGGAATATCCAATATAGTGAGTAACTTGCAGTTGCTTAATGATCTTGGAACTTCTCCTTGGAGATTGTTTTCATTGAGTTTCAGGGTAATGCAGATTGCACCCATCTTTGACATCAAGAGGAATGGGCCCATGTAATTTGATCCTTTGCAAATTTAGCACACCCAAATTGCTATTGTTGAGGCATGTTGGAATGTTGCCACTCAATTGGTTGTTGGACAAATCTATGACCTCAAAATTGCTACCCTTGTAGATTGAGGAAGGGATTTTTTCAGCTAATTTGTTGTTTGAAATTGAGAAGAAATAGGTGATTTCAAAGAAAAAGGAAGTGAGATTCCCTAAGATATGGGATACAACCTCCCTGTCATACTCATCAAATGTTTGGGGAGAGCATGGAGAAGATGATTGACATTCTTGCATCATGTTTGAGTGAAGATCAAGTACTTCTAATATGTTGAAGGAGTGATTAGGTAATGGCAATTCCAGACCTGTGAACACATTCTCAGAAAGGTTCAGCTCTCTCAGATTCTTTAGCCATATCCATTGGGTATCTCACCACCAATTATGTTGCCATCAATACGTAGATTGTTCAATTCCTTGAGATCCTTAAGGACTCTAGGAACTTTCTAATTTTATTATAGGAAGGTCTAGAAGTTCTAGCTCCTAATTCTTGAGGAAATTTTCAGGGAATTTACTAATGTTGCAAGAACTCAAATATATGATCAAAAATTGAGCATTGACTTGATGTCACCACTATTATTGCTTGGAAAACCATCATAGGAAAGATCTCCATATATCTTGTCCTAGGTTGCCAAAGTCATTGAATGAAAGGTCAAGAACTTCAACTATTCCTTTGATCTTAGAAATCAAACTCATCAAGTCTTCTGCTCTCAAATGGTTGTCACTTAATAAAATATGTGGCATCATATGATTAGAGAAAGGAGAGGAGATGTTGTGGATAGGAGGAGGCTGACTTATTACGATCTCATTGAATTGGTTAATGGACAAGTCCAATTGATACATTGATGGGAGATAAAACAGAGAAAAATGGATGGGCCCTTGGAACAAATTGTTGTTCAACAGTAGTCCCTCAAGATGGGTTAGATTACTAATAGATGGAGGGATTGGTCCTGATAAGTTACAATGATCAAGATCTAATTCCTCCAAAAACTTTAGGTTCCCAATCGAACTTGGCAACCTCCCTTGGAATTTTGTCCATCCAGTAGACAGATATTGAAGAGTAGCGTTTATTTGAGGGAATTCAGGCAAGCGCCCTGAGATAAGTGAATTAAAAGATAAGTCTATGGAACTCAACTTAGGTAGAAGAAAATCACTACTTGGAAAATCTCCATAGAACCCAAAACTATGAAGATTAAGGGCAGTGAGAGAAGTGAGGTTCATCAAAGAACTCGGTATTGTGGAAATGAGATTCTCATTGTTACCAAGGTCTAGCTCTGTCAGAAAACGAAAGCTGGAGATTGATGCATCCAAGGGTCTTGTAATTATCTATTCATTGACAACACGTAAAGGTTAGGGTGTGCGGATGACAAGTGACGACACCAATCCCTATTACTTGAGCTGACAAGTTGATATCATTAAACGTAGTTCTTTTAACCTAGTTAAGGTTTTAAAGAACATTCCCAAATGAGGGATTTCAAGTGATCCAGAATTTCCCCACTTGTAAGAGAGATCAAGCGAAACCAACTTGGTATGATTAGAGATTCTGGATGAGATTTTGCCATGAAATCCATTGTCAGAAAGATCAAGAGAAACCAAATTGGTAAGATTTGAGATTTCAGATGGGATTTGGCCTTGAAAGTTATTCTGAGAAAGATCAAGAGAAACCAACTTGGTAAGATTTGAGATTTGAGATGGGATTTGGCCCTGAAAGTTATTTGATGAAAGATCAAGAGAAACCAATTCTGTGAGTTGTGATATTTTTTACGGAAATTGTCCCGAAAAAGAGTTACCTGAGAGGTTGAGATGCATTAATCCAGAGAGTCTTTCAAAGCCCAATGGTGCAAAGTAATCAAAAACGTTCCGTGAGATGTCGAGCATTTGAAGGTGAAGGAGATTGAAAAGGGTACTATTGGAATGGATAGAACCATGGAGCGACGAATTGAAGAGAGCAAGCCCAACTACATGACCAGTTGTGCCATCGCAAGAGATGCCTTCCCAGAAGCAACAATCAGTATTTGGCTTCCACAAGTTGAGAGATGGAGGACATTCTCCAGAGACACAGGAGTGCTTTTGCTTAAATTGCAGTAAAGCAGAGCGCTCATCAAGGAGACACAAATGAGAAGGAGAAGAAAGGAAACAAGCCTGAAATAGAACTAGTAAGAAAAGAAGGAATTGCCAACACATACTTGCCTAATAAATTTCTTCAAAGGAACTAGAAAAGGCATAGGCTTTGTAAATGTTGGATGACTGATGCATCGAGTTCTTCTGGCTGCTTATTTATAGACAAAACATGCATGAGACAATTCCTAAGAAGGATCCTAATACAAACGTGATTTATGGGCATGATAAAGTATTTTCCATGAAGAGTGATGGTGAGTGCCTCACGGATCTTTTGGGGGTGAAAGCCCAATAAGATTCTTTAGAAAACAACGTATCAACACATTATTGACTACAAAGACCGGATCATTCCAAGTATAGATGTTTTATGATTTTTTTTTTCTACAAATCAATGCCATCTACTCTGCTGTGTAAGTCTTTATAAAGTTTGAAAGTTGTCTCTGCACAGCCCCCCGAGTGGGTCATTTGGAGCTTTCAAATTTCTTTTAATCACTATTGTCATTCCACCCAAATTGTGTGAATCTCAGGGAATTCTACAGCTGATTTTTCTAAGCTGCCTCTCTTAATTCCATATCAGTTCAGTTTGGGATCAACTAAAAAATGTTCCTGTAGGCATGTATGAATTGGAACAAATTAGACAAAAGGCAAACTAATAATGGACGAAAGAGAGTGAAAAAGAGAAGAAAAGAAACCAATGCATCTAATTGCTGCATGATGGGCCTTATGGGGTGAGGCTAAGAGTCAAATCATGAAGAATATAAGATGTGAGCTTAGCTTTAAGACTACGAAAAGAAGAACTGAGCTTTAAGAATCCCTAGTGAGTGATGGGTTATCTAAGCAAATGCTTTAAGACTTCTTAGTGGGTAGCGGGTCATTTGGGCAAACGCTTTATGACCCCGTAGTCAGTGACGGGGTCATTTGGGCAAATGCGCTTTTCTTTTTTTGGGTAAAATGAACGCTTTAAGACGTCTTTGGTATGAGAAAGTCATTATAGATTTTGGAAGATGCATCTTGTGGTTTGGAGTTTTCAAATTTATATACGCAATGGAACGGTGATTGTCTTTTAACATGGAAACTCGAGTTTTCTTTTAAAAAGAGTGATAACAATGGTTTACTTATATTTGCTTGGATAAAGTTATAAATTTCCCCAATCTTCTCCCAATTTTTGGTCCCTTACACTTTTATGATGGATGTCAAGGAAAACGGCGAGATAAAAACATTAGGGGCTATTTGGTTATATGAATCCAGGAATTTGAAATGAAATAGGATTTTATATCTAGATTTTATATCTATGGATTTCAAATCTGTGGACTTATGGTTTAAAAAATTAATTGTTTTGTTAGCCTCAAATCCATCAAAGTTCGTAAAGTTCCGTCAGGTTACCCCGCGTGAATCTGTAAATTTCATCTATTTTATATTAGTTGGTGAACATTGTTCTAACTCATAGCTCTAAGATGACTAGCATGAAGCCAGCTTCAACACCACCTAGACTCAACATCATAGATAGACTTACACTGACCTCAACACTGATCTTGTGATTGTCAGAAACATCAACAGCTGAAATCTTTGAGACAAAGACGTCTGTTCAAAAGTCTTTGTTGTTTTAAAGCCGAAAGCAGATGATAAAGACGTTCGAAGAGAATAAGCCAAGCTGAGCTGGATTTCACCCACTACCCAAGAATGACTTAATTCACGTTTTTAGGCAAAAAAATGAAATCCATAGATTTCATGAATCCAGAGATGTTTTACAACCAAACAGACATAAATCTCTGATTCATGAATCCAGGAATTTCAAATCTCTAGATTCAAAGAACCAAACAAGCCCTAAGAATGGGGAATTATAAAAAAAAAAATTAAGATGGTTTAACTTGTGGGGAGTAAGACAAATGAGGTAGAACTGGTCATGGTTAAACTTAATATAATTTGGTGGTAACGTATTGGATAGGCCTAGAAATTTGGTGCCAACGGCCAAATCCACCTTGGCCGGCCTTGAGCTCAAACGGGGACTAGATTTAATGTCTCTAAGAATGTATTAGAGTTGGAAATTAACATGCATTAAGAGTTTGAAGCTGGGCTGAGTTAGGGTTGAGGCCTCAAGCCAAAAGTGAGGCAGCCCAATCCTATGTGTAATAAGTATAATGTATATTTTAATTGTTAAGAGATTATAGGAGTACGGAAATTTGTCCAATCCATTTTCTTGTCAGAAATAGATTGTCCATTTTCTTGTAGATGTATGACATGTGTCATAACATCACATCAAATGGTTGAAATCCATTTACAAGTCACATCAAAAAGTTGTAATTAAATTTAAAAAAAAAATGATGTGACTTATAAATAGACCTCAACCTTTTGATGTGATGTTGGGAACATGTCACACATCTACAAAGAAATCGATGTCAGAAATGGACAAGAAATTAGTCCATAGGAGTACCATATCAAAATGTATTTTCTCAAATTACCTTCCATTCTTGATTCATCTCTAATAAAGTAATATACTAAAATGCTATAACACACCATGGTAAGAAATTTTGCCAAATTTGCAGAAACTTGCCAAAATTTCTGGTTCAACCTATGGTGAAATAAAATCATAAGCAAAATTGAAAAGTTGTAAGTTTCACAGAATTGTAGGGGGAATTTCCAAAATCTCAATGAAATTTCACCAAAATTTCGCTGCAATCTTTTACCCTTACTATAAAAAAGGTCAAAATCTGAACAAAATTTAGGGGTTTTGATAGTTTCACTAGGTAGCAAAACTCCTAGTTTTGGCAAAATGTTGCACCTTGGAACACACCCTCTAAGAAGAAAGGGGGGGTATTCGAAGTGCTAGAACCTAATTGTTCATAGATTGACTTGGATGGGAAATGCACGTCAGATTGGAACAGAAGTAGAAGGAAACAGTTGATGGTTATGAGTGAGAGAATAGAGATCTAGTCCCCATGCTTCATATTGTTTCATGTTTTCAGATCCTTAAAGCTTGTACCTGCCCATGAGAAATTTATGTACAGTTTCTGGCCATCAACACGCAAATCCATTTCAATTCAGCCCTATTGAAAATAACTTTATGTTTGCTGTTGTTGATCTATACGGCTCACATTTTGAAAGGAATCTAAAGTTCTTATTAGCGTGTATAAACCATTATCTTTTCAAAATATGATGACTATCTGATATTAAACAATTCCAACAAAATAGGAAGAGAGAAAAAGTATAAAAATTAAAAAAGTTACATCTAATTACGCATAATGGACTCCTATAAAGGATGGAGAAAAGGAAAAGAATTAAATAAAGAAAAATAGATATAAAGAATTAAGAATGTAAAAACAAAGAATAATTTGTTCATTTTGAAATATCATGGGAAAAGAAAAAGTAAAAGTTTTTTTTTTCTTGGGGAATGAGAGGTGAAACATATGAGAGGGGAACAAGAGTAAATATAGAGTAAGTATAGGGGAGAGAGAATTTTTTTTTTTTCCAAAAAATTAAAGATACATTTAAAGGGGCTACAATGTCTGACTGAGACCAAATATGAGTATACACAAACATAAAAACATAACAAAACACAAAGGGGAAATTTTTGCGTGGTGCAATAACGAATCTAATTTATCCAAGTTGTGGATATTGATTCATTTCCTTCTATTGTGGCATTTGATTTTCCTTCACCTTTTTCTCAACTTGGACACCATAAACCTAGCAATGAACTGAGAACATCTATTTTTTCTCCATAATAACTCTCTTCCAACAACCAATCCAATTATTAAACCAGAGCAATATCCTGCCAAGGCAAACCTCCAATCAAGCATACATGTTTCATTATCATCATGATCATCTCCTTGTTGGATTGTCAATGTGGAAGGTAAAACTCTGCACTTCTTTGTCAAAGGAAAACCACATAATCCTGCATTTCCCTCATATGAAGCATTTGAAAAAGTGTTGAATTGGCTTCCTTGTGGAATAATTCCTATTAAGTTGTTGTAAGATAGATCCAAGACTTCAAGAAATGTCAAACTTGCCAATTGCATTGGGATTTCTCCAGAGAGTTTGTTTCTTGATAGATCTAGTGACTCAAGTCCACTTAGATTTCCCATGGAAAATGGAATTTTACCTGTTAGGCAATTTCCGGACAAGTTAAGCACTTTCAATGCTTTTAAATTTCCCAATGCATCGAGGATCTTTCCTACAAAGAAGTTGTTGGATAGATCAATGGTGGTGAAGATGGTTAAAATTTTCTGTATTTCCAAGTATATTCCCTTCTCAGTGATTTCAATTCGGTCTTGATAGTATGCAGAACTATTTTCACTTTGGTAGTACAAGTGAGATGTATCCTTGTCAAACATCATAGCCTTCCAGTGACAAATGTATTGCAATGGTAAATCTCCAGTAAAATTATTAAAAGAGAGATCAATGACATGTAGGCTTGCAAAGGGACGGGAATGAGGTTGGACGGGTTGAGCAATGGGACCAACAAATCTGTTAGACCTCAAAACAAGAACCTGCAACTCAGCAATACTTTCCAACCAATGAGGAAAGGTACCGTTCAGCTGGTTTTCTGAAATATCCAATACCTTGAGTGACTCACAACTGCCGAGTGATCTCGGAATTTTTCCATGAAGCTTGTTTGCATTGAGTTTGAGGGTATGCATATTGCACCCATCTTTGAAAAGATCTAGAGGAATGGATCCATGTAAATTGTTCCTTTCCAAATTTAGCACCCCCATATTGCTTTGCCGAGGCAAATTGGAATGCTATCGCTCAATTTGTTCTTGGACAAATCCAAGATATCAAAGTTTCTTAATTTGCAGATTGAGGAAGGGATTTTTTCAGTTAATTTGTTGTCTGAAATTGAAAAGAAATAGATGGTTTTAGAGAAAAGGGAAGTGAGACTCCCTAAGATATGGGAAACAACCTCAATATCATACTCATCAAATGTTTGGGGAGAGCATGGTGTAGATGATTGACATTCTTGTATCATGTTTGAGTGAAGATCCAGAACTTCTAACATGTTGAAGGAGTGATTAGGTAATGGCAATTCCAAACCTGTGATCACGTTGTTAGAAAGGTTCAGATTTCTCAAATTCTTTTTCCATATACATTTGGGTATCTCACCACCAAGTCTATTACCACCAATATATAGAGTGTTCAATTCCTTGGTATCCTTAAGGAAATCTGGGAATTTTGTAATTCTATTGTTAGAAAGGTCTAGACTAGCTAATTCATTTTGATTCTTCAGGAAATTTCTTGGGAATTCACTGATGTTGCAAGAATGCAAACTCAATCCAGAAATCTGAGCACTGACAAAATTGATGTCACCACTATGATTATTGCTGGGGAGACCATCATAGGAAAGATTTTTATCTTCTCCTAAGTAGCTAAAGTCATTGAGTGAAAGATCAAGGTATTCAATTGTACCTTTGATCTTTGAAATTGATCTCATCAAGTCTTCCCCACTCAAATGGTTGCCACTCAGATAAAGTTCTTGTGAGAAAGAAGAAATGTTGTGAATAGGAGGAGGCTCATTTATGACTCCATCGAATTGGTTATTGGACAAGTCCAAATGCCACATTGATGAGAGAAAAAACAATGAAGAATGGATGGGCCCTTGGAGTAAGTTGTTCTGCAACACTAGTAACCTAAGATTGGGAAAACTACCCTTGAAAAAGCAATCAGGAATTTGACCACCCAGACTGTTGTATGAAAGACTCAATTCTGTAAGCTGGGTAAGATTAGCAATAGAAGGAGGGACTGATCCAAATAAGTTACAACCATTGACAAATAATCCCTCCAAAAACAAGAGGTTCCCAATTGAACTTGGTAACATCCCTTGGAATTTTGTCCAGCCAATGGACAAATATTGAAGAGAGGTGTTCATGTGAGGGAATTCTGGCAAATGAACTAAGAGGAGAGGATTATCAAATAAGTCTATGCTACTCAACTTAGGTTGAAGAAAAACACTACTTGGGAAATTTCCGTATAATCCACAACTAGAAAGACTAAGGAGAGTGAGAGAAGTGAGGTTCATCAAAGAACTTGGTATTGTGGAAGTCAGATTCTTGTTGTCCTGAAGGTCTAGCTCTGTCAGAAAATGAAAGCTCGAGACTGATGCATCCAAGGGACCTGTAAGTGAACAATTACTCAATGACAACACATGAAGGTTAGGGAGTGCAGATGATAAGTGATGACACCAATCCCTATTTATTTGAGATGACAAATTCACCCCGTCAAGATGGAGTTCTCTTAACATGGCTAAGGTTTGGACGAATGCTCTCAAATCAGGGATTTCAAGTTGAAACCATCCCACGTTGTTAGAGAGGTCAAGAGAAACCAACTTGGTGAGATTTGAGACTTCAGATGGGATTTGGCCCTGAAAGTTATTCCCAGAAAGATCAAGAGAGACCAACTTGATGAGATTTGAGATTTCAGATGGGATTTGGCCCTGAAAGTTATTCCCAGAAAGATCAAGAGAAACCAACCTGGTGAGATTTGAGATTCAGATGGTATTTGGCCCTGAAAGTTATTCCCAGAAAGATCAAGAGAAACCAAATTGATGAGATTTGAGATTTTAGCTGAGATCTGGCCCTGAAAGTAATTCCCAGAAAGGTCAAGTGAAACCAACTTGGTAAGGTTGGAGATTTCAGCTAAGATTTTGCCCTGAAATTCATTGTAAGAAAGATCAAGAGAAACCAATTCTGTGAGCTGTGACATTTTTGACGGAAATTGTCCCGAAAAAGAGTTACCTGAGAGGTTGAGATGCATTAATCCAGAGAGTCTTTCAAAGCCCGATGGTGCAAAGTAATCAAAAACGTTCCGTGAGATGTCGAGCATTTGAAGGTGAAGGAGATTGAAGAGGGTACTATTGGAATGGATAGAACCATGAAGCCCCGAACTAAAGAGAGCAAGGCCAACTACATGACCAGTGGTGTCATCACAAGAGATGCCTTCCCAGAAGCAACAATCAGTATTTGGCTTCCACGAGTTGAGAGATGGAGGACATTCTCTAGAGGCACAGGAGTGCTTTTGCTTAAATTGAAGTAAAGCAGAGCGCTCATCATGGAGACACAAATGAGAAGGAGAAGAAAGGAAACAAGCCTGAAATAGAACTAGTAAGAAAAGAAGGAATTGCCAACACATACTTTGCCTTATGAATTTCTTCAAAGGAACTAGAATAGGTATAGGTTTTGTAATTGTTGGATGACTGATGCATGAAGGAGTTCTCCTTGCTGCTTATTTATAGACAAAACATGATTGAGACAGTCTCTAAGAAGGATCCTAATAGAAACATGATTTATGGGCATGATAAAGTATTTTCCATAAAGAGGTCTTGTCCTCGAGAAAAAATTAAAGAAAATTCAAATGCAAATAAGAAACTAGTGCAACAAAATAAATCCAAACTCACTTTCGTAGGAATCACGGTTACACTTAGCATGTGCAACAGGCCTTTAAACCACTAGGTTACCCCTAGAGGACGAGTTTTGTCTCGTGGATGTTTGCAATGAATGTACATCCAAAATTCCAATTTTAGCTCAAAATAAAACATTGCAAATTCCAACTCTAACAATTGGTAAGTACTCATACAAGATCAATAGCTATGACAATTTTTCTCACCATTGATTTAAGATCCCCCACACTTGAACTTTATTACCCCATATTGATTCTTGAGACTTAGCATATATCTCAATCAAGGACTCACCTTATATCTTTCAAGTACACCTCTCCTTTAAGCAAAACCACTCATAAATTAAGGGGACCAAGGACTAAGGTTTTGAAGTATTTTTGACCAAACAATTTTACCAAGGCATTGATGACACTTGTATTTATTTCTTTTTTTTTTCTTTTGAGTAGTGAACTCTACATTACTCCACTACGAATGGCTTGAATGACATGGTGGAGCAGACACCAGAAACCCAAGTTACTTTGTAGCTTTGCTTTGCATATGCCAACATAGACAGTGATGCAAGAGTTTTTTTCAATAATCTCCTTCCTAAGAGTTTCGATCAAGTCACCTCGATTCCTGAGTCGGAGTGCCCTGTCTAGTTCCAAGGAATTCAACTTTTACTTTCTACTCTTTTTTTTTTTTTTTTTTTCTTCTTCTTCTTTTGTCATGCCCTACACAAAATTGATCTCAACTTCTAGCCAAAGAAACAAGGACCCACAAAACTCATAGATGGTTCGACGCCTTAAGTTAAGGGCCTTTTATTTTTCTAAGGAAAGTCTCATCTCAACATATAT
Source organism: Hakea prostrata (assembly GCF_041222555.1). Classification (NCBI taxonomy): domain Eukaryota; kingdom Viridiplantae; phylum Streptophyta; class Magnoliopsida; order Proteales; family Proteaceae; genus Hakea; species Hakea prostrata. Next base: position 41,654,547 of record NC_142606.1, on the reverse strand, counting down.
ACAAGTTACCTTCCTCTCAACAGGGTTTTTATGTGTTCATGATGGGTACCAAAATCACTCTCATTTCACACATCATAGCAATTGAAAGAATATGTATAATAACCAAAAGTCAAAGTTAAAATCTACAACGCAGCTACCCCCCCCCCCCCCCACACTTAAGTAATGCAATGTCCTCAATGCATGTATGCTAAACAAAGAAGACAAATGAGGGGTATACCTTTCAGTCAAGATGTGCTTATCATGGAAAGCTTTAGTCTTATCTTCAATATCAATGTATGATGGGGAAGGCACTCCAAATAAGAAAAACCATGAATCGAAAAATCATCTCTAACGATCTCAAGAAAAGCATTCACAATGTTAAAGAAAATTCTCATCATACGTTAAGGTTCTCTAGAAGGTTTTGCATCTTTCATAAGATGAATATGATGTTGTTCAATGGAAGAGCTTAGACCTTTGATATGAGTGATAAACCAACCCAATGCTTCTCTATTATCATTCAACAGTGTGATCAACTCTTCTGCTTTGTCAGAAGTTAAATCAGAGACAACAAGGACAGGAAGAGTATTATCTTGTTCCAATAAAGCATACTTCAAATTAGAAGGCAACTCTTTCGATTCTAGCTTGGGGGTTCAATTATTGAGGGCTTGGGAATGGAGATGGAGATGGATAGAGATTTAATAGGCTCCAAAGGTGTGTGAAAATTTAAGACTTCAGAAAAGAAAGTTTCACTATCATCATCCAACATATCCATAAATTCTTGAAATTCATAATTAAAATCAATCTCAAAGTTGGTAATCACATCATTAGGACAATCAAAAAATTCCTCAAGCATATTGATCTCTTCTTCTATTTGTGGTTGTTTCCCTATCCTAAATATATTAAACTCCACAGTTCGATTTCCAAAAGACAACCGTAAAAGACCATTTCAACAATTGATTAATGCATTACTAGTAGCCAAAAATGGTCTTCCTAAAATTATTGGGATTTCATCCTTGATTGAAAAAGGTTTAGTATCTAGCACAATGAAATCAACTGGAAAAATAAATTCTCCCACTTTCAGTAAAACATCTTCTTAACTGACCTATCTGCCAACTGAAGAGTAGTTCTAGTTGCTTTCAATTCTCCCAATCCTAGTTGCTTATAAACATGGTAAGGCAGAAGATTCACACTTGCACCAAGATCAAGTAAAGCATGTTCAATGTGTGTATTGCCTATGACACAAGCTATGGTGGGGCTCCCTAGATCCTTATACTTGGTTGCTACAGGTTGAGTTATTATGGAACTAATGTTACCTGCCAAGAACGCCTTTTGGGAATGCTAGTGATTCTTTTATGAGTGCATAAATCTTTCAACACTTTTGCATAGGCGGGGATCTGGGATATGGCATCCAAAAGAGGGATATTCACTTCTATCTTTTTGAAGACATCAAAAATTTTCTCCATAGTTGCACTCTTCTTCTTATTAACTAGACGACTGGGATAAGGGGCCTTAGGAACATAAGGACTCTCATTTGAAATTTGCTCTTTTCTCATAGTTTCTGATAGTGGTTCACCAAACTTAGGTACTGCTAAAGCAACTGGCTCATCCTCAACTTCTATGGGTTCCTCAAACAAACTTTTATTAGGAAATACTTGAACAGTCTCCTCATCACAGTGGTCACTAATCTTGCTCTTTTCATTGATATGTGACTCACCTGTTAAATACCCTTTCCCACTTCTCAATGCAGACACATAATTAATTGAAGCTAAAGAAGAATGGGAGGATTCAACTTGGTTGACTTGATTTGGTGGTCTTTGTTGAATCTGAATCCTAGGATTTAACTCAGGTTGGCTAGGCATTTTACCTTTTTCTCTCTCAGACAAAGCACTTGCAAGAGTGGAAATTTGTTTTTCCATATTATGCATAGAAGTCATGAAGGTGCTGGAAAGTACTTCCATATTCTTCTCTCAGGAAGAGAGACGAGAAAACTCTGTTGAAACTAGGTGATGATTGATTTTGTGCAATGTGAGGCATATGAGGCACAATTGGTGGATTGACAGGCCTAGCTAAATTGGCATTATGGAAATTTGGGGCTTGAGGGAACTGGACATTTGGATTATGAGAAAATTGGGCATTTTTCTTTTGAGGGGCACCAAAGTGATTTTGTGTGGAATAATTGCTTAATCCATTTTGGTTTTGCCCTTGAGACCATGAAAAGTTAGGATGATTCTTCCACCCAAGATTGTACGTGTTTCTGTACGGGTTTGGAAACATTGCACTGACATTTTCATGTTGGCCTCCAGAATAGCTAGGACATTCATCAATTACATGTGTAGGAGATTGACACCATGCACACATAACAATAGAATTGTCAATAAAATGTGCTTGACTTGGTGATGGTGGTGCAGCCTTAACTACCAAAGTCTCTAACTTTTTTAAAATATTATCTATTTGTGCTTCCTTATGAACTTGGCTATCAACAAAATATCCCCTACTAGTCCTTTTAGACTCTTGGGTTGACTCCCATTCTCTAGCTCTATCTGCTAGGTCTAAAAGAAAATTCCAAGCTTCGGAATCATCAGTGAATGATGTAAATCCTTTGGGGCACATAGATTCCAAGAGTTGTTTTGTTTGATAATCGATACCCTCATAAATTATTTGGCATAAATGTCATAATTCTATACCATGGTGAGGGCATTCTTGGAGAAGGCTTTGAAACCTTTCCATTACCTTAGCAAAGGACTCATTGGGTTTCTGACGAAATTGAAGAATATCATTTCTTATTTTGTTCGTCTTAGAGAAAGGAAAGAATTTCTTCAAGAATAGGACAGTAAATTGTTCCCATGTGATAATGCTATCCCTAGGTAAGCTATAAAGCCACTTTTTGGCTTGATCCTTTAATGCAAAGGTAATAAACCGTAGTCTTACGGCATCATCAATAAGTTGTTGTACCTTCATAAGGACACAAACCTCCTCAAACTCCCTAAGGAACAAATATGCATCTTGATCAGGTAACCCATGAAATTGGGGTAACATAGATAGATAATGAGATTTGAGCTCAAAATTATTACCCCTCACTTCAGGTAAACGTATACAAGAAGGTTGTGCAGATCGGGTTGGATAAAATCTATCCCTAAGACTCTTAGGTGGAGGTGGTGGAGGTGGTGGAGGTAGACCTTCCATGGTCAAGTTAGACACTCGGACAATTCTATTTGTAGAATCACGAGTCCAGACACACATGCACTAACCACCTAATGCAATTAATGACTCTTATGAAAGAATGAGATTTTTTTTTTAAATAAAATAAAAATAAAAACAAAGTAACTAAAGAATAAAAGAAAAGAAAATAACAAAAACGAAAGGAAAGTAGTGAATTTCCCACCACAAAGATTGAAACAATGATTCCAAAGCTGTAAGGTTGCCGTATAGTTGAGCGCTTATAGGTTTGACAGCAAGGGAATCCATATAGTCTTCAGAGCCACCTACAATCGAATCCTGGGGATTCTGCAGTAGAGTGGGGACTACTATACGTTTTTGTTTCTACTCAAGTTAAGAGTAATATCTTTGAATTTTATTTTTTTTATTTTTAAATCACTTCGATTTACCTAAGAATTAGAAAAACAAAGTGGACTAATACCTCCCCGGCAACGGCGCCAAAAACTTGTCTGTGAATTTTAAAAGTAACCACAAGCGCACGGCATCGTGTAGCTAACGGGTCGATCTTAAGGAGATATGCCATTTATAATTCAACTTCTTAATAGTAATGCGAGAGTGGAATGATTCAATTTTTGTTAACTAATTCACTAAACTAAACAATCCTAATCTATACGTCTAATGCAATCGAATTGAAACGAAAAACAAATTAAACACAATCAATGCATAAATAAAAGACAGGAAAAAAAATGTGAACAATAAAAATAAAAAGGAAAAAAAAATAAAACCAGTTAGTATGTTAAAGCAATCAGTAAAATTTAGTTCATAGTTAAAATGCAGATGCAACACCACCCGTCACCGAAGCCAGAGGCACGACTGTAGGCTTGCTCCGGTTATGTGGTCCGAAATTATGAATGAATAGGCAGAAAGTAAATAACAAAGCAATAAACAAAGCAATAAAAGGAAAAGGAAGCCTTAACCAAAGAGAGGCACGACTGTAGGCATCTCTGATCAAGGATCCAAGGGAAGGGAGAACAATAAATAATGCTGAAAGTAAATCCTAAATTAAGAATATAGAGGGGTAGATAGAAGCGGGAATGGAGGGAGGAGAGAAGATTAATAAAGAAGGTTACTTACTTGCGAATTGAACAAACGATTCGAATCTCAACCAACCCTAACAACCAGATCTAGATCTAGAATGATCTAAATCTGCAATTGCTAGACCCAGAGAAAAACAAATCTAAAAAAATTGAATCTTGAACTTGAAGCTTGAACTTGAATTGCATTACACAAAAAGATTAAACCTAAACATTGAATCTAGAAATTTAAATCTCACTAATGCAAGCAAAGAAAACTAGAGAAAGTCTAAATAAACTGAAGAGAGAAGAAAGAATGCTACTACTAAGCTCTAGAACACGTTCTCTTTTGATGGAGTATGCTCTCCTTTTATAGAGTTTACATGAGATATGAAGCACGGCTGAATTTGAATAAAACTCAGGGTTTCTATTTGACTCAACCAATTAGGGTTTTGACATAGTAATCGCGCCAACTTAGAGAGATCAAATGCATAATTCCACCGTTGCATTTGAGGTTTAAGTAGTCGTGAAGCTCTCCTCCAAAAATCAGCACGATCGGACATCAAATGACCGTTCGATGAAGGATTTGATCGAAACTGGACAGAGGCATTCAAAAACGGGATTTTTCCTCTTTTTCTTTCTAAATATAAATTTTTTTTCCTCTTTTTCTTTCTTTAATTAAATCCAAGATAAGAGATAAGATATTGAGGTATGCAAGGACTCTTTTCCATTTGGACTCTCTCAATAATATCTCTGTAGATTTGATTTAAAATCTCAGCCGTAGATCAAATTTGCCTTCTTTATCTATTCAGTATTTCGGAGTTGGCCCATAATCACACATCTCTAGCCCATCATGCTCCAGATCATGCTCATTTTCGCATTTGAGAATTTGAATAGACTTCTTGACATGTAAAATAGCATGATTCAAGCCCAAAACTCCAAATATTTGCTTAAATCTTGGAATGTCCTAAAATCTGCAAAAACAACATAAAACCCAAGGTAACTCCATTCTAAGTGTATAAAATGCATGCTTTATGCCCTGAGATTTCACACATAAATGTGCTCATCAGGTCCCATGATGGTGAGTGCCTCACAGATCTTTAGGTGGTGAAAGCCCCAGAAGATTCTTTAAGGGCCTGTTTGGTTACATAAGTCTGAAGATTTCAAATATCTAAAGATTTCAAATCCATAGATTTCAAATCTATGGAGTTATAATTTATAAAATTATATGTTTGGTTGTGGAATGAAATCTGTGGATTCATCCTAAAAAACTATTTGATCAACATGATTTTTGTGAATGTGAAAATGTATAGCTTTTTTGAAATCTCTAGATTTCACCCTTTACCCATAAATCTACAGATTCACGTTTTTAGTGTTAAAAGGTGAGTCTCTAGATTTCATGAATCTAGAGATTTTTACAACCACACGGGTATAATTCTGAGATTCATGAATCTAGAGATTTGAAATCTCTGGATTCATGTAACCAAACAGGCCCTAAGAAAACAACGTATCAACACATTCTTGACTAGAATGACCGGACAAGTAAAGATTACTTGGAATGTTTTATGAATTTTTTTCTACAAATCAATGCCATCTACTTTGCTGTATAAGTTTTTATGAAGTTTGAAAGTTGTCTCTGCACAGCCCCTCGAGGAGGTCATTTGGAGTTTACAAATTTCTTTTAATCACTATTGTCATTCCACCCAAATTGTCCTAACTCCAATGAATCTGAGGGAATTCTACAGCTGAGTTTTCTAACCTGCCTCCTTAATTCCATATCAGTTCAGTTTGGGTCAACCAAAAAATGTTCCTGTAGGCATGTATGAATTGGAACAAATAAGACAAAAGGCAAACTAATAATGGACGAAAGAGAGTGAAAAAGAGAAGAAAAGAAACTATTGCATCTAATTGCTGCTAGCTTTCTTATGGGGTTATGGGGTGACGAGTCAAATCTTGAAGATTATAAGATGTGAATTCAACTTTGCTTTTTTAAAGCCCCCTTAATGAGTGATGGGTCATCTAAGCAAATGCTTTAAGACTTGTTAGTGGCCGGCGGGTCATTTGGGCAAACGCTTTATGACTCAGTGATGGGTCATCTGGGAAAACACGTTTTTTCTTTTCTGGTAAAGGAAACACTTTGAGACTTCTTTGGTTTGAGAAAGTCATGGTATGGTTGGAAGATGCCTCTCCTGGTGGTTTAGAGTATTCAAATTTCCATACACAATGGAAAGGTGATTGTCTTTTAAATGGAAAATAGAGTTTTCTTTTAAAAAGAGTGACAACAATGGATTTACTTATATTTGCTTCGATAAAGTTATAAATTTCCCCAATCTTCTCCTAGTTTTTGGTCCTTACACATAAATTTTATGGTGGATGTCAAGGAAAATGGGGAGATAAGAAATTAAGATGGTTTAACCTATGGTGAGTAAGACGAATGACGTAGAACTGGTCATGGTTAAATTTAAGATAATATGGTGGTAATGCATTGGATAGGCCTACAAATTTGGTGCCAATGGCCAAATCCACCTTGGCAGGCCTTGAGCTCAAATGGGGACTAGATTTAATGTCTCTAAGAATGGATTATGGTTGGAAATTAACATGCGTTAAGAATTTGAAGCTGGGTTGAGGCCTCAAGCCAAAAGTGAAGCAGTCCAATCCTACATGATTACCATATCAAAATGTATTTTCTCAAATTACCTTCCATTCTTGATTCATCTCTAATAAAGTAATATCTTAATTAGAATGCTGGAACACACCATGGGAAGAAATTTAAACTTGCCAAACTTTCTGTGTTTCGACATATGGTGAAACAAAATCACAGGCAAAATTGAAAAGTTGTAACTTACCATTGAAATGTGGGGGAAATTTCTTAAATCTCAATGAAATTTCACAGCAATCTTTGCCCTAATGATAAAAAAGGTTGAAATCTGAAAAAAAAAAAAATTCTAAAATTTCTGCACAATTTTAGAGTTTTGATAGTTTCACTGGGTAGCGAAACCCTTAGTTTCAGCAAAATTTTTGCACCTTGGAACACATCCTCTAAGATGAAGGGGTGTAAAAAATTCGAAGTGTGAGAACCTAATTGTTCATAGCTTGAGCTGGGTGGGAAATGCACGTCAGATTGGAACAGAACTAGAAGGAGATATTTGATGATCTTGAGTGAGAGAATAGAGATCTAGTCCCCATACTTCCTATCGTTTCATGTTTTCGGAGCCATAAAACTTATACCTGTCGATGAGAAATTCATGTAATGTCGGGCCATCAACGCGCAAATCCTTATCAATTCAGCCCTGTTGGAAATGACTTTATGCTTGCTGTTGTTGATCTACACGGCTCACCTTTTGAAAAGAATCTGAAGTTCTTATTAGCGCGTATAATGCCATGATCTTTTCAAAATATGATATTGACTTGCACCCAAAAAAAAAAAACCATCTGATTTGGTCAGAGCTCATTTATCCGTAGTTATGGGATTGCATCCCTAGTTGAAATTAGGAAGAACGGGTCCCCAAGATTTCCTGAGGCACGTTCAAATGTTGCCATTCAATTGTTCGTTGGAAAAATCCAAGACATCAACCTTGCTTCCCTTGCAGAATGAGAAAGCAAATTGAAAAGAAAGTGGTGATTTCAGTGAGAAGGGAAATCGACTGCATGTTCGGGGAGAGCCCGAAACTGATGAGTGACACTCTTGTATCATGTTAAGAGTGAAGATCTAATGCCATCATGTTGCAGGAGTAAATGGGTAATGGCAATTCCAGCCAGAAAACAAGTTTTTAGAAAGATTTAATCAAACCAAGTCTTCTGTCATATCCATAGGGTATCAGACTGCTAATTCTATTACCACATATATCCAGATTACTCAATTCCTCGAAGCGCTTAACTCAATTTACTAGAACTACTAGTAGCAATAAGAAAGAGAAGCGTGTGCAAAATTAAAGGTGTAACATGATTCGTAAATCAAAACCATATATTCATAACCAACCATCCAGAAACCATTTGGCAAGCTTCAGCATGTTCTCTTCATAGGAAGCTTTATCTGGACAAATTAATAATCATCAAGGCAGCATATTGAATTGGCTCTTATTAAGGTGTATGCCTTCATTTGAATCAAAGGAAAGAGGAGGAAATCACAGATTATACAATTCCCAGGATGAGGTGCTGAAGAAAACAATCAGGACCATATAAATGCCAGATGTGGTGGATTATTCTACTGTGTTTCAGATGTAATCTGAAAGGACTCACAGATGAAAAATCAACGCATTATACATCCCAAAAGCAGTGGCTTGCCTGGTTCTAACTTGTGTGAATTATGAACTTACCAAATGGTTTATGGAATAATGGAAGGTCCATTCAGTGTCCATCCAGTGTCCATCCATGTGGACTGTGTAATACCAGGGTTGACAATTCTGATTTTAAGATAGCTTCAGGCCTAAAATGATGAACTAATTGAACAGACTCCATCTCTGAACTGTCTTATTGTTGAATTCAAAAATTCTAATGTTTGATTGACAGTTCATGTTGCTTTGAACCTTACAGTATCATCATCATTAATGATTTGCATTCAGTTGGGTGAAGATCATAGAATTGTTTTCCCTTAGCATAGTTTTGATGATCATTTAATCCGTGTATAGGCCAGAAGTATATGGGATGACAATTATACGGAAGAATTTGTTGTTTAGCACTTATGCTCTGTTTTCTGAACCAACTTGAAACGCAGGTGAGAATCTAGCCATGAAGTGATGGGATTCAATTATCTAGAATAATTTAATCTAAAAATTAGAGTATGATTTGCCATGAAAGATAAGTTCATGCTTTCATATAATAAAGTATGATAGTATGATATACCTTCTAATCTCATTCTAAGATCAGATTGCAGCCAAACCTAACATGGATTGACAATTGAAAATTATTACATTAAGAAAATCATCTTCTACCTTGGAATACAGGGGTGCGTAATACCTTTACGCAAGACCCAATTTATTTGGCTGTTTTGCTTGAATCCTTGAAAATTGTTTTTTACCGAAAGTAAAATACAAGAAATCTCTGAGACCCTGGACCCAAAAAAAAGTTTCTGGATTTGAGCTCATATGCTTAGCTCTTGAAGGGCATGTTTGGTTATTTGAGTTTGAAGAGTTTAAAAATCTAGAGATTTCAAACCTATGGAATAATGGTTCATAAAATTAACTGTTTGGTTAGCCTGAATCTTTGAAATGAAATCTGTAGATTCATCCTAAAAAAACATTTATGAAGTCATGGTTCAAATGTTTAACGCTTTTATACTAGGGATGAAATCTCTAAATTTTACCACATACCCATAAATCTACAGATTCACGATTTTAGTATAAAAAGGTGAATCCCTAGATTTCGTGAATACAAGGATTCACCCAACCAAACGGGTATTTGAAATCTCCCATTTGTGAATCCAAAGATTTGAAATCTCTGGATTCATGTAACCAAACAGGTCCTAAGTTAATTTATGGGTCTTTATTTTCTTAAGTTAAGGCTTCTCATGAGTTTTGTTTAAATTGATATATTTTCCATTAACTCCACTTAGGCCTTCTAATATCCAGTAACTTAATTAGTTATAGACTTATAGTTTTGGACAGTGATCCATATGCTGATTCTTGGGCTTGGCTTAACTTGGGGGCTTTATAGATAAATTGTTCTACTTTTGAGTGGGCCCATCAATGGAGAGTAATTTGCACTCCAATTGATAGTAAGGGACTAAGGGCATTTGATGTGTTAATATAAACTTGGGGCTGCTACAGGACCGGGCTGGGTGGAGTTCTTTAAAATTCAATCCCAGCCTAGAATGGTCGTATTAAGTCTATTTCTGCCATGACCATGGCTCAGAGCCGGAAATTCTGATGAGCCAAGCCATTCCAGTCCTAATTGCCCTTGTCCCTCTAAAGTCTAGCATTGGCCTTAGCAAATTTGATATAAAATATCTCAGCTAATTGTAAATGAGATGCCCAATCAAACAGTAAAACTTTCAAAATCCAAACCATTATTTAAAAAAAAAAAAAAATTCCAAGGTAATATTGTTGTTCATGTGTTAGTTTTGATATAATAATATATCAACAAGATGTACAACGTAAACACAAATTTTCATGGTCTTTTCAGTTGTTAAATCTAAATCATTTGTGAAGAAACAATGGAACCTCCGAGCTATTGTCTTTGTTAAATCTGATATCAATAATATTTCAAGTTAAAAGCACAAAAAAAAAAAAAAAAAAAAAAATTTCATAATCTAACATGTCATTAAATTTGAGTAATCTAACATATGGAAATTGTATGAAGCAATAAAACTACCAACCTGCCATTAAACTTGATATAAAAAATTAAGAAAAAAAATAAAGCAGAGGTGGAGTCATGGGGATGAAGTGACGCAAGATCAAGATCAGTCAGTGCCTGACCAAGGTTAATATAAAGATCAATGTTAATGTCAAATTCGGCCTAAGAAGGGCCTTTTTGGTAGTGATAAATAAACATACTCATTATTTTGATATATTCAAAATAAAATAGTGAGGATGGAGTTGATCAATAAAACTCATGTATCATGTTTGATTGAAGAAAATACTTACAATGATGCTCATGGAGTAATCATAGGTAATAGGAATTCCAAAAATGTGAACACATTGTTAGAAAGATCAAGTACTGCCCAATAGTATCTCACCATACCCTAATTCTATTAGCACCCATTTTTTGGGTAGGAAATTCATTATTCAAGTGGAGAGACCCAAGCAACAAATCAATTATCTCTAAGCCAGGAAGTGAAGGGTAGCCAAATGGTTGTATCCGCATTCAATTAAGCCTTCCGAGCTAAACTCAATTCCTTGAGATCCTAAAAAAAATATAGCAACATTATACGAATTAATGTCAGCAAGGTCTAGGAAAGCTAGTCCTTGTTGATTCTTGAGAAAATTTCTACGAAATTTACCAATATTGCACGAATTTCAAACTCAAGTAAGAAATTTGAGCATGGACAAAAGTTGATGTCACCACCATGATTATTGTTAGGAAATCATTTCTATCTTCTTCTAAGTAGCCTAAGTCATTCAATGAAAAGTCAAGTATTTTAATTAATGTTTAATCTTTGAAAATGATCTCATAAGGCCCCTGTCCTTTCAAATGGTACCTAACAGAAAATGAGATGTTGTGAATAGGAAGAAGCTCATTTACGACTGCCTTTGAAAAGAATTGGTTATTAGACAAATCCAACCACGGCCCTCTCTCTCTAGGTAAAAAACAATAATGAATGGATGGCCCCTTGGAATAAAAATTAAGTCATTCAAGAATAGTTCCTCAAAATGTGAATGAGGATATGGCAATAAGAAATTGTGGTCTAGATTAGTCACATAAAATTTCAGAGAATATGTTCAATGGAAGTTTACTGTAGCACACTTGTTGCTGAAATGTTTTTCTACACAGTTGTGATGGACCTGATTGACTACTAATTTTGGCATTCAGTTGGAGGTGAAAGACTTTATTTGTGGCATGATATATGGGGAATTTTTCAGTCACAAACCATTCAATTTAGATTTTTATTTTTCATGTTGCCTACTTAAATTGGGCCAAAACTCTTGTTTGTCCACTTAAGTGGCAAAAATTGCATGCAGCCTACACTGGCCATTTTGAGGAATTACAAGTTATTCATTGTTACTTTTCTGTTAACTTTGAAATTGAAATGACCATTTTGTCCATGGGGTGAAGGAAAATATAAGTTTTTATTTTATTTTATTTTACAAAAGCCTTCTCACTTAATTTTCTAAATTTACAAAAAAAAACTCCATGGGTTCACCAATTCACCTGAATTTGTATTCCATGTGATGTCTTCCCCTTCGCCCGCAAAGAGGGGTTTTTGGTTGCTCTTGCTTTTATTTTACGATTGAAGATGAGGTTCCAAATCTGAAGGGGAAAACACCGGTACAGCTTGAGAAGAAAGTGACTTTGATGTGTTAAAATGGGTGCCTAATAGATCAAAAAAAATTCTGGCTATTGCTCTTCACTTTCTTTTTCTCTTTTCTTTCCAAATCTGAAGGGGGAAAATTCTCTCTATTGCTATAGATTAAGAGGAACCATTTCCTCTTTTGTTGTAGAGACCAAATGGGAGTTGTTATTGCCGAAGATGTGACTCAGTTTATAAAAGAGAAGCCACCTTAGGAAGGTGCTGATCTGCTTTAAGCAACAGGATGAACCAGTAATGGTGGAAAGACTACTTGGTCAGTTTTATACAACATTGAGGAAGGCTCTGGTGGCTGATCGTGGTCACCCTCATCGTTTTTGCATTGTTGCCTGTAAATGGGGTAGAAAGAATGTTGGATGTGATGAACCAATTTCTGGTTAGAAGAACTCAAAACCCTCATCATTGCGTGAATTCATTGCGAGAGACAAGGAAGAACTCAAAACCCTAATCGTCTTTGCATCATTGTGCGAAAATAGGGGAGAAACAGAATGTTGGTGTGACAACCAATTTCAGGTATTTTGATCCTCTGCATTCTTTGAGGTTCTAGTTACTGATTTACTTATCAATTTCAGTTTTAGGGTGTTTTCAATTTAGTGTTTGCTCTAGATCTTTTCCAATAGGAGGAGGGGTGGTGGGTATTTTCCCAACAGAGGATGGGGGTGGGTATTGTCACATCCACTCAGTCGGTATCCAACCGAATTCTCGAGGGAGTAATCCACAGTCGCAAGATTAGTTTCACATTAAATCAGACACCACTCCACATAATAACATAATCATAAGCAAATATCAATAAAAGAATCAAACATTTAAATTATATTAAGTATCAAGAATAACCAAAAGATCACAAACAATGTAGAAGCGAAATCAAAACTGGCATATAACATCTATCCAAAAGGGAAAGTGAAACTGGAAAGAAAAGAAATCAAATCTCCTAAGGTTTACATCAAGTAAGTGTCCTTAATTAAATGGTAAATATGAAACTCAAAAGTCTTGGTTTCTCAAATAATCTTTGTCTTTCTTAGCGTAGGATTAATCTCTATATGCACAGTCAAGACATGCACACGTGTCATCGTGCATGTCATTACTCTAGTAATATGGTATGTCGTAAACATTGGTCGCTAGCTTCTCAGGATCTTGAAACGTAGAGGCATCTTTATCTGCAACAAATTCTATGTAATAACCCCCATTATTCTAACTTGAAACCCTAGTCGGAAGAAGTTGTGGGCCATCTGAATTGAAGTCCATGTTTCGGTCCCAAAATCCATGGATTTGGATGAAGTTGGTAAAGAACCTACCTTATTGGGAACAGAAAAAAGATCTAGTCAGAATCCAGATGGATTGGGCACGTGAATATCTAGTGCTAGAAATTCAAATTTGGACGTTGTCTATGAGCAAGGTAGAGCCCTTTACATGTTCGTTAAGGTTGTAGCAGACTAGCAATCAACCATAGAGCAAAAAGCTCGAGTCTTGAAGAGTACTAGGGGATGGTTGCTTAAGGCGGTCAATTGGCCAAGTTGTGGTTGTTGATTGGAAATTTTGGTGAAAAACGCTTGTTTGCCATACAACACCCTAACATCCCTAAAACCTAATTTTGCATTATTTTGATCCTCTAGACTACTTGGGATGATTTCAATGTCGGAAAAAGCGTGGAGAAGACAGAGCTCGATTCATTGTGAATTTCACAGAGATTGGATTGACCATTGGACCCTTGAGAAGGTTAGTTGGACTAATTTTTTATCCTATTAATTCTTCCTTTGTAGCGAGTAGTTTTTCTCTCGAATCTCTATTGGAATTGATTGGAGATGAAGAATTATTATTTCTATTGTTTTCGATTAAATCGCTGAGAGAATAGATCTTATGTCTATTTTAATGGCAATTATTCTTTGAAGGAGATTTTAATTCCGGATCTCTGTTAAGTTTTGTTTTCGTTTCTCATTGATTAAAGAGGCTTTTGTAGTCCTCTAAGAATGTGATTTAGATGTGAGATCATCCCAAAATCTATCGATGATGGATGATCAAAAGTTTGAATTTTGGACTTGAAAATTTGTTAGAAATGTTGGCGGTCACTTGAACCGGTCTATTGATTTGACCAACTACCTTAAGCAACTTGTTGGATTCTAGAGCTTGTTTTGTAGTTGTTTATGCTCAGTTTGAATCCTCAAACCCTAACGTGACTTAATGAATATAATTTAGGGGTTTTCTAGGATCTACTAAAGTAGTTGGTTGTGAGGACTTAGCACGTTTATCCGTATTTTTCGTTGAGTCGAGGTAAGGACAAAATTACATATATAACTGGTTGTTTGATATATTGATCTATTTGTTGTTCTAAGCATGCCAATGACTTTACAGCTTGCTATAATTACTATTATGCTTGTTTACTTATCAATTATGAATGATGCTCATTGTACTTTTATTCTTTTCATGTTGTGGACTGTTGTTGTTTGGTGCGACTATGACCTTGGGAATACCTAGCCCAATATTGTTGGCTTGGGATATTAACGGTTGTGATGGGACACTGTTTATGATGCCCCCATCACTTTTCATAGTTGTTGTCCATCATGATTAGGATGTCTAGATGCATGGTTAGTCTATCCTTACAAGCTACTACCCTTTTAGCAAGGGTATAAAATTGAGTGACTCATGATGACAGTGGCTGGGTCTGTGGGAGTTGAAAAGACGGCTTGGGTGTCATGAAGAGGCACATACCCACTATTATCATGTAATGGTAGGGTTGGACTTATGGATGTCCAAAAGATGGCTTAGGTGTCATGAGGAGATATGAGAGGCATCCGCCTCAACAATATGTGGATTACCATAGGATTAAGGGATGTTGTTCAAAAGACAGTTTTGGTGTCGTGATGATCAACATTCCTAGGTGGAGAAGGATACTTTGGACCAAAATGGCACTAGGCATGAAGAAAGGTATCTAGACCACATGTAGTGTATTACCTTATGACCTTGCATTGGGTTTAGAATCCCCAACATGCACCAGTACTTAGACCAATGATTGTGATGAAAGAGTATAGACCTATGTCCTAGCTATAGTGATGATGTGGACCGTACGCCTTACTTGAGATTCCAAAAGACGGCTTGGGTGTCATGAGGAATCAGAGTGACGAGTCCTACCCGGAGGAGGGTTGGTGCAATCTAAAAGCATGTCTACCTAGATAGAGACTTGCATAGTTACATAGCATTTCACTTATTCATTACTTTAATGCAGTGAGATTAGGGGATATGTATGTGATTGTTGCCTTACTGAATTCATTAGAACTCATTCCTTGTGATTTTCTGGTTTTTCATTCTTAGACGGTTATGCAGGAACAGAAGAAGCCCCGCATCTATGGGAGAACCCCACCTTGAAGAGATATTGGAGTTGCCGGTGGAAAGCTGGTTATGATGAACACAAAACTTCCTATGGATGCATGGGATGCTCTTACAGCACCCATTGACAGGAATAAAGCTCTAGTTGTTCGTCATTAGGATAAAGGGATGAAAGAGGGTTTTATGACTCATTTCATAGAGAAATTTGAAAAAGAATACCCTAAAATGTTGAAAGATAATTGTAAACTATAATCAATTTTTATTTTACTTTTCTTCCACTATTACATTCTTATTTAATTTATGTTGTATTCATTCTTAGGATTTTGGAACATTTAATTCCTTTATTAAATTATTGAACTATCTTTTCTAGCTCATGATTGTGGAATTATATGCTTTATTTATTACCGATATCTTGTAACTAGGATCTTGTGGTTGTGAATCATAGCCACGGGTTGTCGAAGCGAGATCGGACAATTGTCGGGTGGAGTGTAACAATTTAAAACAACAATCCATGAGGGATGAGTTCAAAAGGACTCAACAAGTAATTTTTTTATATATATATATATATATATATATATATATACACACACTAGTTAGAACGTTCACAGCAAATGCACATTTATTTTGATTAAATTTTTTTTGCCCAAACATTTAGATTAGATAGAAAAATGTGGAGTCAATTTTCGTATGGTAAGCATTCTTTAATTCTAATTATTTTTATTTTACAAATAGAAATTTAAAGATTCAGAAGAAAAAGAGAAGAGAGAGATAATGGAGAAATTATTTTTTTTGAGTGTTAGCATAACTTAATTATATATACCATGTGAAAATGAAGTTTCTTTTGGCTTTTAGAGATCGACTTGTTTGTCTTAAGGAGAACATTGTACAATTTCTTTTATAAGTAAATTAAGATTAATTTCACTAAATTTTGTTTGAGAAATGTATTTATTTTTTCCCCCCATTTTCACATAACCTTCATCAAATAGGCATTCATAATGCAATATGCCACTATATTTATACTGGAAATTATTGAAGAATATCTGTAATTTTTTATCCTCAAGTGAGTCCACTTGCCATATCTAGTAGACAAGCATTGTACAATAACCCATATTAGCTAGCCTTCTATAGGTTGGGTCTCACTGAGATGCATAAATGAGAGAACTGACGGATACCCAAAAGAATGCCTAACAGGTGCACAACCTGTTGAACCAATTCAAAGAAACAATTGGACATTTTATAAAGGTTGATATTCTTTTTTTCTGAAGGAAAAAGATAAATATGTCAAATAAGAAATAAATAATGAGACAACATGTCCCACAATTTAGTGATTTTATCTTTGGATTCTGATGAATTTCAATCGATATAATTTGTTACGGAGCCATTCTAGCTCCGAAATAAAAAGACGAAACTTGAGTTTCCTTAACTCTGTAGAGTGAAATGAGGTTTCTAACCTTTGTGTTGGTAGGCTAGTTTTGTAAGTTTATAGAGGAAAGCAACATATAATTACATGAAACAGAGGACTGAAATGCATCATCGTCACTTCAACATATCAATGCATAAAACAGAGGAATGAAATGCATCATAAGTTCTTCACTTATTGATTTGATTTCTAGTGTGATTTGCACTTGAAATGAGAAGAGTTGCATAGCAACAATCATATCTTCCACTCTCATAGGATTGAGCCATAAGCTGGTCGAACTAAACAACTGTGAACAATAATGGTAGGGTTCCCCTGGTGAGAGAAGTATGTAATATTGATTGAATGTGATTAATCAGCCCCAAGATACAACTACTGAGAACAAGTTTGTCGAGTTAAATAACTATGAGCAAATCATGCGCTTGAGCACCAAAACCACATGAAATATAGCAACAAAGTGCATGTAGTGGATGCAAACAGAGCTACAAAGCAATAATTCAAAATGTACCAGACAATAGTAAACTTGAGAAAGATAATCAATATCGAACATTGAACATATAGGTAGGCTACAACACAATCATAAAAGAGAACAAATAGAGATATAAAGACTTACTACAGACTTTGTTGCTAGATTTTCATTTGTCTCAATCAAATGGAAAGAGATAGAAAAATATAAAAATCAGTTAAAGCAAATCGAAATATTCATATACAGTTAATAACCAAAGTAGGGTTTCTATGAAGATTGAAGACAACTGGAGACCTCATTCTCCCATCAAACTCTCCACCTTAACTGAAGAATAAAATGTCACCCAAAAAAAAGAACCTGCTTCACAAAAAACCTTAGTGTCGTTTACCCAATCAAGGTTGATGGGAAAAAGCTTACCAAAAAAATCTTACTTCACCGTCCATGAAGTGATGAGCTTAGCTCAGTGCAACTCTTCATATATAAGGTGCTTGCTATTAATAGCATGAGAAAAAAACAAGTAGATGAGATTAGGTATCATTTGGGAATCGACCATGCATCAAATGAGGCAAACACACGCACGGACCGGGGGCGATAGGATAGGCCGGGCTTCAACCAAGAATGTTCGATTTCGAGCCTCTCTCAAAATCCACTCACTTGAGGGTCTTCAGGATTTTAATGGGACACTAGTATTGTCCCAAAAACACCTTTCAATCACTCCAATTAGTCCGAAAGTAAAAAGGCCCAATTTGGCTTTCAGAAAGTCGCCTGCAGGCATCTTACGGAGGTTCAATTGGTTTCAAATGGGTGAAATGGGACTAACAAACACTCAATAAGGGCTAGGAGATATAAAGAAAACTTCAACAAGCATTCAATACAACACAACTTCCACAACTACCACCATTATTGCAATTCCTCATCATGAATACTCCAAGAGAGAGGATGCAAAGAGGGTTTTTGAGTCCTCTTACCTCAACACGAATTCTCCTTGCGACTCATTCTTCAGCACCACCAAAGGAGCAAAGATTCTTCAAAACTCCAAGCTCTCCTTCTCTCCCACGTTCTTAGCCTCCCTCTAGCATAGCCTCCCTCTAGCATAAACAAATCATTTACGAGGTGAGAGAACCATAAAGTACGGCTTTAAGAGCAACATTTTGAACATACCCCGATCCAAGTAAGGGGCGTGTCGATCAAATCATGCAACTGGCCCTCTATATCCTTCATGCGAAGGCCAATTTCTAAGGGGTTCGAAGGGTAGAAACCTCTAAACATTACCCAATCAATGGTATAATTTACCATGGCATTTGAGTCCCCTAGCATTGATTTTCATGCATGGGAAAGTCCCCTTTTATGCCTTTTGCACTCGACTTTTTCACTCTAACTCAACTAGGGTGGCCGGATCTTCTTCTTGCTCATCCAACTCCAGAGGTTCGATTTCCAAACTCCCCAGCTCAACTCTGAATGGTCCACAGTTGCCTTATACTCGTACTCCAGGTTTGCAGACTTGAAACGATGGGTTACAGTCTGGCTCTCTTATTTGGAAATGGAATAAGTGGTTCTATAAAATTTCTAAAGGAGAAAGTAATTTGTAATGCTGTTTTGGGAAGCTATATTTATTTGCCTTTGACCTTGGGCTTACGTCTGTACCTAAAATTTTCTGTACCACCTAATTTCTCTAACCATTTTCCCTCTACCTCTACTGGGGAATTTCTCAATCACGATTGCTAGAATATTCCATCTTTGGTTATGAATATCCTCCCCCCTAATTTTGTTTCTACTATCATTGAAATTAAGGTGTCATTGAGAGGAGATTCTTGGTTGTTTACTCCTTTAAAATCAAGTGCTCTTTCAATCAAAGTTGCTTATCTGTCTATTCACAGTCTACCATCTCCAACCCCTCCTAAGCTTAAAAATTGGTGGAAGATTTTATGGCATTTGAATATTTTGCCCCATTATAAAAATAAATAAATAAAATTAAAAAAATTTGGAGATTACTAAACAATAATCTTTATTTGAAAGACGTGATGACATCTAATTGCTTGCCCCCCCCCCCCGGGTGCTTTATGTGGGTTAGAAAAAAAAAACTGACATGCACCTCCTCTTTTGGTGCTCATGGATGTCCCACATTTGGAAACAAGGAACTTTGGGGATAGATTTTTGTTCCTATGTTGCTCTGAACCGAATGGAGGTTTTCGTGAACTTATTTTTATCCCTTCAACAAGACCCAAGTTTGAGATCTTGGGTTTTCTTTGTCCTTATCATCTCTTTTTATTATATTTGGGATAGTTGTAACAAGTTAGCTTTTCAACATAAATCTACTGACCCTAGGGAAGCCAATAAAACAGTAAAGTACTGGCAAACTTGTTTGAAGTTATATGAGATAGGGAATTTTAATTGATGCTCCTTTGGGAACACTTTCTTTCACCACATCTACATTAATAAATCTTAGCTGGCCACAGATGATAACCAATGTCTTTGGATTGAAATCCAGAATTATATTTACAGCAAGTAAAGGAATGGAAATGGGCTTTTTGCATGGTGAATGAAGGAG
This sequence comes from Hakea prostrata, assembly GCF_041222555.1. Lineage (NCBI taxonomy): Eukaryota > Viridiplantae > Streptophyta > Magnoliopsida > Proteales > Proteaceae > Hakea > Hakea prostrata. The sequence continues at coordinate 41,634,624 of NC_142606.1, read as the reverse complement.
CTAGTGTTTTGCTAAAGGCGGGAAAGTGGTTCTTCTTCGGAACAAGATGCATGCGGCGATGGATGCTCTTATTGTAGTGGATGAATTGGAAGTGTTTGAGTAGATCTCTTTAGTCAAGCTCATCACTAACTGTAGGACTTTATGCGAGGCTTTACCTTGTCCTATTAAGCATGTGACCTTCTTCCCTCTCTTTTTGGGTTTGTAAACAAGGGTCTATGCGGGGTTTACTTAATTATGCTATGAACAATGGGGTGTAATTTGGCAAGAAAAAATTTACATAAAATGAATTAACCAAAAAACAAACAAAAAAGAGATGGGATATGAAATACCTGAGATTTGGATGAAGAAGACATCAAGGAGTCTCTTTATTCTCTCAAATAAATTGATAGAAAATCGTTTCTTTCCAAAGTGAAATGAAGAGCCACGCTTCACATAATCCAAGTTGACTTGCAATAAGAGGGAGCTTACTCGAGATAGATAAGGGAACATAGTAGATCACTTTCTGTTGGGGTAGCACAAACTACTCCCCCTAAGCTTCTTCACAAAAAAATTGGTGTGGTACTCACATCTGAATAATAATAATAAATAAATTTTAAAGTGGCCTTGGTGGGTCCCACATCAACCCCACCCAATTTTGTGGTAAGGAAGCATCAAAGGATGTGATCTAAACTCGGGAAAGTTAAGCTAGGAGCTCGAGTGAATCAATTTGAAACACGTTAGTAAACATCACCCTTCATGGAAGGAATTGGAATTTATAAGACAAAAAATGATGATTCTTAACGTAATATACTGGCACAGTGTATTGTAGTGCAAGTTTAGGTGTCGGTGTCTTTGAAAAATTTCCATAGAAAATATAAAACATAGATACATTTGAAGAGGGCTCAAAATCTTACTCAACCCAAAGATGACTACACGACAAACATCAATTAAACATAATAAAAGAACAAAATTGCAAAAGCAAATACAAGAAATTTCATTGTGGAAATGGATTCACTTTCCTCTATTATGGTGTTTGGTTTTCCTTGATCATTTGCTTTGGTTGGACACCACAAGCCTAGAAATGAACTTAGAACATCTATTTTTTCCCCACGGTAGCTCTCGTTCAACAACCAATCCAATTATAACACCAGAGCAATATCCTGCCAACGCAAACCTCCAATCGAGTAAACATGTTTCATCATCATCATCATCATCTCCTTTTTGGAAAATTGATGTGGGAGGTAAAACTCCGCACTTCTCTGTCAAAGGAAAACCACATAATCCTGCATTTCCCTCGTAGGAAGCATTTGAAAAAGTGTTGAATTGGCTCCCTTGTGGAATAATTCCTGTTAAGTCATTGTAAGATAGATTCAAGACTGCAAGGAACGTCAAACTTGCTAATTGCACCGGGATTTCTCCAAAGAGTATGTTTCTTGAAAGATCAAGTGACTCAAGTCCCCTTAGTTTTCCCATCGAAGATGGAATATGACCTGTTAGGCTATTTCCAGACAAGTTGAGCACTTTCAATGCTTTTAAATTTCCCAATGCATCGGGAATCTTTCCTACAAAGAAGTTGTTGGATAGATCAATGGTGGTGAAGGTGGTTAAAATTTTCTGCATTTCCAAGTATATTCCCTTCTCAATAATTACAATTGTGTCTTGATAGTATGCAGAAGTATTTTGACTATTGTAGTACAAGTCAGATGTATCCTCGTCAAACATCATAGCTTTCCAGTGGGAAATGTATTGCAATGGTAAATCTCCACTAAAATTATTAAAAGAGAGATCAACAACATGTAGGCTTGGGAAGGGACGAGAATGAGGTTGGATGGGTTGAGCAATCGGACCAGCAAATCTGTTAGACCTCAAAACAAGAACCTGCAACTCAACAAGATTTTCCAACCAATGAGGAAAGGTACCATTCAACTGGTTGTTTGAAATATCCAATAAGGTGAGTAACTTGCAGTTGCCTAGTGATCTTGGAATTCCTCCTTGAAAATTGTTTTTGTTGAGTTTGAGGGTATGCAGATTGCACTCAACTTTGAATAAATCAGGAATGGGTCCTTGTAATTTGTTTTCTTCCAAATTTAGCACCCCTATATTGCCTTTGCCGAGGCAAGTTGGAATCTTTGCTGTTCAATTTGTTCTTGGACAAATCCAAGATATCAAAATTTCTCACTTTGCAGATTGATAAAGGGATTTTTCCAGTTAATTTGTTGTTTGAAATTGAAAAGAGATAGGCAGTTTTAGAGAGAAGGGAAGTGAGACTCCCTAAGATATGGGAAACAACCTCAGTATCATACTCATCAAATGTTTGGGAAGAGCATGGTGTAGATAATTGACATTCTTGTATCATGTTTGAGTGAAGATCAAGTACTTCTAACATGTTGAAGGAGTGATTAGGTAATGGCAATTCCGGACACGTGATCACGTTGTTAGAAAGGTTCAAATATCTCAAATTCTTTTTCCATATCCATTTGGGTATCTTACCACCAAGTCTATTACCACCAATATCTAGAGCATTCAATTCCTTGAAATCCTTAAGGAAGTCTGGAAATTTTATAATTCTATTGTCGAAAGGCTCGAGACTATGTGATTGATTTTGATTCTTGAGGAAATTTCTTGGGAATTCACTGATGTTGCAAGATTCCAAACTCAAGTAAAAAATCTGAGCACTAACAAAATTGATGTCACCACTATGATTATTGTTGGGGAGATCATCATAGGAAATATTTCTATCTTCTCCCAAGTAGCTAAAGTCATTGAGTGAAAGGTCAAGGTCTGTAATTGTACCTTTGATCTTTGAAATTGATCTCATCAGGTCTTCTCCTTTCAAATGGTTGCCTCTCAGACTAACTTGTGAGAAAGAAGAGGATATGTTGTTGAATAGGAGGAGGCTCATTTATGACTCCGTCGAATTGGTTATTGGACAAGTCCAATAAATGTATTGACGGGAGAAAAAACAATGAAGAATGGATGGGCCCTTGGAGTAAGTTGTTGCCCAACAATAGTGCTTCAAGATTGGGAAACCTACCCTTGAAAAAGTAATCAGGAATTTGACCACTCAAACTATTGTGTGAAAGACTCAAACTTGTAAGCTGGGTAAGATTTGAAATAAAAGGAGGGACTGGTCCATATAAGTTACAATCATCGACAAATAATTCCTCCAAAAACAAGAGGTTCCCAATTGAACTCGGTAGAATTCCTTGGAATTTTGTCTGGCTAATGGACAAATATTGAAGAGAGGTGTTCATTTGAGAGAATTTTGGCAACTGAACCAAGAGGAGAGGGTTATAAGATAAGTCTATGTAACTCAACTTAGGTTGAAGAAAAACACTGCTTGGGAAATCTCCGTGGAATCCACAACTCCTAAGGCTAAGGACAGTGAGAGAAGTGAGATTCATCAAAGAACTTGGTATTGTGGAAGTGAGATTCTTGTTGAAATCAAGGTATAGCTCTGTCAAAGAGCGAAAGCTCGAGATCGATGCATCCATGGGACCTGTAAGTGAACACTCTATCAATGACAACACGTGAAGATTAGGGAGTGCAGATGATAAGTGATGACACCAATCCCTATTTATTTGAGACAACAAATTCACCCCATCAAGACGGAGTTGTCTTAACATGGTTGAGGTTTGGACGAATGCTCTCAAATTAGGGATTCCAAGTTGAAATGATCTCAAGCTGTAAGAGAGGTCAAGAGAAACCAACTTGGTAAGGTTGGAGATTTCAGATGGGATTTGGCCCTGAAAGTTATTCCAAGAAAGATCAAGAGAAACCAACTTGGTGAGATTTGAGATTTGAGATGGGATTTGACCATCAAAGTAGTTCTCAGAAAGATCAAGAGAAACCAACTTGGTGAGGTTTGAGATTTCAGATGGGATTTACCGAAAGTTATTCCCATAAAGATCAAGAGAAACCAACTCGGTAAGGTTTGAGATTTCATATGGGATTTGGCCCTGAAAGTAATTCCAAGAAAGATCAAGAGAAACCAATTGTATAAGTTGAGACATATTTTTTGGGAATTGTCCTGAAAAAGAGTTACCTGAGAGGTTGAGATGCAATAATCCAGAGAGTCTTTCAAAGCCCGATGGTGCAAAGTGATCAAATGTGTTCCATGAGATGTCGAGCATTTGAAGGTGAAGAAGATTGAAGAGGGTGCTATTGGAATGGATGGAACCATTGAGCGACGAATTGAAGAGAGCAAGGCCAACTACATGACCAGTAGTGCTATCGCAAGAGATGCCTTCCCAGAAGCAGCAATCAGTATTCGGCTTCCACGAGTTGAGAGATGTGGAATAGTTTATAGAGACATGGTAGTGCTTTTGCTTAAATTGCAGCAAAGCAGAGTGCTCATCATGAAGACATAAATAAGAAGTAGGAGAAGGGGAAGAAAGGAAACAAGGCTGAAACAGAACTAGTAAGAAAAGAAGGAATTGCCAAGACATATTTCCTTTCTATTTCTTCAAAGGAACTAATTAAAAAAGGTTTGGGTTTTGTAAATGTTGGACGATTGATGCATGAAGGAGTTCTTGCCACTTATTTATAGATAACAAGAATCCTAATAGAAACGTTTTGTATGAGCGTTGATAGAGTATTTTGCAAACACAGCAATCAATTGATTCGTCTATTTTCCTTGAAGATGTCCCATGATGGTGAGTGCCCAACGGATTTTATAGGGATGAAGCCTCAGAAGATTCTTTAAGAAAACAAGGTAACAACAACACATTATTGACTAGAGTGACTAAAGACTTGAAATGTTTTATGATTTTTTCCACAAATGAATGCCATCTCAACTGGAGTCTGGAGCCTGGAGCCCAACACTCTACTGTGTAAAAGTCTTCATATAGTTTGGATTCTTTGGAAGATGTATTGTCTCTACCCCCCGGTCAGTTGGAGCTTTGAAATTTCTTTTAAAATTTCGTTCAGTTCAATTGGGTTGAACCAAATAATGTTCTTGTGGGAACAAATAAGACAAAAGGTGGGGAGGCTAATAATGGAAGAAAGAGATTAAAAAGGAAAAGAATTGTGAGTGACGAGCCATCTACGCAAATGCTTTTAAAGTCTCCTCATACCAAGTCATTATAATGAGTTTGGAAGATGCATCTTTTAGTTGGTTAGAGTTTTCAAATTTAATATTTCCACACACAGTGGAATTGTGATAGTCTTTTCGCATGAAAATTTTGTGTTTCGTCCTTTTAGAGTGGTTACACCGGAGTTACTTTTCTTTGGTCGGATGAGGTCATACACTTCCCCAGTCTACTACTATTTTTGCACTATACTTTTATGGTGGATGTCAAAGAATCTAAGGAGTAAAAAACATAAAACAATTTCTTAAAAAACAAAATTAACAATTCCCGTGCACGCATCTCGAAAATCTGATCAATATATCAAATATAAAAGTTCCATGTCCTCAAGAAGTTGCATTAGCCACCTTATTCACCGTAAATCATTAATTAAGTTAGGACTAAAACTACAATAAGGTTGGGAAATTGCTTAACCCTAACCCTGACCAACATTGACCCAGGGTTTGCCATTATCATCCTAACCCACCCTTCAGGGGTTGAAAAAAACCAACTCAAACCCTATTTGGGCATATGGTGCCGGGCCAGGACAACTACAGATTGTCAAGGTCAAATTTACACCCTAGCTTATGTGTGGATATAGGAAGGATGACGTAGAAGTGGCTATGGTTCAACTTAACATTTCTATCCATTTCCCATGAAGAGTCCATGAAGGTGACTACATGATGGATCTTTTGGGGTGAACTAAAAAAAATCTTTGGGAAAACAAGGCATCCTCTTATTATTGAATAGAGTGACAGATCATTTGACTTAAAGGTCATAGCGTTTTTTTCACGAATCAATGTCATCTCAAATGGAGCTTGATAGCTTTGCTGTACAAAAATCTTTATGACGAAGTTTGGAAGTTGGGGCTCACCTTGTCATTTGACGCCTTCAAATTTCTATCACCATTACCCACAGCTGCCCAAATTGTCCGAACTCCACTGGCTGGTGACTTCAGTCATGACTACCATTTTCGTTCTAGAATTGGAGATTTGGATTATAGGGGAATGGATGGATAAAAGTAAGAGTGACATAGAAATAAAATGTGGAAGAGTATCTGAAATGGGTGTTTTTGTAAGAACAAGGCCAATTAGGGATAAGGATAGGGTCAAACCATCCCTTCTCGACCCGTCAGGATTTAGGTTCAGGAACATGAATCATAGGCCTTAAATTATGATTAAGGTGGAAATAGACTTATCTATGTACACTTACGGCTGGGATTGGGTTTAAAAATGCCTAGGGCAGCCCGGCCCGGTTGCAACTCCAGTCCAGGTCATTTACATGTCAAATTTAGAATTCGTTATCCTACGAAAGTCAATTTCGTAGAAAAACCCAAGTGGAAAGCGTGTTATATGAACATGGCAGAGCCTTTTCATATCACAGAAGCTTCAATTTATGGATTCATTTTCCATGGAGATGCCCCATGATAGTGATTACGCGATGGATCTTGAGGCCAAGAAGAATCTTGAAGAAAGGAAAGCATCCGATATCTACTGACCTGAGTGACGGGTCATCTGGGTTAGGACTAAAGACAATTTTTTTTTCCAAGCATATCTGTAGCCATATGCATCTACCCCAAAAAAAATCTGTAGCCATATGCATGGCAATCAAAATATTGTTATAAGCATATTATATTATAGGAGTGAGGTATATCTAGAGTAATGCTTCTGGGATTTCATGTATACCCATATTATAAATTATTTCCATTTTCTAAATCTATGGGGTAGTCATACGATAAAATTGAACTGTATAACGTGAATCCATTATCATAATTAAATAAAATAGTATGTAAATACAGGATATATGAAATCGACTTGATTTATAGAGATGAGTTCAAGAAGAGAAGTAGATGAAGATGGAATACTGAAGTCTGACTCATGTCTAGGAAGAACGGAGATTTTTCCTGAATGTAAAATGTGGAAAGGGTATGAGAAATAAGAAATTAATTATGATCAAGATTAGTCACATTCAGTCATGAATAAATTTCAAATACATATTCAATGGAGGTCTATTTCAGAGAAGAATCTTATTAGTGGAAACGTATTGCATTGCATGGGTTTCAATTACTGGGGCTATTTTCCACGAAGAGGTCCCCATGAAGGAGAAGAAAAGAAAAAAAAACATAATAGCATGCAATTGGGCCCCACTATTTTCTTTAAACCTTGATATTGTAACGGCTCAAGTTCTTGGGCCTTATTACCCTCCAAACAGATGCCATCCATGCCTTCTGAGTTGTTGGTTATAATCAAACAAAACCGGGCCCAATTGAACTAGCCATTGGACTCCCAATATGATGAGGTCCACTCCAACTAAAGGTAAAACAAAAGCACTGACCGCTGTAGTATATTGTTGAATTTGCAGTTCGGGATTCTCATTCTCACTGCAAGCGAGACCCACTACCAACCATAACAAAAATATGCTAGTGCCTTCGGTTGCAATAGAGGTGTGTTAGGTGTTGGTAGTAAAGGTGGTCTCATAGAGAGCGGAGGTGCACGCATCAACGGCTGCCGACTGTCAGAAATTTTAACCTCTTGCAAATAAGCCAAACCGACAGCTTGTGACATGTCGCAAGGGCAAAATGCCATAACTTTGCAGCGGATGTCCGAGTGCAGTCCAGAAACAAAACAACTGACTAAAAACGACGTAGTAATTCCTGTTGTTTGATTAGCTAAGGCCTCAAACTGACTATGATAATCCGCAACTATTGAAGTTTGCACCAATTTAGACAATGAAGCTTGAGAATCATCATAATCAGAAGGACCAAAACATGTTTCTAAGGCTCGAATAAAATCCAAGAGGTAAATAATTTCGCCTCAATATTGCCATTGAAACTATTGTAGAGCAATTCCATCCATATGAAACAAAACAATTAACAATCGTTGATCATCTGGTGTTCCATGGAAGTCAAAAAAACCTCCCCACTTTAAAAATCTAGCCTAGGATCTGTTCTAGCGAAGCGAAGAAATTCTAAACAAATTGTGCGAGTCTCGATCGTATTTGATGTAGTTGGCAATTGTGGTGACATAGTAGAACTACCAGCGCGATCTCGTGACTTCGAGGGCATAGAATTCAACCTCAAGATCTGCTCTAACCGGTCATCCAACGGCGTCAATTGTGTCACTACCTCTGTTAGAGTTGGCATTGTTCGTCCAAGGCCGAGCACTGGTCTGTCAATGAGATCTGTATCAAATCGAGATGATCACTATGCGCCACTATAGTTGTGCTCAAAGTTTTAACAGTTTCACCAACATGCCTGAACCGAGTTCCTTCTGCCATGGCAGGTTGGACCAATGATAGAGGCTAGAGGGGAAAAAAAAGAATCCAGAAGATAGGGGATTTCAAATATAGAAGAACAAGCTACTCAGAGAAGAGGATTTGGATGAACTTTCTTTTCTATTCTTTATTTCTTTGTGTATAGCTATTTATAGCTAAAGTAAGTTGCTAGAAACAACTAAGACTCCAATCACTAATTGACACGTGGAACCGCATACACCCATTGAACAAACTTACAACTAACATCCCATTACACTTTCTAATCCTTCAAAAGCACAAGTAGGCGAAATACCCTAGAAGTTCATTGCACCACTTCCTCGGTTTGTGAGTCATCTTGCACATAACATTTCTCCTCTTTCTTTTGAGCCCAAATTGGCTGCCCTCTCAGTGAATTTGAAGTTTTGGAATCGAACTTGTTTTGGTAAAATTAAGAACCTCAATTCCCAGCTATTTGCTCTTGCTTATATACTTGAGTTTTTTGCCAACTTTTATGAAGGATGCAACCAAATTAATTGGATTTTTTTTTATGCTGAAGAGTGTTTCTAGTTCCAAAAATCTTGGTCGAACTTTGTTTCGGATGGTGATCGTAATACTAAATTTTATCACTCCTTTGTTCGTCTTACATTGCAGAGAAGACAGATTGCAGATCTTTGGTTGTACTATGAAGGTAGGCTCCTCGCTATTCCTATGCTTATTGCAGCTGAATTTGCAAGTTCTTTAAATCATTATTTTCGCCCTCTTTTTTTGTGGATTCTCTTTTTAGCCATTGCATCTCTTCTGCCGATGCTGACCCTTTATTTTCTAGGCTCTCTTTGCTTGAAATACAAAATGTTGTTTCTCCATTGGAGCCTTCTTTGAGAAAGATATTTCTGCTCTTGTTTGGAGTTTCTTCGATTCCTCAACTCTTCCTCCCTTTCTTAACCACATTCTCTTGACCTTAATTCTCAAAACCCCTAATCCTAAAATTGTGGTGGACTGTCAGTCTTTTAAGTATTTGTAATGTTTCATACAAGGTGGTGGTAGAAATCCTAGCTAGGACTTAGTCTCAAACCTTTTCTTTCTTCTTTTATTTCGCCTCTTCAAAGCGTGTTTGTTTCAGGCAAATTAATTCATGATAATGTGTGATTCCCCATGAAGTGTTTAACTTCCTTAGAAAGAAGAAATTTGGGGAAATTGGGTTTGTCGCCCTTAAACTTGACCTTTCAAAGGCCTATCATAGGGTTGAACGGGGGCTTTTAAACCATGTTTTTCACCTTCTTGGCTTCCCTCCCAAATGGTGTGCTTTGGTTTAAAACCTTAGCCTGTATCTTTTTTCTTCTTGCTATGAAAGTGTTATCATGAACTTTAGGGGTGCATAGGGATCTTAATGCCTTTAAGGGAATTCGCATTGCTAGAGGAGCTTTGAAAATTCGCATTGCATTCATTTTCTGCCGTGCCTCTCTGGAGGATCTTTACTACCTAGGCTGTTCTTGAAATGTTTTCTAGTCTCTCGGGTCAAGAAATCAACTTTGAAAAAAGCGGGTTGTTCTTTAGTTCTAATGTTGCTGAGGATACTAGGAAGGCTTTAAGTGATAACATTGGAAGTGTCCTCTCCACTCAAGGTTGTAAGTACTTAGGTACATCTTTAATCTCTTCTAGATCCCTTTTAAAGATTTCAAATTCTTAGTTGATAAAGTAAATTCTAAACTTAAGTTGTGGAAAGCAAATTCTCTAAGCTATGCTGGCCGTAGGATTCTAGTATCTTCAGTTCTCTCTTCTATTCCCACTTCTATATGTCTTATCTTCGCTATTCTGAAATCATGTGCCATGAACTTGATTCCTTTTGTTCGAAATTTTGGAATGAAATATCTCCAAGCCTTTGAATTCTATTAGGATTTGTTGGGAAAAAAATCCTGCAATCCTATGCACCAAGGGGGGTTGGGATTTCGAAGGAATGAGGACCATTACAAAGACTTGTTATTGAAGCTCTCTTGGAGACTTTTAACTCAGCCTACTTCTATGTGGGCCAGAATCCTCAAATCGAAGTATTTCCCTAAGTCCTCCCTTTTTTATCCAAAGATTTCTAAGAAGTCTGGCTCTCGCATTTGGAATGGAATCAGAGGTTCTATAAAATTATTAAAGGAGAAAGTAATCTATAATATTGGTTTGGGAAGCTATACTTCTTTGCCTTTGACATTTGGCTTACGTCTATACCCGGAATTTTCTCATCCAGCTAATTTCTCTAACCATTTTCCCTCTACCTCTCGCTAGAGAATTTCTCAATCATGATTCTTGAATATTCCATCCTCAGTTATGAGTATCCCCCCCCCCCCCCTCATTTTTTTTGTGCTATCACTGAAATTACGGTGTCATTAAGAAGAGATTCTTGGTTGTTTACTCCTTCAAATCGAGGGCTCTTTCAACCAAAGTTGATTATCTATCTATTTTTGTAGTCTACCATCTCCAACCCCTACTAAGCTTAAAAAGTAGTGAAGTTTTTATGGCATTTGAATATTCTGCCGGTTATATAATAAAAAATTCTAGAGGTTATGAGACAATTGTCTTTATTTGAAAGATGAGATGACCTGTTGGTCTAATTGCTACCCCCCCACCCTTTTTTTTTCTCTTGTGCTTTATGTGGGTTAGAATCAGAAACTGACATGCACCTCTTCTTTTCGTGCTCTTGGACGTCCCACATTTGGAAAGGAGGACCTTTGGGGATAGATTTCTGTTCCTATGTTGCTCCGAACCGAATAGAGGTTTGCCTTACCTTATTTTATCCCTTCAACATGACCCAAGTTTGAGATCTTGGGTTTTCTCTATCCTTATCATCTCTTGTTATTATATTTGGGATAGTTGTAACAAGCTGGCTTTTCAACATAAATCTGTTGACCCTAGGGAAGCCATTGAAATAGTAAACTACTGGCTATCTTGTTTGAAGTTATTTGAGACAGGGAATTTTAAATGGTGCTCCGTTGGAAATGCTTTCTTTCACCACATCTCAATTAATAAGTTTAAGCTTTCCTATAGATGATAACCAATGTCTTTGGATTGCAGGGTTATTCCTACTTCAAATAATGGAATGGAAATGGGCTTTTTGTGTGATGAATGAAGGAGCTTGTTATGAAGCATGTGCCTTCAGCTGGTGCACGGGAGATGCGATTGAGTGAGAGGGACATCCAGGGGACCACACCCATGACCACGAATGCCACGATAGGCAACAAACAGGAGCAGGAGCAAAGCACCACCACAGTGGCAGCAAGACCACACCATAAGAGGAAACCACCTGCAAATTTAAAGGATTATGTTTAAAGGGGGGGGGGGGGAAGGGTCAGTTAACGGTGGGAAGGGGTTTTGTAATCACGATAGAAGTGGGATGTAAGGGACTAATCGCAGGGTTAGCATTGTAGGGTTTTGAAGGTAGCAATATATAAGTTGTAAGTGCGAAATAATCAGTATGAATGAAATATTTTCCTCTCAATTTTCTTCTTCCTTGGAAGCGCCACCCTCAAAGTTGGCTATCTTCTCTTTAAACCTTAACATTGGTACTTTCATTGAGAGAACTCCCCCTCCCCAATGGCTGAGAATACACTACACAACTCTGACAACCGGATGAAATAGTGAGACTATTGGAAGAAGCGTCTAATGACCACAATGGACTTCTCGACTCTCTGAAAAACGTGGTCACCGAGCAACAAATGTTGTCAAGGAACAATAGAATCTCCAAAGGGTTGTGAGGGAATAGAAGAACTCCATCATAGAGTTGACACTTCGCTTCACGGCGATGGATGCGCGACTAGAACAGATGCAGCGCCTCCTCAATAATGTTGTGGATTCTTGTCAAGTAACTAGTATTTCCAATGTGCAACTCAGCACATCAGTAGGCAGTAGTGTGCACCTTCCCTCACCACTACAACCAAACCCCATCCAAACTCGAAAGCTTCACCTTGATTTTCCGTGATTTAACAACGAAGACCCTATAGGGTGGCTCTTTAAGGCCAACCACAATGCCTCCTCATTTCTTCTGTCCACATGGACAGGCATACACTTCAGTGGTACCAGTGGATGCATAGGACATCAGTGTTCACTACTTGGCTGGAGTTCTCAAGGGCGTTGGCGGTGAGATTTGGCCCTACCGAGTTTCATGATCTCGAGGCAACATTGTCCGAGCTGACTCAATCCAATACGATGGCTGATTACCAAACAAGGTTTGAAAGGTTGGCAAACCAAGTCCACTTGCTACCTACCCGATTCATCATCAGTTGCTTTGTGTCAGGGTTGCGCTCGCACACCAAAAACGAGGTTGTGGCGTTTCGACCGACAACATTGATGGATGCAGTAAGTCTTGCTCGTCTCCAAGAAGGCAAAATCATTGAGAATCGATGATCCTTTAGACCATTCCTAGGTTGGAACATGCCTCTGTTAACGGCATCTCCCCGCATTTCACCACCAGTTTTGTTGGTGCTATTTCTGCCAATCGCCTTGAACCGTAGTTTTCTGCACCGAACTCCTCAGATCTGATTCGATCTGGTTTGCTCTTCGATCGATCAACCTCTCACTCCTGAAAGAAACAGAATACCAGTAAGAAACGGAGCCGATCGTCTTGATCGGCTCTCGTCTCCGACGATCTAGTCAGTATGGTGTAGATGATGTTTCAGAGCTCTCTGGAGCTTCTAAAATGCTAGTAATGGAATTCAATCAGAGTGAGCTTAGAGTTTTGGTTGATTCTAGAGACCTCCCTTGTTACGAATCTTCCCTCGCTTTTATACTAGCTTTCCCGCTTATAACACTTTTTCAATCATAGCCGTCGGATCATCGCTTCTCTTTGGACGTCATTGATCATCCTTCCTTTATCTCTCAATCGAACCCGGCTAAGATTGGTTCGACCAGTATGAACCGGCAGTGGATATTTTAGTCATAACATAAGCCCCCAAGCCTATTGATCAGGTTGAACTTATATGAGACTCTGATCAGTAGGTTTAATTCTTTCTGCCAAAATTATACAGTATTCCCTACTCAGCCATTATGCCTTTTCCCCAGATAATCCTTGATTTCTTCAGAACTTTGATGCCAAGTCGACATATCATCATCATCTTGAAAATCAACTTATAACCATGTCCCTTATGAAATTATGTCCTCTGCATTGGTTGAAATTATATTACTGTACTCAGCCCCCAAATTATCTTAAAGCCGGCTGAAATCACTGTCTTGTCAGACCTTTTATGAATTTCAAATATAACTTTCCAGCTTCCTTAACATTACCGCCGCTTGATCATTAATTTCATCTTTTTCCCATGTATTACCATCATATTGTTCCCTTACCCTATCACACATCATCCTCATTCTTTTCAACTACAATTTTCATACGTTCACCGATTGATCCCACGCGTTGGTTACGAAAGGTAATGACCATTGATTTTGGACCATCGTGCATTTCCCCCTCCTTTCAAGAAATCTTCTCTCATTCTTATATTACTAAAAACCGTCCCCCCCCCCGCGCCCCCCCAGGCGGGGGGGGGGGGGGGGGCGCGGGGGGGGGGGGGGGGGGGCGGGGGGGGGGGGGGGGGGGGGGGGGGGGGGGGGCCGAGGGGAAAGGCCGGGGGGGGGGAGAAAGGGGGGGGGGGAAGGGGGGGGGGGGGGGGGGGGGGGGGGGGGGAAGCCAGGAGGGGCGGGGGGGAAGGGAGGGAAGGAGGGGGGGGGGGGGGGGGAGGGAAAGGAGGGGGGGGAAGGGGGGGGGGGGGGGGGGGGGGGGGGGGGGGGGAGGGGGGGGGGGGGGGGGGGGGGGAGGGGGGGAAGGAAGGGGGAAAAGGAGGGGGGGAATATATATATATATATATATCTATCAACTGTCACTTGCTCGTTTCTGTATTCTGCTCTCCTTCTTCGTGAACATCAAACATACCTATCCGCCATTTCCTTTATCACTCCTTTTCAGATTTTACCTTTCAGGTTTTCTTCTTCTTCCTTTCTTTGGCTCTTTTTGGCTTTGACAGAATAGTATCTTTTGTAATGCTGGCTATCATCTTCTGACCAACTCATAATTGATTAGATGTATATATCTTTGATCAAACTTTGTACTTTTCATTGACTTTTGCTGAAATACTTCTGACGAAAAAAATATTTGAAAGGAACTTTAATACCTGATCAGATACCTTGAGATGTTTGATTTACATATAATCTTTGAACTTCGATAAATAGTCTTCGATGTATCCTGATCCTTGAGTTATTTTATTGATTAATTCCATTGTTCTCGATCCGAATGCTGCCTTAGAAAGATGGCTACGGGAGCCTGACTTCGGAAAGTCATGATCATCCTCGAAAGGAGTGATCCAGGATCATCCTCGGAAGGAATGATCCGTGATTAGCTTAGCATGACCTGGCTACCTGAGCCTGACTTACGTAAAGTCGGGATCATCCTCGGAAGGAATGATCCGTGATCAGCTTCGGAAAGCATGACCAGGCCTCGGAAGGCTGGCTACTTGAGCCTAACTCACAAAGAGTCGGGACCACCCTCGGAAGGAATGATCCGTGATCAGCTTCGGAAAGCATGACCAGGCTTCGGAAGGCTGGCTACTTGAGCCTAACTAACGAAGAGTTGGGATCACCCTCGGAAGGAATGATCCGGATCAGCTAGCATAATCACGCCTCAGATGGCTGGCTACTTGAGCCTGACTTCGGAAAGCTGGGATCATCCTCGGAAGGAATGACCCTGAATCAGCATTGAAAAGGCATGACGTGACCTAGTAAGGCTGACCACTTGGGCCTGACTTCGGAAAGTCAGGATCATCCTCGGAAGGAATGACCCTGGATCAGCGTTGAAATGGCGTGATCAGATTTCATAAAGCTGACCACTTGGGCCTGACTTCGGAAAGTCGGGATCATCCTCGGAAGGAATGACCCTGGATCAGCGTTAAAATGGCGTGATCATATTTCATAAAGCTGACCACTTGGGCCTGACTTACGTAAAGTCGGGATCATCCTCGGAAGGAATGACCCTGGATTAGCGTTGAAATGGCGTGATCAGAAGAACTAGTTCGCAAGAAATATTCCTTGGATTAATAAAAAGAAGAATTTTTAGATGACCACGCTTAATAAGATGATTTCTCCAAGAATACCAGAAAATCCTGTCTCCTTTCTACTAATAATATTTCTTAAGGTGAATTACATTCCACGGCCGTTTAAAATAGCTCCCATTAGAATCTTTCAGCCAATATGTGTTTCTGCTCACAGTTTTTGTCACCACATATGGTCCCTCCCAGTTTGCAGAAAGCTTTCCACAGTTCCTTGGATCTGATGCTGATTTTTTCCTCAAAACCAAATCTCCTACTCTGAAAGATTTATGCCTGACTCGAGCATTATAATATGCCGCCGTTCTCCTCTGATATTCTATATTACGGTACAAGGCTTTTTCTCTGACTTCATCTAAAAATTTCAGGTTTGCCCGCAGTCCTTCTTCATTAGTTATTTGATCAAATCCCTCATATCTATTTGATCCCACCATAACCTCCACTGGAGCCAATGCTTCTGACCCATATGCCAGTCTGAAAGGCATTTCTCCTGTTGGAGTCCTGACCGTTGTCCTATACGCCCATAGTACATGAGGTAGTTCATCGATCCACAAGCTATGCGCTTCATTCAGCCTCCTTTTTATTCCTTGCAGAAGTGTTCTGTTGGTTACCTCAATTTGGCCATTGCATTGAGGATATGCCACAGATGAGTGCTTGCATTCAATATGATGGTCTGCACATAATTCCTTGAATCTTTCATTGTCAAATTGTGGTCCGTGATCAGTCAATAGAATCTTTGGTAGGCCATATCTGAATATGACATGATTTCTGAAGAACTTTTCAATTTGACTTGTGGTAGTTGTTGCCAGGGCTTCTGCTTCTACCCATTTCGTGAAATAATCGATTGCAGCCACTACAAACTTTTTCCCTCCAGTTGTAACAGGAAAAGGCCCCAACAAATCCATACCCCACATAGCAAATGGAAGGGGATTAAGAATTGATGTTAGCTGCTCTGCTTGCTGGTTCGAATTGGTGCATGAATCTGACATTGATGACACCTTCTTACATATTCAATCGCCTCAGATTGCATACGTGGCCAATAAAATCCTTGTCTTAGAATTTTATAAGCCAAAGCTTTCCCACCTAAGTGGTTTCCACAGATTCCTTCATGTACCTTCGATAAGGCATAAAGAGCATCGAGAGGGTCCCAAACATTTCAAAAGTGGCCCGAAAACTGTTCTTTTATATAATAGCTCATTCTTTAGAATAAACCTGGCAGCTCTTCTTTTCACAGTTCTGGCCTTTTCCCTATCTTCAGGAAGAATACCATCCTTCAGATACTGTATAATAGGATTCATCCAAGATATCTCTGCGTCAATTTCCATTATCTCTAGCTCTGAATATGCCGGAATATCTAGCTCCTCATAATATACAGCTTGTGGAATAGAAATAGACTTTGCAGATGCCAATTTTGCCAGAGAATCTGCTTCATTATTTTGATTTCGAGATATCCTCGTGACTGAGAATTGTGTGAACCACTCCTTACATTGCCATACTTTTTTAAGATAGCTGACCAATCGATCATCTTTCGCACCATATGCTCCCATGACTTGACTGACCACCAGCTCAAAATCACTTTTTACTTCAATGCTTTGTACACAGAGGGATCTGGCCAGTCATAATCCTGCAATAAGAGCTTCATACTCTACTTCGTTGTTTGAAGCATGAAAATTAAACCGGAGTGCATTTTGAATTACAAATCCGAACGGACTTTGTAAAATCACCCCCCGCTCCCGATCCCCGTGAATAACTTGACCCATCTACATGTAAGGTCCACACAGTAAGACACCTCACTAGAATCTTTTTCCTCCTCTGGTGACGAAATACTTTCAGCAATAAAATCAGCCAAAACTTGTGCCATTATCGCAATTCTAGGTTTATAATCTATATCATGTTCTGTTAACTCTACTGCCCATGATACCATTCTCCCCGCAAGATCAGGCTTATGCAGTATTTTCTTTAAAGGCCAATTGGTAAGAACAGTAATTGGATGAGCCTGAAAATAAGGTCGGAGCTTCCTGGCTGCTATTATTAAGGCGAAAGCCTATTTCTCAAATTCCGGATATCTAGATTCTGCATCTAACAATGTATGACTTACAAAGTAGATAGGATTTTGGACAGTACCTTCTTCCCGGATTAACACCGCGCTTATTGCCGCCTTTGAAGAAGATAGATATATCTGCAAGCTTTCTCCGGGCTTTGGTCGAGATAAAACTGGTGGACTGGTCAGCCTCCTCTTCAGTTCTTCAAATGAATTTTGACAGTCCTCCGACCATTTGAATTCATTGAGTGCATTTAGATTTTTCAATGCTTTGAAGAATGGTGCACACTTATCTCCTGATCTTGATATAAATCTACTTAACGCTGCAATTCTTCCTGTTAAGCTTTGAATTTCTTTCATACTGTTGGGTGTTGTCATATTTAAGATAGCTCTGATTTTTTCTGGATTTGCCTCGATACCCCTCTGCGTGACCATGAAACCCCAAATGCACACTTCTCAGGATTGAGTCTCATTCCATTTCTCCTCAATACATCAAAGCACTCTCTTAAATCGGCGAGATGATCAGATCTAAATTGACTTTTTACAAGAAGATCGTTTACGTAAACCTCCATATTTCTTCCAATCTGATCAGCAAACAGCTTGTTCATTGCCCTTTGGTATGTTGCACCGGCACTTTTTAACCCAAAAGGCATAACCTTATAACAATAGCTTTCCCAATTGGTCATGAATGCCGTGTGAGGCTGGTCCTCCTTTTTCATAAGAATTTGATTATAACCAGAATAAGCGTCCATAAAACTCAACATTTGTGAACTTGATGTAGCATCAATTAACTGATCAATTTGCGGCAAAGGATAGCAATCCTTGGGACATGCCTTGTTCAAATCAATGTAATCTACACACATTTGCCATTTTCCATTATGCTTTTTCACCATTACCACATTCGCCAGCCACCTTGGACACTCGATTTGCTCAATAAACTTAGATCTCCTAAGCTTGTCCACTTCAACTTTAATTGCATCATGCTTTTCTGATGAGAAATTCCTTCGCCTCTGTTTCACTGGCTTGATAGATTTATCTATCCAAAGGCAATGCTCGCCACTTCTCTCGCTTAAACCAGGCATGTCTTGTCTTGACCAGGCAAAGACATCGTGTTTCGCCGAAGAAATTCTCTCAATTGCTCCTTGTCCCGACTGTTCGATCAGCTCCTATCATGGTCCCTTTTTTTGGATTCCTCCAGCTCTCTCGCTTTCACCTCTTTGAATTTTTTCCTCATCCCTGTTATCCATAACTTCCATAGTAAGAGCGAGTGCCTTACCTTGTGCTTTTGAATCCTTCAAAAAGGTTGTATAGCTTTGTCTTGAAGTTTTCTGATCCGATTTGCATTCTCCAATGCCTCCTTCAATTGGGAACTTGACCTTCAAATGTCTCGTCGAAACTATTGCCCCAATAGCATTCAACGTTGGTCTCCCGAGAATTATATTGTATGCTGATAGACTTTTTATTAACAAAAATTTAGTAACTGTAGTTACCGTTTGTGGATGTGTTCCCAGTGTTATTGTTAGCTCCACAGTTCCTTCTACCGAAGTAGACTCTCCAGAAAATCCAAATAGCCTTGTGCCGCAAGGTTTTATCTTGATTGTATCCAACTTCAATCGCTGAAAAGCTTCGTAAGACATTATGTCTACTGAGATGATCCCGTGTCGACCGTAACTCGTGAATATCTCTGTTTGCCACCTCAATGACCACCACAATGGCGTCATCGTGTTGCTCTTGGATTCCTTCCATTTCTTCCTCCGTGAAGACTATCTCCTTCATCAGTTTAATTCTTCTAGGAGTAACATGAGATTCAACAGCATTTACGTACCTGGCATGCGCCTTAGACTTTGAAATTGAATTCAAATCCAAACTTCCCAGGATGGTCATGACAGGAGACTGCTTCGTTGAATCTGTCGATTTTCCTGCTGTTTAGCATTTTCCTCTGGAGAGTTGTACTGAAAATCTCCCTTGGTTTGGTCTTCTCTAGCTGGTGTTTGATTATTCCACCTTCTCGGCTGATCAGCGGCATTTCTTCTGTTGCCTCCATTTCTCCTTTGAACAAATTGGTCCAATCTTCCCTGATTGATTAGTCGCTCGATTTCATTTTTCAAAATTCTGCAATCATCAGTATCATGACCATGATCTTTGTGATATCTACAGAATCTATTCGGATTCCTCTCATCCGCCTTTGCTATTATAGGTAATGGCTATTTCATAAATCCCTGATGCTGAATTCGCATAAGAATTTCTGATCTTCTTGCGTTGAGAGGAGTATAGTTTTCCTGGAATGGTCTTGGGATGTCTCTTCTGTATTGACGATCAGGAATATTTCTCGAAAAACTCCTGCTATTCCTCTGCTCTCTCTGATCAGATCTCACAACTCCATCATCTTTCTTCTTAACTCCATGCTGTTGTCAGTTTCTTTTCTTGCCTGGAGAATGTCCTTCATATTTGCATACTGGTTATAGCGAGTCGTCAATTTCGCTATATTTGCCGGCTTATTCATGATCAGGAATTCCAAAAGATGCTCAACTGTTAGGCCTCTGAACATAGCGTCATATGCCACCGCCTCATTCAAATTTTTAATTTGAATCGACTCCTGATTGAATCTCTTCATGTAATTTCGAACCGATTCTCCTGATTTTTGACGGATTGTAGCTAGATTATCAACAGTTTTGCTGCTATTCATGCTACTTTGGAATCTTGAAAAAAATACTTTCATCAAATCCTTAAAATCCTTAATGGAATCTGGTAATAAGCTGAAGAACCAGGTTGTTGCAGATCCTTTCAAGGAAGATGGAAATGAGCGACACTTTAAAACTTCAGAGTTACCTGCCAGCATCATGACAGAGTTGAACTGAGCCAGGTGTTCCATTGGATCTGTGCTTCCATCATACATCGTGAATGTCGGAAGTTTAAAATTGCGCGGCAATGGTGCTGACATAATGTCCTTAGCAAATGGATTTTGGTTCATCATTTCCTCAAATTTTTCTCCGTCATCTTTGTTCGCCAGTCGCTGAATCTGATCATCAAGGATACGAAATCTTTTACTGATTTCTGATCCATAGACTTCAGATCTGCAATCTCCTGATCTTCCTGTTTCTTTCTTATCTCTCCAATCCCCAACGCTTCTACTCTTTTTGAACCAGATATGACTCAATTGATCATCCCTGGACGATTCTCGATCTTCAGTCTCCAGTGGAATATAGTTTGGATCCGCACTCTCTCCTGATCCTTCCTTAAGAGATGACCTCCTTCGGCTTCCTCCTGACTTTTGAATCTGAGAATTTGGGAAAGAGGTCGTCTTTGCTCGGGAAAAAGTTCGAGATCTTCCAGCTGATAAGACCGGAACTCTTTCCTCAGGATGTACTCCGATTTGCTTGATGAATGTCCTCATCAGATTTTGTGTCTCCAGGATTTGATGTTGCATGCTCTCAAATCGCTCAGTGATCAGATTTGGATCTAACTCTGGACGAGATGTCGCCAATGTATCCGCCAATTGCTTCTCTTGCCCTTCGAACTGATCAGTTGGACGGGGAGAATGATCCTCCATCATTCTCTGCCTTTGTCGAGTCTGCATCATCGGGATTTGCGGTATTGGAACCACTTCTCTCGTTCTTCTTTTTGGATTTACTCTCCTCGGCTCCCTCTGGCTTGTTTTCGCCATTTCTATCGGTAATTCCTCCTCCCGCTCAGGTGATTGAGCCATAGCTTTCTGCTTTGAAACTATTCCCATAGACGGCGCCAAAATGTTGGTGCTATTTCTGCCGATCGCCTTGAACCGTAGTTTTCTGCACCGAACTCCTCAGATCTGATTCGATCTGGTTTGCTCTTCGATCGATCAACCTCTCACTCCCGAAAGAAACAGAATACCAGTAGAAGAAATGGAGCCGATTGTCTTGATCGGCGTCTCGTCTCCGACGATCTAGTCGAGTATGGTGTAGATGATGTTTCGTAGCTCTCTCTGGAGCTTCTAAAATGCTAGTAATGGAATTCAATCAGAGTGAGCTTAGAGTTTTGGTTGATTCTAGAGACCTCCCTTGTTATGAATCTTCCCTCGCTTTTATACTAGCTTTCCCGCTTATAACAATTTTTCAATCATAGCCGTCGGATCATCGCTTCTCTTTGGACGTCGCTGATCATCCTTCCTTTATCTCTCAATCGAACCCGGCTAAGATTGGTTCGACCAGTATGAACCGGCAATGGATATTTTAGTCATAACAAGTTTCATCGAGACCTTTCCTACTTTCACCACCTCCCCCCCCCCCCCGCCCAAAAAAAAATTCCGATCAAGCATCTAACACTGGCATAAATGCAACAAAGGTGTGATAAAGGGTTGAGCTGCAACTATGACGAGAAATACAGCCCCGAGCATCTGTGTAAACAATGCCAGCTCCTTTTATTGGAGTATGATGGGAACAATGAACCAGCCATTACTAAAGTTGATGTGGGAGCCAGTGAAAATGACTCAACTAAGATGGAGGCTGAGCGCAAGGAGAACAATGCTGAAATAACCTATTTAGTGCTCATTGGGGAGCCATCTCCTACCACTCTAAAGTTTACTAGACGCATTGCAAAGGTATCCATAGAGGTGTTGGTCGAGGGAGGCCATACTCATAATTTCTTGCAAGGTCGTGTGGCGAAACACTTGGAGTACTGATTGAAGAGATGGCCAAAATGGCAGTCTTGGTGGGCAGCAACAACCGCATCTGAAGTGAGAGAATGATTAGGGGGTTAATAGTATTCTTGCCGGTTGGAAAAATTACGATCGATGCATACGTCTTACCATTATTTGGGGCTGATATTGTGCTGGGGGTATAGAGGTTGGCAATTGTAGGACCTGTGGTGTTCAATGACTCCCAACCATCACTCACCTTCACAACAACCGGCGGGCAAGTTATGCTCGAGGAGGAGAAACAGGGCAAGAGGTGGCACAACTCAACTTCAGTGAGATCTGATGAATGGTAGAAACAGAATCAGGAGTTATGATGTTCCAACTAGTGTTTTTAAGCGGACCAATGGGCCAAGATAAGATTGGAGATATGAATTTACAAGCACTATTAAAGGAATATGAGGATGTGCTTGAATTACCAAGTGGGTTTCCACCAAATAGGGCCTAAGATCACTATATTTGTATGCAAACCCAGGCCCAACCAGTGAACGTCAGGCCATACAAATATCCTTACTATCAGAAGGCTGAGATTAAACGTGTGAAATCCCTAAAAATCCTAACCCGAACTCGGCATTTCTGGTTTGTGTACTAGGAGTTCAAGAAGAGGTCAACTCTTAACCATCCGAGTTGAGCCCAAAAGTTCAAAAGTTGAACCTATGGACTTGGATGATAGAGAAAAAGACCCGGTCACTTTGCTTCACTTCACCAGGAGAGAGAAAATTACTCTTGAAGGCATTAAAGTGAGATTTTGGTATGCCCGAAAGCTACGCAAGAGGACTTTGAATCTTAGGTAAAGTATACCATTGAGTAGGTAATTGTGTAAGGTACCTACCCTCCAAAGCCCATCGCAATCGGCCCTCGCATGAAGAAGATATGGGGGCGGTCGGATAGGGTTGGTTAGATAAGTTATCTCGACCTGTCCCTACCCCCAGGAAAGGGCAAAATTGGTTTTTCACCTTCTAAAAGCTTTTTAACTTTCCCAATTCACCCAAATTCGGGATTTTTAGACTTGAAGGAGAGAGAACCAATGGGAGAGGAGAGAGAGGAGCAGAAGAAGCTTGGGGAAGAAGAGTTTGTGTATTTTGACGGTGTTGAATCGCAATTTGAAGGTTTAATCACGTAAAGAGGTAAGTCCGCTTCAATTCACCTAATTTTTGCCCAATTTCATGAGATATTTGATGGTTATTTTTGTTTAAACATGATATTGGGGGGGCCTAGGTTGAGGGGAATATTTTCCGACTTTGTAGAAAGATTCGCACGGCTATTGTGCACGTCTATGTCGAACCTCGTGCGAAACCAAGCACTTTCAACCGAGTTGACTAGGTGAGCTGCCAGCCGACTTAATCGGGTCGATTGGGGATGAGTTGACCCGCCTTGTTGAACTAGAATTAATACCCAAGTAACCCACATTTGATCTGTGTTCAAATTGAATCCCTATATGAATCTTATTTAGCGTATTTATTTGCTAGGTTAATTGAGTCTTGGGCATTCGTTAATTTTGTGAATTTGTGGGACTTTATGCATGAGTGCTCAATTAACAGGTATAACATTTCACATATTATGTAATTGCATTGTGTATCTAGACTGTGAATAATGTAGCATTGCATGATGATTGCCGCTACCTTATATAATCTCGATAATCCTGCTTGTCTTACTATATTTCCGACTAAACGATTACATGTGAATCATATGTGGTTATGTGATTGATTATTTTACTTGATTGATGCATGTGGATGAATGTGACTGTGAAATGGGGATTACCTATCTTGGTACTGCTAGCTCGGGTAATCAGGGGCTGTCATATGGGACACTGTCCTCTCGACGTCCCCAAAGCACTTTTCAAAGTTGGTGTGCTTGTCTAGATGCATTGGTCAAGAATCCCGTGAATGCTACTACCCTTTCGGCAGGGGTATTGAAGCCGAGTGACCCATGATAACAATGGATGGGGCTCTGTGTGCATCAAACAGACCCACGGTTATCATGTGGTGGTATAGAGACATGTGTTAGAATGGGACTCATCATGATCGCCCAACAAACAACTTGAGTGTCATGAGGGGACTTGAGCGGCAACCACCCTAGCATATGTAGATGACTACAGCGCGCTAGAATGGTAGACCAAAAGACAAGTGGTTAGGCGGCGTGAGGAACACCATTCCTAGGTGAGAATGATACCTAACCAAAAGGGCACATAGGTATAAGGAAAGGTATCCGGATCAAATGTAGCACGAGACATAGTGACTTTGCATTGGGCTAGGGTAATCCTTGACATGCACCAGCTCTCAAACCAATGGTGATGTGAGAGAGTGATGACCTAATCCCAGCCATGGTTGGTGTGACAGAACCCAACTACCGCGGTGAACCCAACAGACGGGCTTAAGTGCCGTGAGGAAGAGTGATGAGACTGCCCAAAGGAGGTTGGTGCGTTATCTTAAAGCGTGTCTACTATAGAGACGACATAGTAGAAGTTAGATTCATGTTTTCATGTTCATTCTTTTATTCATTGATCGTATATATTGATATGGGTGTGTGTGTATGATCTATACATGGTATGTGATACGTTAGGCTCATTGAGTTCTATGGAACTCATCCCCGTGTATGTTTCCTTTTTCGTAAACTCTGTTGCAGGTTGTGACGACTCATATTACTTGGAGAGTCCACCGCCGCAGAGTCCTATGTGGGACCGGCGAGCGAGGACACTGAGGTGCATGATGGGATGTGTACTTGTGCAAATTGTGCTTATGGAGTCCAGCCATTATGAGGCTTAGAGATTCTTTTACTTGGGTTGGCTTTAGTTTGTTTTCTCTTTTTCCGTTGTTAGAGTGCCGTTTGACTTTTAAACTTTTGTTGTAATAACTCATGTCAATCTTTTTCTTTTAACTCGATTTTGGCTTTGACTTATCTTAAGGGTGACTGTAATAACCTCAAATTCACTTTCTTTTATATTCTTGCTCTTGGATTATGCTATATAATATTGTTGTTCTAGATTGGCCGCAAATCGAGATCCCGTGGAGAGTATCGCCCCCACGGTTATTCGGGAGTGTCCGGAACCGGCTGGGTGGGGTGTGACAAAACGTCTAGTGAAAGGCATGCTGGAATTTGGGGTGATACAGCCAAGTACTAGTGCATCTCATCTCCCGTATTACTAATTAAGAAGAAAGATGGAACATGGCGATTCTGTGTTGACTACCATGCATTGAATGTGGTGACAATCTAGGATACATTCCCAATCCCGAAGGTAGACAAGCTGCTCGATGAACTCCATGGGGCCCAGATCTTTTCTAAACTGGATTTACGGTCCGATTACCACCAAATTTGGTTTAAGGAAGAGGACACACACAAGACCGTTTTTCGGATGCACAATGAACATTATGAGTTTCTCGTAATGCCCTTTGGGTTAACAAATTCCCTTCCACGTTTCAAGCAACAATGAATGATATTTCAGGCCTGAATTGAGGTATGTGCTGGTATATTTTTGATGATGTTAAGGGGCTTCCTCAGATTAATGGGTAATCACTTTCGATTTGTTCACTGGTATGCTCATGTTGCAGCACCTTTGATGGCACTATTAAAAAAGGGAAAGTTATATGTGGACGCCAGCAACTCAGAAAGCCTTTGAAAGCCTTCAGCAAACACTTATTTGGCACCGGTATTGGCATTTCCAGACTTCAACTGTCCCTTCACAGTGGAGATTGACGCATCAGGAGAAGGAATAGGGGCAGTGTTATCTCAAGATCATCGTCACATCTCATTCTTCAACAAGAAGTTGCCACCGAAGATGATGCTAGCCTCAACATATGTTCATGAGATGTATGCGGTAACTCAGGCTATAAATCGGTGGCGACAATACCTCCTTGGGCAGCAATTCACCATTGTTACAAATCAGTGAAGCTTGTGTGAGCTCACCACACAAGTCATCCAGACCCCAAAGCAACAACACTGGCTCTCAAAACTCCTTGGTTTCACGTTCGACATCGTCTATAAACCCGAAAAGGAGAACTCTGCAGCTGATGCTCTATCCTGCCAACTACACCTAGTGGCATCCCTTTTTACATTCTCCATGCCGATGCTGAACATTTTTGGATGATCTAAAAGCAGAAATTGAAGTTGATACTGAACTCCGCCAACTACGGGATGACTCGCTAGAGAAACCTACAGGGGTGGAGGGATATTCGAAAAAAATAGGGGTTGCTATTTTTCCACCATCGTCTGGTGATTCTTGAAACATCTCCCAGAGGTTGCAATTCTTGCAGGAGTGCCACACCTCTTCAATCTGTGGGCATGCAGGCTTTCTCAGAACCTACCGTCAGGTACAGTGAATCCATATTGGATGGGGGTCCGTTCAGATGTGCGCAATTTCATGAGGGAATGCGCTATTTGCCAATAGATGAAATCCATCGTAGCTGTTCCTAGGGAGTCCTCCAGCCCCTGCCCATCCCAGAGAAAGTTTAGGAGGATGCTTCTTTAGATTTCATCACCTCCCTTCCCAACTCACAAGGGAAAACCACCATCTTAACGGTAGTTGACAGCTTGACAAAGTATGCACATTTTTGTGCAATGGGCAGTAAAATATCACAAGAAAAAATGTTTTTGAGATTTTTCTCCATGAAATTATTAGATTGCATGGCATACCCCATTCACTGGTGTCTCATTCACTGGTGTCTGATCATGATCCACTGTTCATCAAGAATTTCTAGCAGGAATTATTTCATCTTCAGGGAACAACTTTAGCCATGGGGAGCACCTACCACCAACAAACAGATGGCTAGACGGAAGCTTTAAACAAATGCGTGGAGCAATATCTCAGAAGTTATGTGGCGGATGAACCCAACATATACTCTAAGTACCTTCCTCTTGGTGAATTATGGTACAATACATACTTCCATAACACCACCGGAATGACACCATTTGAGGCATTGTGTGGGTGTGCACGACCCACCTTTGCACAGTAGATTCCCGTCTCTACAAAGAATGAAGTGGTAGATATAGAAGTGCAAACCAGAGCTTCCATGCTCCATACACTTCGCTCTAACTTTCTCAGTGCTCAAGAGAGGATGAAATACTTAGCAGACAAACATCAACTAGATGTGAAATTTGCAAACCAGGGACTTAGTATGGGTAGAGCTCTGACCTTATTGGCAAATCTTTGTGGCATTACTCGTTCATCAAAAACTAGGACGCAAATTCTTTGGGCCACTTCGAATTATAGCTCGCACCAGCAAGGTTGCCTACAAGCTAGACCTCCCAACCGAAGCTAGAATTCACCCAGTGTTCCATGTTTCATTGCTCAAGAAATTCGTGGGTGATACAACTAGTATTCTGTCGTTTCCCCCACCAATTTTGGCAGATACCACCTAGCTGTTCCCTTTGGATATTCTAAATCATTGTCACGTCCATCAAGGGAACCAGTCAGTGGACCAAGTTCTGGTGCAGTGGTCTGATTTTCCACTTGAAGACACCACTTGGGAGGACGTCTTTAAATCCGATAACTTGCTTGTGATCTGAACCTTGAGGACAAGGTTTCACCGGAATGGGGGGCAATGTTACGAAGAACGTACCTTCAGTTGGTGTAGGGGATATGTGAGCGAGTGAGAGGGACATTCAGGGGACCACACCCAGGACCACGAATGCCACGATGGGCAACAAACAAGAGCAGGAGCAAAGCACCACCACAGTGGCAACAAGACCACACCATAAGAGGAAACCACAGGCAAATTTGAAGGATTATGTTTAAAGGGGGAAAAGGATCAGTTAATGGTGGGAAGGGGTTTTGTGATCAAGATAGGAGTGGGATGTAAGGGATTAATTGTAGGGTTAGCACTGGAAGCATTGTAGGGTTTTGAAGGGAGCAGTATATAAGTTGTAAGTGCGAAATAATTAGTATGAATGAAATATTTTCTTCTTCCTTGGAGGCGCCACCCTCGAAGCTGGCTATCTTCTATTTAAACGTTAAAAGAGCTAGTGTTTTGTTAAAGGTAAGAAGAAGCAGCGGTTCTTCGGAACTACAAGCGGCAATGGCGGATGCTCTTATTGCGGCTGATGAATTGGGTGTGTTTGAGAAGTTTTCTTTAGTCAAGATCATCACTAACCACAAGACTTTATGCGAGGCTTTACCTTGTCCTGTTAGGCATTGGCCATATGACCTTCTTCTCTCTCTTTTTGGGTTTGTAAATAATGTGTTGGAAAATGACATGTCAGCATTTTGCCACATCGGCTTCCATTGATTTTGATGATAACAAACATGAAACTTGAATTCACCATGTTTTGATGATAACAAACATGAATTAGAATTCACCATGGAAAAACATGTAAATAACATGTATATAAATGAGTTTTTATTTGCTATTAATTATCATTCATATCTTCCAATCATTCATGTGTTTATCATCATCAAAAAGGGGGAGATTGTTGGGAAATGCCATGTCAGCATTTGCTACATCAGCCTCTATTGGTTTTGATGATAATAAGCATGAATTACTAATGGCTATATTGAGTTATGATGTTTTAGTTCAAGATGAGAACAAGTGGACCAACTCCAATTCAAAGCCATATGCTCAAGTCAAAGCCAAGATCATGCCAAGATAGACATGAAGATGGACATGAAGTCTAAGTCAAGATGACCATGCCAAGATGGACATGAAGACCGTTGCACAAAATCAAGTCAAAGATCAAGTCGAAGATCAAGACTTAGGCTAAATTAGGGCTTAGGACACTCTCACATACACATTCATGTAAATGCATCAATTATATGTAATTTATATTACTAGAGTGACCTAGGACATATTAGTGAGGTGTACAATGCTTAGGGTTGACCAAAAAGTCCAAAAACCTAAGCCATGTCCAAACCCCAACTTAATTCAGCAAAACGAGCTCGGACGGGCAGCAGCCATCCGAGTAGACGGCTGACCGTTTGGTTTGTGTTTCTCAGAAATAGAAAGCCGGACGGCTGCCCATCTGGTCCCGACTTAGCCGTAATGGCTAGTTTGCAACGGCTCTTTTCTGAGACGGATGACCGTCTGCCCAGACGGAATTCCGTTTGGTGTAAAAACAGCCTATAACGGCTAGTTTAACGGCTCTTTTCAGACGGACGTCTGTCTGGGCTGAAAAGTGGACTTAAAATGTGTCCGTTTTCTATCCGTTGGGGATGGGGTTTTGGCACTCAAAGGTGCTCTATATAAACCCAATTCACCTCATTTGAGAGTATAAACACACACACTTGATCACCCACTCCCCAAGTGATCCTAAAGCTCTCAAATTGCAAGAAAGCCTTGTGCTTTGCCTCTCACCCTCTCCCAACCTTGAAGAACAATACCAAGGTACAAAGTAAGCTTGTGAAAGTCAAGTTTGAAGCGATTGAAGGCGTAGGTGGTGCATACAACTCCATTTGAGCATACAACTCACATTGCATCACATTCACACAAGAGGTAAAGTGTCACACCTCTTGTAAGGTAACATCCTTCCTTTGTAATTGTTTCAATTCTAGTCTAGGTAGATTAGAAATGGTCTTTGGGTGCTCTTGCCTATGAACAAAGATTGCTTGGGTGCTCTTGCCCGTGAACAAAGATTGCTTGGGTGCTCTTGCCCGTAAACAAAGATTGTTAACGGGTGCTCTTGCCCTACTTGCTAAACAAAGATTATTGTAAGGGTTTGATCTCTACCCATTGTATTGAAAGAGAATCATTAGTGGAAATCTCTCTTGAGGCCAAGAGAGGAGTGGACGTAGACTTGTAAAGTCGAACCACTATAAATCTTGTGTTGTGATTGCTTGTCATTGTTTAAATTCATTTGAATTCTCAATTTACCTTGTATTTTTGCACAAACCGAAAAATTGGGACAATCCACTAGTTGCAACCTAATCACCCCCCTCTAGGTTGCACCAACATAATGGTCTGAAAATAGCTCCTTCATTAGACACCAACTCTGTATACATTCAGGGTTTACTAATTTTGCTATGAAACAATGGATGTGTGTTTATATATATAGTTTCTTGGTTTGGCAAATAAAAGAAATTGCAGAAAGGAACTAACTAAAAAAAAAAACAAAAAAGAGACAAGATATGAAATAAGACCTGAGATGGTTGGAGGGGGAAGGCACTGAGGAGGCTCTTTATCCTCTCAAATAAATTGATAGAAATTCATTTTTTTCCAAAGTGAAGCGAAGAGCCACGCTGCACATAATCCAGGCAGACTTGCAACAAGAGAGAGCTCACTCGAGGCAAACAAGGGAATATAGTGGATCATTTCCCGGTCAGGGTAGCACAAACTTCTCCCCCAAGCTTCTTCACAACAAAATGGGGGTGGTACTCACATCTGAATAATAATAAATAAATTTCGTAGTGACCCTAGTGGGGTTCAACATAGACCCCACCGAGTTTTGTGGTGAAGAAGCATCAAGGGATGTGATTCGGACTCGAGAAGCTAGGGGTTCAGATTGAATCGATATGAAACACGTTAGGACGTTACCCTTCCATGATATGAAGGGGATTTTTGGAATTTTACAAGATAAAAAATGATGACTCTTAATGTAATATATTGCATAGTGTAATCTAGTGCAATTTAAGGTAATATTTTCGGGTGTTTATGTCAATTTAGCATACACTTGGGTTTTTTGTGCTTTTCATTATATATCTAAGGGTGTCTCTAAAATTTTCCTGTAGAAAATATTAAATATAGATACATTTAAAGGGGGCTCAACATCTGACTCAACCCAAAGACAAGTACACATAAGCGTACAAACATAATAAAAGAACAAAATTACGAAAGCAAATATAGGAAATTTCATTGTGGATATGGATTCATTTCTCTCTATTCTGGCATTTGGTTTTGCTAGACCCTTTCCTCTGCTTGGACACCACAAGCCTAGAAATGAACTCAAAACATCTGTTTTTTCTCCAAAATAACTCTCGTCCAACAACCAATCCAACTATAACACCGGCACAATATCCTGCCAAAGCAAACCTCCAATCGAACAAACATGTTTCATCATCATAATCATCATCATCATCTCCTTTTTGGATTGTCGATGCGGGAGGTAAAACTCCGCACTTCTTTGTCAAAGGAAAACCACATAATCCTGCATTTCCCGCATAGGAAGCATTTGAAAAAGTGTTGAATTGGCTCCCTTGTGGAATAATTCCTATTAAGTTGTTGTAAGATAGATCCAAGACTTCAAGGAATGTCAAACTTACCAATTGCATTGGGATTTCTCCAGAGAGTTTGTTTCTGGAAAGGTCTAGTGACTCAAGACCACTTAGATTTCCCATCGTAAATGGAATTTGTCCTGTTAGGCTATTTCCAGACAAGTTTAACACATTGAGTGCTTTCAAGTTTCCCAATGCATCCGGGATCTTTCCTACAAAGAAGTTGCTAGATAGATCAATGGCGGTGAAGGCAGTTAAAATTCTCTGCATGTTCAGCTCTGTTCCCTTCTCAGTAATCACAATTGTGTCTTGATAGTATGCAGAATTATTTGCACCATGGTAATACAAGTCATATAGATACCTGTTACACATCATTACCGTCCAATGAAGAATGTATTGCAATGGTAAATCTCCCGTAAAATTATTGAAAGAGAGATCAATGACATGAAGGCTTGGGAAGGGAGGAGAATGAGCTTGGACAGGTTGAGCAATGGAACCACCAAATTTGTTGGACCTTAGAACTAGAACCTGCAATTCAATGAGATTTTCCAACCAATGAGGAAAAGTACCACTCAACTGGTTGTCTGAAATATCCAATACTGTGAGTGACTTGCAGTTGCTTAATGACCTTGGAACGTCTCCTTGGAGATTGTTTTTATTGAGTTTCAGTGTATGCAGATTGCAGCCATCTTTGAAATCATGAGGAATGGGCCCATGTAATTGGTTCCTTTGCAAATTTATCACACCCAAATTGCTATTGCTGAGGCATGTTGGAATGTTGCCACTCAATTGGTTGTTCGACAAATCCAAGACCTCAAGATTGCTACCCTTGCAGATTGAGGAAGGGATTTTTCCAGTTAATTTGTTGTTTGAAATTGAGAAGAAATAGGTGGTTTCAAAGAAAAAGGAAGTGAGATTCCCTAAGATATGGGATACAACCTCCCTGTCATACTCATCAAATGTTTGGGGAGAGCATGGAGAAGATGACTGACATTCTTGCATCATGTTTGAGTGAAGATCAAGTATTTCTAATGTATTGAAGGAGTGATCAGGTAATGGCAATTCCAGACCTGTGAACTTGTTGTTAGAAAGGTTCAACTCTCTACAACTCTGTAGCCATATCCATTTGGGTATCTCACCACCAATTATGTTGGCACCAATAAGTAGACTGTTCACTTCCTTGAGATCCTTAAGGAACTTTGGGAACTTACTAATTCTATTATAGGAAAGGTCTAGAAGTTCTAGCTCCTGATTCTTGAGGAAATTTTCTGGGAATTTACTAATTCTATTATAGGAAAGGTCTAGAAGTTCTAGCTCTTGATTCCTGAGGAAATTTTCTGGGAATTTACTAATGTTGCAAGATCTCAAATTTATGGCCAAAGATTTAGCATTGGAAAAGTTGATGTCACCACTATGATTACTGCTTGGAAAACCATCATAAGAAAGATTTATATCTTGTCCTAGGTTGCCAAAATCATTGAATGAAAGGTCAAGGACTTCAATTGTTCCTTTGATCTTAGAAATCAAACTCATCAGGTCTTCTGCTCTCAAATGGTTGTCACTTAATAAAATTTGTGGCACTAGTAGATTAGAGAAAGGAGAGGAGATGTTGTAAATAGGAGGAGGCTCATTTACGATCTCATTGAATTGGTTAAAGGACAAGTCCAACTGATACATTGATGGGAGATAAAACAGAGAAAAATGGATGGGCCCTTGGAGCAAATTGTTGTTCAACAATAGTCCCTCAAGATGGGTTAGATTACTAATGGATGGAGGGATTGGTCCTGATAAGTTACAATGATCAAGATATAAATCCTTCAAAAACTTGAGGTTCCCAATCGAACTTGGCAACCTCCCTTGGAATTTTGTCCATTCAACATACAGATATTGAAGACTAGCGTTTATTTGAGGGAATTCAGGCAAGTGCCCTGAGAGAAGTGGATTAAAAGATAAGTCTATGTAACTCAACTTAGGTAGAAGAAAAACACTACTTGGAAAGTCTCCATAGAACCCACAACCATGAAGATTAAGGACAGTGAGAGAAGTAAGGTTCATCCAAGAACTTGGTATCTTGGAAACGAGATTCTCATTGGACTCAAGATGTAGCTCTGTCAGTGAATGAAAGCTCGAGATCGATGCATCCAAGGGACCTGTAAGTGAACAATCAGTCAATGACAAAACATGAAGGTTAGGGAGTGCAGATAATAAGTGATGACACCAATCCCTATTTATTTGAGCCGACAAATTCACCTGATCAAGACGGAGTTCTCTTAACATGGTTAAAGTTTGGACAAATGCCCTCAGATTTGGGATTTCAAGTTGAAATTCATTCCAAGAAAGGTCAAGAGAAACCAACTTGGTGAGATTTGAGATTTCAGATGGGATTTGGCCCAGAAAGTAGTTAGCAGAAAGATCAAGGGAAACCAACTTGGTTAGATTTGAGATTTCAGATGGGATTTGGCCCAGAAAGTTATTTGAAGAAAGATCAAGAGAAACCAAATTGGTAAGATTTGAGATTTCAGATGGGAATTGTCCTGAAAAAGAGTTAGCTGAGAGGTTGAGATGCCATAATCCAGAGAGTCTTACAAAGCCTGATGGTGCAAAGTGTTCAAAACTGTTCCTTGAGATGTCAAGCATTTGAAGTTGAAGGAGATTGAAGAGGGTACTATTGGAATGGATGGAACCATGGAGCGACGAATTGAAGAGAGCAAGGCCAACTACATGACCAGTAGTGGCATCGCAAGAGATGCCTTCCCAGAAGCAGCAATCAGTATTTGGCTTCCACGAGTTGAGAGATGTAGGATAGTTTATAGAAACATGGTAGTGCTTTTGCTTAAATTGCAACAAAGCAGAGTGCTCATCATGAAGACATAAATAAGAAGAAGGAGAAGGAGAAGGAGAAGAAAGGAAACAAGCCTGAAACAGCACTAGTAAGAAAAGCAGTTGCCAGCACATACTTGCCTCATAAATTTCTTCAAAGGAACTAGAAAAGGTATAAGTTTTGTAAATGTTAGATCACTGATGCATGAAGGAGTTCTTCTTGCTGCTTATTTATAGACAAAACCATGCATGAGACAATCTCTAAGAAGGATCCTAATAGAAACGTGATTTACGGGAATGATAAAGTATTTTTTCCATGAAGAGGTCCCATGATGGTGAGTGCCTTACGGATCTTTGGGGGTGAAAGCCCCAGAAGATTCTTTAAGAAAACAGCGTATGAACACATTATTGACTAGAATGACCGGATCATTCCAAGTAAAGACTACTTGGAATGGAATGTTTTATGATTTTTTTCTACAAATCAATGCCATCTACTCTGCTGTATAAGTTATTATAATGTTCCCCGAGGGGACCATTTGGAGCTTTCAAATTTGTTTTAACCACTATTGTCATTCCACCCAAATTGTCTCAACTCCAATGAAGCTGAGGGAATTCTACAGCTGAGTTATCCAAGCTGCCTCTCTTAATTCAATATCAGTTCAGTTTGGGATCAACCAAAAATGTTCCTGTAGGCGTGTATGAATTTTTGGAACAAATAAGCTAGACAAAAGACAAACTAATAATGGACGAAAGAGAGTGAAAAAGAGAAGAAAAGAAACTAATGCATCTAGTTGCTGCTAGCTAGCTTTCTTTCCTTGACCTTAACTGCATGATGGGTCTTATGGGGGTGA
Source organism: Hakea prostrata (assembly GCF_041222555.1). NCBI lineage: Eukaryota > Viridiplantae > Streptophyta > Magnoliopsida > Proteales > Proteaceae > Hakea > Hakea prostrata. The sequence goes on along the minus strand of NC_142606.1, from coordinate 41,599,743 downwards.
GGCTAAGAGTCAAATCTTGAAGATTATAAGATGTAAACTTAGCTTTAAGACTACCGAAAGAAAGAACTTAATTAACTTTAAGACTCCTTAGTGAGTGATGGGTTATCTAAGCAAATGCTTTAAGACTTGTTAGTGTGTTGCGGGTCATTTGGGCAAACGCTTTATGACTCCTTAGTCAGTGATGGGTCATCTTGGCAAAGACGCCTTTTTGGTGAAGCAAACACTTTAAGACTTCTTTTGTATGAGAAAGTCATTATAGAGTTTGGAAAGATGCCTCTCCAGGTGGTTTAGAGTTTTCAAATTTCCATATGCAATGGAACGGTGATTGTCTTTTAAAATGGAAAATCGACTTTTCTTTTAAAAAGTGTGATAACAATGGATTTACTTATATTTTCTTGGATAAAGTTATAAATTTCCCCGTCTTCTCCTAGTTTTTGGTCCCTAATTAACACTTCTATGGTGGATCCGTGGATGTCAAGGAAAACGGGGAGATAAAAGCATAAGGGGCTATTTTGTTACATGAATCCATGCATTTGAAATGAAATAGAATTTTATATTTATAGATTTCATATCTATAGATTTATGGTTCAAAAAAAATTAACTGTTTGGTTAGCCTCAAATCTATCGAAGTTCATAAAGTTCCGTCGAGTTAGCCCGAGTGAATCCGTAGATTTCATTATTCCTTTTATACTTAATTATGGATTCCACCCAACATCCAAGAATGACTTAATTCACGTTTTTAGGCAAAGAAAAAAAAAAGTGAGATTTCTTGAATCCAATGATGTTTTACAACCAAATAGGTATAAATGTTTGATTCATAAATCCAGAAATTTCGAATCCTTGGATTCAGACACTCCAAACAGGCCCTAAGCCAAAGAAGCAATTATCAAAGAGCCCTTAAAATTAAGATGGTTAAACCTTTGGTATAGGGGCGTTAAATTGAAGCGCCGGTGATGGGTACTTACGACGGCACTTTTAACGGCCGTCAAAAGTACTTTTTGCGGCGTTTACTAAAACGCCGTTAAATATGTGTAGAAACGCCGGCATATAATACATTATGCCTTAAAAACGCCGGGATAGGTTTTTTTAATTAAAAAAAAAAATCCAAAAAGCCAAATTCAATTCCATCAAAATCTAAATTCAATTAACAAATGAATATCCACTTCCATCAATCCAAATTCAAGTTTACAAATGAAGTCCAATATTTAACAGGAATGCTCTACTTTACAATCTTCATTTTTATACTAATGGAGTACTGGAGGAGATATTCTGATCTGTCATCTGCATCTGCAGCGAATCCCAAAGCAGAAACCAAGCTGGAGGGTGCTTGTAGCATCACTGATGTAGGAACAACAGCAGAAACTCTTTGTTTCAATTAATGGATCAAGCTTTCAAGAGTCCTCACAGCACTTGCACCAACACACTTTGTGGAATTACTTTTTCACTACGTGCGATACAATCCAGTTAATCTGTCAAAAAGAGAAGACATGAGCTAAAAATGACTCAGCTCCTTAAATTAAGAGTAATAAAGAGGATCACATGATTAAGGAAGCAAATTATAACAAGATATATGGCTAGAATTTACAGCAAAACAAAATCCATTACATGTTAACTAACCTATTTTTCACTTCTGAAATTGAAGAGATCCTCACTTAGTATCTCATGCTTCTAATTAAACAAAAAGATACCATGATAAGCTACCTCTCTCACACACATGAAATCCACTATCATGTGAATGCCAGAATAACCACCAAGTATCTAGCAGAATTATCCCTAGTGTCTCTCTGTACTAAATGCATGGAATTCAAGACTAAGTACTTCAGACATGCCTAAAGATTCTCACAAGTCAACTAGATTCCAAAAATATTCCACTTTCATGAAGATAAACATTTCCCTTTTTGTTTTATCATATCCTTGGTCTAGATTTTCTATGGTTAGTTTTCTTGTTTCATCATCTGACAGCAAAACCTCATATATTGCATGGTCCATTTGTAGGCAGTTCAATATTTAAAATATCCAGGAAAAGAATGAAGCATTCTCAGAATGTAGTTTGGGATAATTAACATTGACTATGATACATTGGATATATAACTTCATTCAATGATTGCACTTCTCTACCTAATAGCTAAAGATTTGGTCAAATAGTTCAACAGAAGGGGATAAGGAACTTGCTCAAAGCAAAACTTGATCATTCAACAAATCATTTGGGAGCCTCTACAGGCTGTTGCACAGAAATAGACAGCAGGGGATGAATCAAAAAAAAAAAAAAAAAAAAACAATAGCAGTCTCTTATTTGTCTGAGACATGCTTTGAAAGTATTGAACTGAATTTAGAGACCAACTGAAATAGAAAGTCTGCTCGTCCTTCCCCAAGTGACCAAGTTCAATCTTCATTGAAGACTCCAAGTTGCTAGAATTTCTGCAAGTTCAAAGACATCTTTGACTTTAATTTTCTGCTCTTTAATCAACAGTAAGTTGAATCATCTCCAACCCCTCATCTTCTTCTTCTAATACTCTACAGCCCCAGGCCCCCAATCCTTTGGGCACATATATGTCATGTACACATGCATAAGCTGTAGGCTGTGCTTGTGGAATGTCTCCTAGTTAGATGCATGGTTAGTTTAATTGTCCTTGGTTACATCGTGATTCGTTGTTAGGTCCAAGTTAGTGTTTCCTATTGTGAAGGATTGGAAGCTTCTACCTTGCCTTTAGTTTCTACACAAACTTAAAATATTAAAATATTAAAATATTAGGTCATGATCTGCAAACAAGAAAAAATAAATAGAATGGATCGCATCTAGCAAGCCCTGCTTCGTTCTAAAGGAAGATAAAACTATGGATAAGATGACTTACCTTAGAAAGAACAGAACAACTAAAATTTGAGAATCTTAAGGTTTATTTTCCTTGATCATGAATGAATGAGAAGACCTCATGAGCTGTTTCTCAATAGCTCTGTAGCCATTTAACTCCATTTAGTGAGACAAACCTTTCCTCATTTAGTGATGCCCCATCAATATAATCTATACCCAGATTAATGCTGCTTGAATATATTAATCTCTTACAGAATTAAATCAAAACATACTTAAAATGAGAGAAAAGATTATCATAATTAGCTCTTAAAAACAAATTAAAAGGTTAGATTAGACCACATGAAGATTCAACTAACCTGCATGTACATGGGGATGACCACCAACATTTTGCTCCAAATCCATTGTTTGTTGTTAAGTGAGTTGAACTCAGACAACATAAGAGATGGTTTCCACTGCTTTCCTCTTTTCCATCTTCCATTGCATCAGAAACAGAGCCAAATCTTTAACAACTCAAGAAATCTATTGTAGGCACACTGTTTTCCTCTTCTTCTTCTTCCATTGCATCAGAAACAGAGATCAATCCTAGACGACTCAAGAAATCTGCTGTAAGGACGTTGTTCCCGTCGTCTTCTTTTTTCTCTCTTTTTGTTTGTCAGGAACAGCAATTGATCCTTCAACCTCTGCTCGTGGCCAACATGTTAAGTTCAATGTGTCTTTCTCTTGCCCCACTGCTTCAGAAACAGGGTCTAATCTTACACAACTCAAGAGTATTCTTGATTGGTGCTGGTTGGGCGCATAATTCAACATCACTACTCCACCAACTTCATCTTTTCTATCTCCTTGTTCTTTCCTCTTATTTCTTTCTTTTTATTCTCATTTTTTTTCTGTCTTTTCATTTTTATTTCTATTTTTCTTTCTTCTTTATCCTGATTTTGTCACGCCTAGAAAGAAAAAGGGGGCTAAGTATGAATCACGCCTAGATACTACCATTCAAGAATCAACTCCAAATTAAAAGCACATCCACACCAGTTGTTATTATGAATTCTACCAAAAAAGCAAATAAGTTCTCATACTCACAGCTGTGCACCGAAGGTTAGGAGAGTACTGCAGAAGTCTTGATACAAGATCAACTGCTTCTGGTGGCATGCGTTTGTGAAAAATCTGGCAGAAGCCAACAAAAAAAAGCACATTTGATATTAATTACGTTGTGAAAAAGAATGAAATGCAACAATGCATTTTCCATGTAAAACATAAATTCCTCATACCTTGTGCCATGGGTGAGCTTTAATCTGGGGGAACTTAAAACTCTGTGTAGTTCGGGTTCATGCACTTGATTTCTTCTCTGGTTGGGGTACCCAGAACCTGGGACGTCATAAAGAACAGGAATAATAAGAAAGAGGCCCACCTAGACATAAGACACTCTTTGAGGACACAACTGGTTACTGGGCTACTGAACCATGGTCACAAATTTTTTCCTGGCTCAGTGTGATTTCACAAGGAATGTTACAATCACACTTCACATTAAAACCAAAATCATTTAGCGACTTCAGTTGAAACTGGATGAAACAAATACAATCATACAAAATTACAAAACTTTCAGTTGACATAACCAGAATAGTTCAGCTTTGGGCATGATTGGTTAAATTGCAGGCAGGAATCCAATCATGACTCTGGAGTAACACATGAAATATGTTCCTTCTATAGATTTGGTGATGTAGCATGTGATAAATCCCGAATGAATGCCAAACAGCATAGCTGCTTGAACATTTGGAATCATGTGTATTAGTGGAAACCACTGAACAATGAAATAATCACCACCATCACCTAAAAAGAATGGTGGTTAAAATCTTGAATTCATCAGGGATGTACAAAGCACATGCAGACAAACAACTTAACCGCCCCCCCCCCCCAAAAAAAAAAATAGCAGAATTGGGAAGAAAAACCAACATATAAAATACAAGTAACATCAATTGAAGAGTAAACTACTAAAACATTATAATCACCTTGATGATTTCAACAAGCTGGTCTACTCCACTCTCACCTGGAAAGAGAGGCTGATAAACACAGATAGCATACATTTTAGTACAATAATAAGGTTAAGAAAGAAAGAGAAGTAAAAAAGGGGACTTTGTAAGGATAAAAAAAATGCCAACCTGTCCGAGCAGTAACTCAGCCAAAACACAACCAGCAGACCAAATATCAATGGCTGTTGTATACTCAGTTGCCCCAAAAACAAGCACAAGGGCGGGGGAGTATCTAGAGCAGATGTAAGAAATGTTTGGCTCCCCTTCACCTGTCAAAGGTCAAAGAAAAACACATTAGGGTACAGAGACAGGAAGAAAGTTAAGTATGATCCATGGTGCAAAAACATACCAAGACTTTAGAACTTCCAAAGTCGCATAGTTTTAGCTGATGGGTATGTGGGTTCACCTGGTAAATAAATGAAGAAGATTATAATTTTTTTCCACCCAAAATGACGTCGAAGTCTCGATCGAGAGAAACAAAATGCATTTAAATGACCAAAGAATCAAGGGTATGCCTATTGTCGGAGAAAGGACAAAAGAGATTTAATCTTCATATTTAGACAAATCCAACAGAGCAAAGGATCTGATATGCATAAAATTCAGGTCAAAGGTTTATATACCAATGATAGAAATAGATACCCCGAATACTTAGACAAATCAATGGTTGAATGTTAAGCTCCGGGGTTTCCAACCGAGAATAGTAAACCCAACAAGGCCCGACCGGAATGAGGGGGGGGGGGCTATTGATAACCAAAAATAGGCGAGACTAACCCAACAGATAATCAAAAAGCATCAAACAAGGTCGATGAAATACAAGAAACTCGGAACAAATGACTAATTATATGCCAAAAAATAGTTTCTTCTGCTGGTTGGATCTCTAGAATCGGAACCAAACTCTAATAAAACCTTAGATTAGATAGTGTTCAAAGGAATAACAAACAAACAGCATGACTGATATATAGCAGTAGCAACTGAGGATCAAATATCACCAAATAGATATCACAAACTTCTTCAAAACTCTCTCTTTTCTTTCTTTTTCTTTGATTCTTTTTACCACTCTATAGTCTATATTCATCTCATTCTTTCTTTTCTGCTTAATATTGATGTGGAATATCTAGATATCCAAACAGGCCCTAAGAAAGAAGAATTATCAAAATTAAAATTAAGATGGTTAAACCTATGGGGAGTAAGACGGATGAGGTAGAATTAGTCATGGTTAAATTTAAGATAATATGGTGGTGACATATTGGATAGACCTACAATTGTAATAAGATTTCCTGAGGCACGTTCAAATGTTGCCATTCAATTGTTTGTTGGACAAATCCAAGATATGAACGTTGCTTCCCTTGCAGATTGAGAAAGCAAATTGAAAAGAAAGTGGTGATTTCAGCAAGACGGGAAGTTGACTGCATGTTCGGGGAGAGCCCGAAATTGATGAGTGGCACTCTTGTAGCATGTTAAGAGTTGAGATTTAATGTCATCATGTTGCCGGAGGGTTTGGGTAATGGCAATTCCAGCCAGTGAAGTGAACAAGTTGTTAGAAAGGTTTAATCATGCCAAGTCTTCTGTCATATCCTTAGGGTGTCAGACTGCTAATTCTGTTGCCACAACCATCTCTTCGGTTTATATAGATATTTAGGTAGCTTTCCTGTATAGTGATTGTAGAGTCCGATCAGGGTTCAAATTGTAGAATTCGATTGGGATTCTACAAAGTAAGGATCTCTTACCCAACTGCAAAACTTATCCCAAGCATCATGGAAGTTGATTGCGGTCGGAACTCTTATGTGTTAAAATGGGTGCCTAATAGATCAAAAAAAGGGATAATTACTACTGTCCCCCTGGACTTTGATTTTATTACTACTGTATCCCCTGTACTTTTAAAAATTACTAATCCAACCTTTAACTTTGTCTACAATTACTATTGCCTCCTACTATTAAGTTCCGTTAGTTTACTGATGATGTGGCATCTTTATATTTTCTCAAAAACCCCAAAATACCCTTATACCCTTTTGTCAAGTTACAGTAGTATCCTTAATTAACTGGGGAGAAAAAAATAACTATAATCCATTTTATTCTAAAAAAAAAACCACCAAATAAAGAAAGAATGATTGAATATAACTCAAATAGAAACCGAAGAGGAAGGAAACAAACAACCAAATTGAAAAGAATATCACCTAAAATATTTTCAAAATAAATGAAGTTTAGTGAATGTGGGAAACCAAATCGACTTGGATTTTTCCTATTTCTTTAATTCAAAATAAATGAAGCTTAGTGAATTAATTCAATTAAAAGTAATTCTGAGCTGGTGGTCAACCAAATTACAGGAGTATATGAAGCAAAGGATGACAGAATGATCAATTATCTTAAGAAGGCACTGGATTGTAAGGGGTGGTTCCAACAATTCTCAATTATGAGAGTACCCAAAAATCAAAGCACGATGGCAGATTCTCTGGCGAAGTTAACATCTGCAAAATTTACTTCTCTACCACAAGATGTATATATCTAAGAGCTGGATATTCCGGCACATTTGGAGCCAGAGATAATGGAAATTGATACAGAAGTGTCTTGGATGGACCCCATTATACAATACCTTAAAGAAGATTTTCTTCCTAAGGATAGCGAAAAAGCTAGAACGTTGAAAAGAAGAGCTGCAAAGTTTATTCTAAAGAATGAACTATTGTATAAAAAAACAACTTTAGGGCCACTTTTGAAGTGTTTAGGACCATCCGATGCACAATATGCTTTAGCAGAGGTTCATGAGGGAATCTGTGGGAGTCATCTAGGTGGAAAAGCTTTGGCCTATAAAATTTTGAGGCAAGGGTTCTATTGGCCACGGATGCAAGTCTGAAGCAACTGAATATGTAAGGAGATGCCATCGGTGCCAAATTCATGCTCCAATCCGGGAAACAACCAGCAGAACAACTGACATCAATTCTCAATCCCATTCCATTTGCAATGTGGGGGATGGATTTACTTGGTCCATTTCCTATTGCATCTGGAGGAAGAAAATTTGTGATAGCTGCAATTGATTATTTTACAAAGTGGGTGGAGGCATAAGCTTTAGCCACAACTATGACAAATCAAATTGAGAAGTTTTTTAGAAATAAGGTCATCTTCAGATATGTTCTGCCAAAAGTCTTATTAACAGATCACGGAACTCGGTTTGACAATGAAAGATTCAAGGAATTCTCACGTAGATTACCACATCGAATACAAAAACTCTTTTGTGGCATATCCTCAATGCAATGGTCAGATTGAGATAACTAACAGAACTCTCTTACAGGGAATCAAAAGAAGGCTGGATGAAGCAAACAGCCTATGGGTTGATGAGTTACCTCATGTGTTATGGGCATATAGAACTACAGACAGAGCACCAACGGGAGAAACACCTTTTAAGTTGGCAAATGGATCTGAAGCCTTGGCTCCAACAAAGGTAATGGTTGGGTCAGATAGATCAGAGAGGTTCGATCTAGTAACTAACGAAGAAGGACTGAGGGTGAATCTAGAGTTTTGGATGAAGTTAGGGAGAAGGCTCTGTATTGAAATATAAAGTACCAGAGGAGAACAACGGCATACTATAATGCTCGTGTCAGGCCTAAATCTTTTAAAGTTGGAGATTTGGTCTTGAGGGAAAAATCAGCATCAGACCCGAGAAATTGTGGAAAGCTCTCCGCAAACTGGGAAGGACCATATGTGATAACAAAGACTGTGAGCAAAAACACATATTGGCTCAAAGATGTTCAAAGAAGTTGTTTAAGGCGACCATGGAATGTAATTCACCTCAAGAAGTATTATCAATAGACAAGGAGCAGAATTTTCTGATATTTTTGAAGAAATTATTTCTATCAACCATTGTCACCAAAAGATTCTTCTACAAATTGTGCAAAAGGTCTTTTTCATCGAACCAATTTTCTGATCATGCTTTCTAAAGCTGATCCTGGATCATTCCTTCCGAGGGTGATCTCGGCTTTCCGAAGTCAGGCTCTAGTAAGCCAGCCTTCCGAGGCCTGATTATGCTAGCGGATCACGGATCATTCCTTCCGAGAGTGGTCCCGACTTTCCGTAAGTCAGGCTCAAGTAGCCAGCCTTCCGAGGCCTTGTCATGCTTTTCGAAGCTGATCACGGATCATTCCTTCCAAGGGTGGTCCCAACTTTCCATAAGTCAGGCTTAAGTAGACAGCCTTCTGAGGCCTGGTCATGCTTTCCAAAGCAGATCACGGATCATTCCTTCCGAGGGTGGTCCCGACTTTCCGAAAGTCAGGCTCAAGTAGCCAGCCTTTCGGGGCACAGGGTCATGCTAGCTTAATCAAGGATCATTCCTTCTGAGGATGGTCCCGACTTTTCGTAAATCAGGATCCAGTAGCCAGCCTTCCGAGGCAGGCCAACTGATCATAGTCACAGAAGCTGGTCAAGAGGATTTCTTGAAACTACAGGTTATATTGAAGATTCTACTCAAAGTTATCAAGACTCTTTTCAACTATTATCTAAGCAATATAGCACCTGATCAGATGTGTGGCAGGTCAAAGATTGCTAAGATTCACTTCAAAATATTGTTTAATCAAAGTTATAAGGAAAAAAAAAAAGAAAAGAAAAGAAAGGGAAACTCCATTGATCAAAAAGGAAAAAATCAGGAAGATCAACAGAGTCACAACCATTACATCAAAAGGTTAATAAAAAGGTATATCAAAAGCAAGGAAGAATATGTTCTTAAACAGGAGGGTCAACTGGAGGATCGTAGTCAATGGCAGCATTCTTGTCACCTTCCGGAGGAGACCCATCATCATCATCATTAGAGGAGTAGCTATAACCAGAGCTGGCAGTTTCTTCTTTTTCAGAGTCCACATCATCTTCATCATTGGCATCTCCTGAAGAACTCTCAGAATCCGGATGCTTTAAATTCCTGAGATCAAAAATTCGAAGTTCAGAGATGCTGGGGACTTGATGAACAACAGTTCCTATATTTATGTATATATAAAGAGAGAGAGAGAAAAGAAGGTCAAAAAAAAAAATCGTCATCATCCTCATTGTTATTTACTTGGAAAAAGAGCATGGTTGGCCAGACCTGCATCGGTTTTTAGGTCAGCCGCATCAATCGGTATTCCGGTGGAAATCAAGTCCCAAGTCTCTCGATCATATTCGTTGAGTTCAGGACGCTTGTTCAAAGGAAGAAGAGAATTCAAGGAATGCAGGCACCATCGGGAATGATAGTTTGGACTGGGTATGGCACAGAAAAAGTATTTCTCTCGCCATTATTTGTTGTCATGAGGAATGGAGGAGTCAGTGAAAATTCGGGTATCTTGACCCAGTTCACTTGCAATACAGGTTCTTCTGGCAAAATGAATGTAACCGCGTTCGCGGGATACCTTCAAAGTGTAGTAATTTCTGAAAAGTTCTACAGAGGGGAGACGCTTCATTTTGTGAATGAAAGCAAAAAGCAGTACACTAATCTCCAACTGTTTGGAGTAAGCTGACAAGGGCAGACATGGTAGTAGTCAAGCAGGGATTGGACTATCGGGACAAGAGGAACTCTAAAACCAGACTCAAGGTGGTCAAGATAAATAGTAATGACCCTAGGTTCAACACTGTATGGACGTTCAGAAGGTTCAGGGACCCATACCTTGGCATCGAAGGGAAAGTGATAATCTTCTAAGAAAGACAAGCAGTGAGATTTCTTTACCTTGGTTGGGTACCATTTTGGACCAGCGTATCGTGGGTCTTTCTTTTCCTTAGACATGTCCACAGGTGTGTAAGGAACAATGGCTTCATCGTGAGCGTAAGGAGTGGGTTTCCAATCTAAGGAAACCTGATCGGGGGAGATGATACCTAGGGTTTTCTCTGGTTGGTTGGCACTCGAAGGAATAGTGGGTCGCTCAGAAGTGTGAGATGCAGGAAGATTAGTTGAAGGGTCCATGGCGAAGAAGGAAAGGTAGGGAGTGAAGATTTGCAGAATGAAGGTGGAAGCAGGAAGAACAACAGAGATGGCGGATGAATATGTTGTATTTTCAAAGAATGCAAACAGGGTACGGGCGAGAGTAGATAGCAAAAGGCGAATAAATATAAGAGATAAAGTGAGGAGTTTTCTTGAAAAGTGGAGGGAAATATACGATGTTTCAAGATTGACGGACGTAGCTACTTGTAATTGACTCGTGGAGTCAATCGGTGGATTTAGAGGCATTACGGTTGGACACGAGGACAATATTAAAAGGAGTTGGAAAGGATGTGGTAACTGTACGCTGGAAAGAGACAGAATTTATGATCAAATGGCGCAAAGAAGGATAACGTCAAGGAAGACAAAAAGTTATATTTATAAAAGGTCTGACAAGATAAAGATTTCGGCTGGTCTGCAGGATGATTTGGGGGCCGGCTAAGCAAAGTAACTTTATGATTACGAGGAATGGCTTGATTTCCGAGAAAATTACAATTTTATATAAGAAATGGACCATGGATCAAAGCTCAAGTTAATGATGACTTGGGAACCTGAGGCTGCAATTTTGAAAATCATAATTGCTTGGGAAAAATTGTAGGATATTGATCCAGTGAAGTTCTGCCACGTGGAAGAAATTTTGGAAAGACTAACAGGGGATACCAAGAGTCAACATTTAAAGAGGAAATTTTTATTCTAGTTGGACGATTCTAATGAAATCTACGAGATTGCGACAAACACAACATTCTGATATTATTTCAAAGAAAGATTCAAGCTGCCTGACCAGAGTCTCATATAAGTTCGACCTGATCAGCAGGCTTGGGGGCTCGTCTTGTGACTAAAATATCCTGATCCCAGTTCAGGCCGGTTCATTCCAATCTTATGACAATTCGGTTGGTTTTAATTATCAAGTAAAGCAATCTATGGGTCCGCCCAAGAACTTGGAGGAAGGCCTAATCATAGCCATTCAATCCTATGTTACTATCCGACGATCACAGTTAAAAGCAAGATAGGCGGGAAATTTATAACGAAAAGGGATGATGAACTCGTCAAAAGTAAGTCTCTTAGATCAATCTAAACACCAGTACTTTTCTGATTCAACACCATTAGAGCACCTCAGAAGCTCCTTCAAGCTCAGGAGCATTGTCTTCATTTCTGACTAGACCGTCGGAGACGCGACGCTGATCAAGACGGTCGGCTCCGTACAGGTGTTTTATTTTCCAGGAACGAGAGATTGATTAACTGTGGAGCAAACCAGATCGATCCAGATCTGAGCGATTTGGTGCGAAGATTATGGTTCAAAGCCTCCAGCAAATTTAGCACCAACAGTAAGACACTTTTGCAAGAAGGGTTCTTATTTTTTAAGAGTTTTTTTTTTTTTTTTTAGAATTTGTGTTTAGTTAGTTTAGGAGTCTTTTGTTATCAGTCAGTCTTTTAATTCAAGAAGTTGTTGTTGGTAGTTAAGTTAGTTCCAAGTCTAGATCTTCTAATGACCACTAGCATCGAGTAAATGTTTGTATTTCTAATGAAAATTTTCTAATTCCTTTTGAAGCTAATCCATCATAACATGAGAGGCAAATGCATGAGAAAGACAAGGCTTAAGCAGATTTAAATTTGAATTCTTACTTATGATGTATTGATCTTTTATAATTTAATCAACTCTTGAAGTTAAATTTTTAGGACCTATAATCCGACAATTTGACCGGTCCAAACATTGGAGGAAGGAATGCCTAATGAATTTATTTTTTTTTGGGGTAAGGGAATGCCTAATGAGTTAATGTGAAACAAAAGTAACCTTTGTGAAATCGTATTAATTTTTGTCCCGCTTACTAATCTGTTTCTCGTCTTCTTCTTACTTGTGTATATACACGTTTAGAAATAATGAGGAAAAATGGCATGCAAAACAGATTCTTCAAGAAAAGAGATTGATAGGCGCGCTAAATCAGTGTTGAGCATCCCCTCAAGCTACAGTGCACATTAAATACGACGTTTTAGTTAAATGTGTAATTAAATCCAATCACGAGATATAATGTAATCGATGCCAAAAATAAGTTTGAATTAATTAAAAACAAAAATAAAATGACTAAATGGCAAGAGAAATTAATTGCTAGAGTGTCAAAGCACCCAATTGAAATTTTTGTTTTTAATGTGGATCCGTCTTTCTACTATTTGCCGATGGATTATGAATTGATCATTTGAAACAATATATCTCTGAAATAGAAAAGAAGATTATTGTACACGCATGTACATCAATTGTTTCAAATGAAGTTTTTATTGTTTTTATATTGGTTTAATGATTTAAACATGCCTTTTCATTTTAATGCATCAAGTAATTAGTTGGGGCATCAATTATGGTGTTGAAATTCCGTCAAGTGCAAAAGATGATTACTTGATTGTGCATATGATAAAGCCAATACTAATTGACGAACAAGTGACTTAAGGATTGGCAAGTTTAAAAAGGTAGTGCTTATTACATACAATAACAACTAAAAGAATAAGCAGCTTCTTTACACCGAATCAAATTCTCTATAGAAAGGTGGTTTGAACTTTAAATTCTCTATGATGAGGTGGAGTTCAATCAAAGAAGTGAGAACCTAACATACAATTTAAGAAATTTGATATAGCTAAATTCTAATTTGTTATTCGATATAGCTTTGTAAGTAAAACATTCTTTATAAAGTTTTTTGTAGTTTCAAAGCTGAAATTGTCATACATTAAAAAGAGTATTGTCAAAAAAGAACACCAAAGAAAATAATATAAAAAAACAAAGACAAATTCAAAGGAATACCTAAGCATTAGATGATAAAAATGAAACAACAATTTTAAGTTTATTTGGATTAAGCAATTAAAACATCTATTGTTATAGACATCAATTAACTAATGACCTTGAAGTTTAAGATAAATACGAATTCAAAGTTAGGTTGTATAACATTGATTAAAATCCTTATTTTTTTTATTCTGTTTTCCATGTTTATATTTCATGAGCAGTCTCTTTCTTTTCTTCCTTATTATTATCTCTCTTTTTTCATGTATAATCACGTGCACGTGTAATTTTTTACTAGTATATATATATATATATATATATATATGTACACACACACATGACTTCAACCCTAAAAAGTTAGATGCAAGCCAAAATTTTATTTGGTAGGATGTAAACCAGAATTTTCTTTAGGGTAAGAGATGCAAACCACAATACAAAATCACATAACAAAAATTGCAGAAAAAATAAAGAAACATATAATATAAAATCAAATAAAAAGAATAACAAAAACAAAAGAGAAAAAGAGAAACAATAAATAAATTGAGAGAGAGAAAGAGTACCTAATTGTGTAGTATATGTTTTTCCAGATTTTCTTAATCCACGCTTATAGAAAGGGAAGAGAATAAATAGGAAGAAAGGAAGGAGACAAGAGATAGGAGAGAATAAATAGGGATTGAAGAGTTAGTTTTTAATTAGGAATGAAATTTTGAATACCTAACAAGTTTTTTTTTCAAAAATTTCCTTAACCCACGTTTATAGAAAGATATGAGAATAAATAGAAAGAAAAGATGAGAGAGAAGAGAAGAGAGAATAAATAAGGATTGAGGAGTTGGTTTTTAATTAGGAATGAAATTTTGAATACCTAATAATTTTTTTTTTCAAAATTTTCCTTAACCCACGTTTATAGAAAGAGAAGAGAATAAAAGAGAAGAGAATAAATAAGAAGAAAAGATGAGAGAGAAGAGAGAAGAGAATAAATAGGGACTGAGGATTTGGATTTTAATTAGGAATGATGTTTAAACCCATTATTTTACCTTTGAAAATTGTTTTCAATATTTTGGGGGGGGCAAATAGTGACATTTCACGTGTGGGAAGAGAAAAAACCGAAAAATTAAGGAAATTTATATAAAAACTATTAAAAAAATAAAGGAATTAATACTATTTTCTAAAAATCCGGGGGGGGGGGGGGGGGGGGGGGGGGAATGGCCCCCCTTGGCCCCTCTAAAGGTCCGCCCCTGTGCATGGTTTGTATGTCTAGACATAGAAGCAAGTGAAAAGTATCACATCACCTACACAGTGTTGATAGAAATCTTTTTTGCGTTGATACTTGCATGTACATTCCAGTTGGCATTTATACTTGTGTAAAGCTATAAGAGTCCCAAAGAGTGGTCTCTTTTCCAAAATTTTAATTATGGACATCAGGGGTGGACCCAGGATGCAATAGTGCGGGGGGCCGAAGAATGAAAGCCAAATAACCTTCCACATATATTTTGTGGGGCCCACACATATTTGAAAAAAGGGTACATTATTGATAATGATATTTTTTTCCAACAAAATATAGGTAAAATTAAAGCAACAATATAAAAAAAATATACACATGACTTCAACCTTAAAAAGTTAGATGCAAGTCAAAATTTTCTTTGGTAGGAAATGTAAACCAAAATATTTTCTTTTTAGGTAAGAGATGCAAATCAATGGTAGTTAGTTACCTACTAACTATAGACATTTTATTCACAATATAAAATCAAATAACAAAAATTGCAAAAGAAATAAAGAAACATAGAATATAAAATCAATTAAAAAGAATAAAAAAAAAAAAAAAAAAAAGAGAAAAAGAGAAACAATAAATAAATTGAGAAAGAAACCTAATTGTGGAGTAGATTTTTTTTCCAAATTTTATTAAGCCACGCTTATAGAAAGGGAAGAGAATAAATAGGAAGAAAAGAGGATAGAGGGGAGAGGAAATAGGAGAATAAATAGGGATTGCAGAGTTAATTGTTGGGTTTTGTGGGCTTAACTAACACTGGTCCCTTTATCTGGGCTCATATTCATTCAGGGGTATTACTGACCTTTACTATTGTGGGAGTGGTTAAAGGTTAGGGATTTATATTATAAATAACTCCTTGGGTCCCCGTAGCCGTCACACGCAATATTTGGGTTTGAGATTGTTTCCACAAACACTCAAACGAAGGATTCCTAAAAGGTGAAAAGCTACGGAAGATTCAACGAGAGCAAAAGGAGGATCTATAACAGGTATTTATTTCTACGCTTCCGTGATTGTATTCATAACATGCTTTAATTATTATAGAAATAATAGATCTGGTGGATCGGTGGATCCAACAATGAAATCATCAACCAGGCAAATCAAGATGGTAAACCCCCAATAACACTCGTGGGTGCAAACATTGCCACCCATTGCCCAGAATTTTTTTTTTTTTTTTTTTTTAAATTTATATATATATCATCAATCAAGGAAAGCTACGACAGAGACGGAAAGTTAAAAGCTCTACCTGTGTAACCCATTTTTGACTAATATCAGAAACAAACCCATGCAGTAAAATGCCTCTGTTAAGAAATTGAAACAGAGGCCAGAAGGTATGTAGAAGGTAAAAAGATCTCCCATATGAAAACTTTAATTTTTCTTATGAAAACCAAAAATAAAATATCAACTGGCAAAGACTAAGAAAGATGAACAAAAGAAGAATACTCTGAAACTTAGTTATCCGGATGAGTCCAAGAAACCCAAGATAACCTTAATTAATAAAATATATAAGCAAATTAGACATGTTCTCTCCCATGTCTCACCCACACAAAAAGTAAAAGCACGTCGTCCTTGAGATGAACTTTCGATGCCTCTGATTGATTCATCAGACCCACTAAGACTCCAACTCCTAGGCTCCTAGCTGAATGGATCCAGCCATTCAGCCCAATCTTGGTTTATGCATGGGTTTAGCTAAATATATAAGTAACAACATTTGCATTCAAAATCCAATTCTGATAAACTAATCAGATCTGGACCCTCCAACCAGGTAAGAGAAAAGAAAGAAAGAAAGAAAAAAAAAACAGAATAAGGTTAGAACCTTTAGCAATCTCTAATGCATTGATAACAACCGCAATCCAACCATGTTATGACATCATCTGAACAATTATTTATTTATTTATTTATTTGGCACATAACGCATTAAAGTTCCCTAACTTAACCAGCAAGCAGGTTTGCATGGATGGTCACACGATTCAGTTTGATTTCGGCAAGAGGACGATCCCCAGGTCCGGTCTGAGTATTTTCCATGAGATCAAGAACTTCAAACCCATGAATAACTCTGCCAAACACGGTATAAAAACCGTTCAGATGTGGCTGCTTTGCGTAAGTGTGGAAGAACTCCATTCATGTTAGTTCCACCTTTGCCTACATGTGCCTATCCCACCATCAATCATGATGCCTCTAATATTCCAACGGAATTTGGTTCCATCATAATAACCACGGGCACAAAGTGCCACGACAAATTAAACAACGAGGGCATGACATGACTCATCAAAAAGAAAACGAAGGCATGCCACATGACTCTTAAGAGTCCAATGTATCATGATAATGCCAAAAGAATTATATAAAGCCAGGAAAATCCATCGCGAGAATAGCGAGACAAAAACAAAGAAATCAACTAACCTTCTTGACACCCAGGAGTACATTCACAATTGATCTCGAGATTGCCACTTGCGAAAACCCTGAGCCTCCCAACGGCATCGCCATACCTATGGCTTGTGCAGCCACAAGTCACCTCGATATAATCTCCTCCTCTCTTCAGCCCAGTTATCTCACACAACTCTTCGTCGCCGAACATGACAGCACTGTCAGCACCGTCTCTTCCATCGCCATTCTCAATGTCTATCGCTCTCTCTCTCTCTTTAGTGATGAAACCGAAACCCAAACAAAAAACGGAGGACTTCACCAGATCTCTCACCACAAAAATAACCCACTAAAACATATTCTACTTGAACTCATAAAATAAGTCATGAGGCTGGTACTTCAAAAATAGCATGTACAGAGATCCCGCACAAGATTTATGACATAAAATTAGTTGCATCGACAATGAGCCAAACCAAACCAGGGAAACCGATCCCGTTGCCAGGAAGCTTCGATTCATGTCAGCCCGCATAAATAGTACTGTAGTGCGTAAGATTTGAGCAGACCCAATTTAGGCGAAAAATAAACTTGATTTTCAATCCCCATTGAAAGCTCTTCCTCTAACCCAATCACTTAGCCCAGCGTATTCATCCAAAGAACGGATGCAAGAAACCACAAAAAATATCTTTAAAAGAAATGCTAATTACAAGCACAAATCAGTGAATTAATTGAACGAACAACCAACCAAACGTAGAAGAATCAAGTTGTGGTTTTCCCTACCGAGGTGTACTTATTGCATCTAACGATGTCCATCACCTCTCCTATGGCATCAAATCTTATCATTCATGGTTTCAGGTTTTGAAGGAACCCAAAAGAAATAGGCCTCACACATCTACGGGAAGATCAAATTGACTGGCGCATCTTGGTAATTCAAATAACTCAGCTAGGCTCGGATCCTTCCATTGGATCCCAATAATAATAATAATAATAAATTAACCAATGATCTAGGTTTCAATTAACCCTAGATCCTCCAATTGGTTATCTGGCTTTCACCAGGAGACTCGGGTTCAATTAAAATATGGATTCTCCCATTTGATCTAATTAAATCAAGAACGCCCAGCTAATCACACAGTAGAAGTCAATAATTCATAACATAAAATTATTATAAAAAAATGGCTCTGATGCCAATTGTTGGGGGGCAAGCAAAGGGTGGCACTTTGTGTGTGTGAGAGTGGTGTAAGGTTTCCTGGAAATAGTGAAACTCATTTTCTCTCTGGTGAACGTAGGCATGGTTTTGCCGAACCATGTTAAATCCCTTGTGTGCTTTACTTGTGTTCTTCTCTATTCGTAATTGTGCATCCATTATCCCTAACAAATATCAAAGGGCAAAAGGGGGTAAAGAGGTGTCATGGCTACTTAATGGTCGGATTGGCTAAAAGTACCAAATTTCAACCCTTGAAATATCACCACAAATTAAAATAGAATTGGGTGAGCATGCACGTTTTCTTTAAGGTACCATTGCATTAGAACTTGAATTAGTTTGATTAATCCGATCAATTGTTTTATAATTTGAATTAAATATTTATTTTAGTTTTCTATTTATGGTAATGGTGAAAAATTATAGTTTTATCAATAAGTGATAACTGAGGTTGTATACGTGTTAATATATTGTGCGTATTTTTGTTTTTTTGACTACAAATTTTTATGGAGATAATAAGAGGAGAAGTGTAATCCACCAAAGTGGCATCACTCCACTTTCCTATTGTCTGTTATAGTAGTCAAAGTTTTGTGACATTTGCTTAAATGTGATATCATCTATATAATAATAGTATATGCACACGAGTGGGAGTGAATAATAATTTAAGGTATTTTATTTACCCAAAGGTAAGAGATTTTCAAGGATTATTGTTGCACTCATTTTTAATGTGGATTAATATATTTGTTTTGTGCCAAAGAAATATTTCTGTAAAATATTTTTTCTTTTAAAAGTTTCTAGAATATGGAAACAATTTACATTGGATGTGCATAGTTGTTTTCTCATTGAAAGAATCCCATTATAAATTACTGCAAATAGGATTACATAATGTTATGATAGAATTATGTGGAACCCACCAAAGTGGTAGAATATAATTTTATTATAATATTATGTGATCCAAGGTATATTACTGCAGAAAATTGATGGTGTTCACCCAAAGGTGTCATCATCAAAGTATGTTTATGCACATGTTTTTAAAGGAATATGATGACTTAGAAGTACCATTAACCCAAAGGTGTTGGCACTTTCAAAGTCATATATCCCTCGGTAGTTGCAAATTGTAAGGGGACTAGTGCATTCTCAACCCAAAGGTTGAAATGTAGTAACAGTCGGTAACTCTTACCAGCATGATGGTAATTTTTCCTTCTTTGGTAATATATATTTTTTGTCATTATTATTAAATGAATGCCTAAAATTGACTTTGATAAGTTATATATGTCATTTAAAGTACCATCAAAATGTCTTCCACTTACTAAGGCACTTTCAGTGGGAGTTGTTAAAAATCATGTTTCCAGTATGGACGTCTTATAATATTTTGATACTTTCATTTAGTGGGAGTTGTTTGTTTTTATTCAACATTCTTTGACTTCACTATGAAATTTTCATTAATAAGATGATTATTTCGTTTTCATCTTGTGTTAATGATTAAAGTAAATAATGTAGATTTATACTTGCTACATTTGATGTTCTAATGACAATGGCGGTATTTAGCCAAGGTTTTAATGACAATGGCGGTATTTAGCCAAAGTTCTGATTTATGACGGTATTTAGTCAAGGTTCAGATTTATGGCGGTATTTAGCCTAAATTCTGGTCAGGTTTTGATTTATGGCGGTATTTAGCCTAAATCCTGGTTAGCAATTTTGCCAATAGGCGATTAGGCCAATGGGCGGTTTTGCCAATGGGCGGTTATGCCAATGGGCGGTTTTGCCATAGGCGGTTATGCCAATTGGCGGTATTGCTAAAGTCAGATATTAATGTTAGATCGATCAATGGCGGTTTGCCAAATTATAATATCTGAGTATTATACCTATGAGGTAATTCAAGGTAGGCTGATCATTGATCAGGAAAGGACCCACAAGAGGGAATGCTTTTGTGATCACATAAGGTTTTGCATTCTTTACCTCTTGTATGCACCCCAATGATTCATATCAGCGAGTTGTTAATGATTGTAATGGCAGATAGTTGTGTTCCGTATATTGAGGAGCATCTCCTACTGTCGTTCACATTAATTGTTTGTTGGTTGAATCAGGTTTTCTGAGTGATGAAGGATTATGGGCATTATGGCCGAATACTTAGGTAAAGGTACTTGTGTTAGTATAGCCCAAGTGGGAGATTGTTGGGTTTTGTGGGCTTAACTAACACTGGTCCCTTTATCTGGGCTCATATTCATTCAGGGGTATTACTGACCTTTACTATTGTGGGAGTGGTTAAAGGTTAGGGATTTATATTATAAATAACTCCTTGGGTCCCCGTAGCCGTCACACACAATATTTGGGTTTGAGATTGTTTCCACAAACACTCAAACGAAGGATTCCTAAAAGGTGAAAAGCTACGGAAGATTCAACGAGAGCAAAAGGAGGATCTATAACAGGTATTTATTTCTACGCTTCCGTGATTGTATTCATAACATGCTTTAATTATTATAGAAATAATAGATCTGGTGGATCGGTGGATCCAACAATAGTTTCTAATTAGAAATAACATTTTGATTTTTGAATACCTAATAAAAAAATTTCAAAAATTTCCTTTAACCCACGTTTATAGAAATAGAAGAGAATAAATAGGAATAAAAGATGAGAGAGAAGAGAGGGGAGAATAAATAGGGATTGATGAATTAATTTTTTATTAGGAATGACATTTATACCCATCATTTTACTTTTAAAAATTGTTCTCAATATTGGGGGGGGGGGGCAAATAGTGACATTTCACATGTGGGAAGAGAAAAAACTGGAAAAATTAAAAGAATTAAGGGAATATGCATCCAATTTTAAAAAATCCGGGGGGGGGGGGGGCATGGCCCCCCTCGGCCCCTTCATAGGTCCGCCCCTGATGGACATGTTATCTAATAGGGCAAAAGTGGGGCGTGTTAGTTGTAGTGCACATCAGAGACTAACCTAAGGGGGTTTGGCCGCCGCCAATGAAAACTTATAGGCGAGTTCTCTAAACATTCATGAATCCAAGATAAGGGACATAGCCGGTTCAAAAGTCCAATGTGTTATATAAAAGGTAGCTCCAAAAGTCGACCTTTAAGATATAGATGATGGGACGGTTAGCTATGCTAATGAGGAAAGGTTCAAGGTGTTCAACTCTACACGTACTTTATAGCGCAACTCATTAGACCTAGTGTAGGTTCAAGTCCTAAAGACACCTACAGTGATGTGTCCTTTACTGTCTAATACAGTCACAACACGTGTCCTTTTTTGTAATTTTGAAACTTGTGGGGGATTGTTAGGTTTTTTATTAAAATCTATATTAAGTTTGAAAATTAGTTTTTGCACTTTTTTTTATTTAATTGTTTTGTTAGTGTGTGGGACCCATGAGGTAGGGGTGGTAATGAGGAACCCATGGGTAAAGGAGGCCCTTCATTACCTTGGTTATGAGGCTCTTCATGACATTAATCATGGGTCTTAAAGGTCTTGATCATGGTGATGAGATGGGCTTACTTGTAGGGTGGAATTTACTCAAATTCTAATTATGACCTTCAAGTATACTCCAACTAAAAAACTCCACTCTACCAACCAAGCTAAGGTAGTAGGGTGCATCAATTACCTTAAAGACCACACTCAAGGTGTGACTCAACCTCATTCATCTATGGCTCGATTGCAACATCAAGCTCTTCGGATTGGCTAAAGATCTTTATATTTCAATTTGGGGCCATGGGCGAAACTTTGCCTCATAGTTAAATTATATATAACAACTACAAAAAAATTCCGACCTGCCGGATTCGAACCAGCGACCTAAGGATCACCTGTTAGGTATTCTCCAACTACAGTCCTCCGCTCTACCAACTGAGCTAAGGTCGGAAGCGTTGTGGCTGCTGGGATTAGAGCCTAGGTCTCCACGGCCACAACGTGGAATTCTCACCACTAAACTACAGCCACAAGATGTTATTTGATTGGAATTTTATAAGTAATCACACATAAATCTCTAACTAAACATCCGAGGATAGGCCCCCCAAGGCCAAAATGTGGAAAGAAAGTATTGATGAACACTGAAGAAATTTTATTTTGCGGGTACAGATAACTAATAATTTTGCTAAATTGAAAAATATCAGGCTCAAGAAGGGTCTCAGCCGAAGCATTTCTGATAGCGTTTTCACCGTGCAAGAATTTTTTCCATTTTAATTCAGCCCAATCGGAATGTCTTTATTTTTGTTGTTCTTAATTGATACATCCAGTTTCACATTTTGGAAGAAATCTAAAGAAATTCTTGTTGACGTGTATAATGATGATGATGAGTTTTGGAAAGAAATCAAAGAAATTCTTAGTAGGACATTGCCAAACATCATACTCCCATTGCATAAATGAAAAAAAAAATTAAAAAATTTAATGAATACAAACAATTACCAATCTGTTGTCGCAGTTAGGATATCTAGTTTTTCACCCAAGAAACCCGGGTTTAACTCTTGGCAATGGAAATGTCACTTTAAAATAATAAACAAATAAATAAATAATAAATAAATAAAATTGCCAATAAGAGCATAAATTTTATTTATAAAACGCCCTTTGAGATTTTGTATTGACTTTTATGATTATAGTAGCTGCAAACTTTTACAAAAGGGAACCTTTTTTTGTGTGGTGCAGTAATGAATCTAATTTATTCAGGTTGTGGACATTGATTCATTTCCTTCTATTGTGGCATTTGATTTTTCTTGACCATATTCTCAGCTAGGATTTCATAAACCTAGAAATGAACTTAGAATATCTATTTTTTTCTCCAGAATAACTTTCTTCCAACAACCAATCCAATTATTAAACCAGAGCAATATCTTACCAAGGCAAACCTCCAATCAAACATACATGTTACATTATCATCATCATCTGTATTGGAATGCTGATGTGGGAGTTAAAACTCTACACTTGTTAAAGGAAAACCACATAATCCCTCATTTCCCTCATAGAATGCAATTGAAAACATATTGAATTGGTTCCCTTGAGGAATAATTCCCTTTAAGTCATTGAAGGATAGATTCAAGACTTCAAGAAGCGTCAGATCTGCCAATTGCATTGGGATTTCTCCAGAGAGTTTGTTTCTTGATAGATCGATCTAGTGACTCAAGTCCACTTAGATTTCCCATGGAAAATGGAATTTGACCTGTAGGCTATTTCCGCACAAGTTGAGCACTTTCAATGCTTTTAAATTTCTCAATGCATTGGGGATCTTTCCCATAAAGAAATTGTTGGATAGATCAATGCTGGTGAAGGTGGTTAAAATTTTCTGCATTTCCAAGTACACTCCCTTCTCAGTGTAATTCTGTCTTGATAGTAAGTGAGTGCCACATGGATCTTTTGGGAAGATTCTTTGAGAAAAAACATATCAACACATTATTGACTAGAATGACCGGATCATTCCAAGTAATGCCATATTCTCTGCTGTGCTAGTCTTTAAAAAGTTTGGAAGCCTCTAGGCATGAATGATTTGGAACAAATAAGACAAAAGGCAAACTAATAATGGACGAAAGAGAGTGAAAAAGAGAAGAAAAGAAACTAATGCATCTAATTGCTGCTAGCTTTCTTTCCTTGAAGAATATAAGATGTGAACTTAGCTTTAAGACTACCAAAAGAAGAACTTAGCTTTTAGACTCCTTAGTGAGTGATGGGTCATCTAAGAAAATGCTTTTAAGACTTCTTAGTGGGTGGCGGGTCATTTGGGCAAACGCTTTATGACCCCTTAGTCAATGGCGGGTCATTTGGGCAAACACGTTTTTCTTTTTTGGGGTAAAGTGATCGCTTTAAGACTTCTTTGGTGTGAGAAAGTCATTATAGAGTTTGGAAGATGCCTTTCCTTGTGTTTTGGAGTCTTCAAATTTTCATACGCAATGGAACGAGTTTTCTTTTAAAAAGAGTGATAACAATTAGGGGCGTACATCGATAATCGAAATTTGCTTTCGAATTTGAATCCACATTCGTTTAGGGGTATCCGAATCCGTCCGATTACTAATAGGATGCATATATGGTATACCTCTTACCGATTCTTATCCGTCCGATAAAAATTATCCAATTAAGGTACTTATTTAGATTTATTTTTCTTCTTTTTATAAATTTTTTAGCTGTGATATATGACTATTTTTCTAGATTTTATACTAAAATAGCTACCAAAGTTGCTGAATTCTTAAATTTCAAACCTTGCTCTCACAAATAAAATGGTAAAGATGTAAACAGCTAGTCAAAAACTTGTATTCAATTTGTATTCATGCCCACTTAGAAGAATCTACTAAAGAAAATAATTATCCGATTATCATCCGAATCCGACTAAATCCTTCAGAAAACCGATAGGATATTATCCGAATCCGTCCGAATATAATAGGATGCGGATATAGTATTACCACTATCCGATCCGAATCCGAATCCAATCCAATCCGTTTACACCCCTAATAACAATGGAATTACTTATATTTGCTTGGATAAAGTTATATATTTTCCCAATCTTCTTCTAGTTTTTGGTGCCTTAATACACTTTTATGATGGATGTTGGGGAGATAAAAACATTAGGGGCAATTTGGTTACATGAATTTAGGACTTTACAAAAGAAATAAGATTTTATACTTATGGATTTCAAATCTGTAGATTCATGATTAAAAAAAATTAACCATTTTATACTTGGGTTGGATTCGTGTGAATCTGTAAATTTCATCCATTTTATACTTGGGTGAAATTCATGAATTTCACCCAATACTGAAGAAAAAAAATGAAATTCCTAGGTTTTGTAGATCTATTATGGATGTTTTACAACCAAACAAGTATAAATCTCTTATTCATGAATATTGGGATTTCAAATCCCTAGATCAAGATAACCAAACAGACCCTAAAAATAGGAAATTATTGAAGTAAAATTTAAGATGGTTAAACCTATGGGGAGTAAGACGGATGAGGTAGAACTGGCCGTGGTTAAATTTAAGATAATATGGTGTTCACGTATTGGATAGGGATACAAATTTGATGCGAACAGCCAAATCCACCTTGGCCTGCCTTGAGCTCAAATGGGGACTAGGTTTAATGGATTAGGGTTGAAAATTAACATGCGTTAAGAGTTATCATTTTATAGAGTTATAAAATTTTTTTTTTTTTTTGGTAAATCATTAACTCCACTTAGGCCTTCTAATATCCACTAACTTAATTAGTTATAGAGTTATCGTTTTGGACAGTGATCCATATGCTGATTCTTGGGCTTGGCTTAACTTGTGGGCTTTAAAGATAAATTGTTCTACTTTTGAGTGGGCCCATCAATGGAGAGTAATTTGCACTCCAATTGATAGTAAGGGACTAAGGGCATTTGATCTGTTAATAGTTTGATATATGAACTTGGGGCTGCTACAGGACCGGGCTTGGTGGAGTTCTTTAAAATTCAATCCCAGCCTAGAATTCTCGTATTAAGTCTATTTCTGCCATGACCCTGGCTCAGGGCTGAAAATTCTTATCCTTGAATCCTGATGAGCCAACCCATTCCAGTCCTTATTGGCCTTGTCCCTCTAAAGTCTAGCATTGGCCTTAGCAAATTTGATTTAAAAACATCTCAGCTAATTGTAAATGAGATGCCCAATTTGAGTCATCGAACCTATGAAAATTGTATGAAGGAATAAAACTACCAACCTGCTATTAAACTAAAAAAAAGAAAAAATAAAAAATAAAAAATAAAAAATAAAAAAATAAAAAAATAAAAAATAAAAAATAAAAAACAAAAAACAAAAAACAAAAAACAAACAGAAGTGAATCATGGGATGAAGAGACGCAAGATCAAGATCAGTGCCTAGACCAAGGTTAATATAAAGATTAATGTTAATGTCAAATTCAGGAGAGAGAGGAAGGGAAAAAAAAAAACCACCACCACCTGCCCTAAGCCTAAGAAGGGCCTTTTTGGTAGTGATGAATAAACATACTCATTATTTTGATATATTCAAATAAAATAGTGAGCATGGAGTTGATCAATGACACTCATGTATCATGTTTGATTGAAGACCAAATACTTACAATGTTGCTCATGGAGTAATCATAGGTAATAGGAATTCCAAAAATGGGAACACATTGTTAGAAAGATCAAGTACTGCCCAATAGTATCTCACCATACCCTAATTCTATTAGCACCCATTTTTTGGGTAGGAAATTCATTATTCAAGTGGAGAGACCCAAGCAACAAATCAATTATCTCTAAGCTAGGAAGTGAAGGGTAGCCAAATGGTTGTATCCGCATTCAATTAAGCCTTCCGAGCTAAACTCAATTCCTTGAGATCCTAAAAAAAATATAGCAACATTATACGAATTAATGTCAGCAAGGTCTAGGGCAGCTAGTCCTTGTTGATTCTTGAGAAAATTTCTACAAAATTTACCAATATTGCACGAATTTCAAACTCAAGTAAGAAATTTGAGCATGGACAAAAGTTGATGTCACCACCATGATTATTGTTGGGAAATCATTTCTATCTTCTTCTAAGTAGCCTAAGTCATTCAATGAAAAGTCAAGTATTTTAATTAATGTTTAATCTTTGAAAATGATCTCATAAGGCCCTGTCCTTTCAAATGGTACCTAACAGAAAATGAGATGTTGTGAATAGGAAGAAGCTCATTTATGAGACTGCCTTTGAAAAGAATTGGTTATTAGACAAATCCAACCACGGCCCTCTCTCTCTAGGTAAAAAACAATAATGAATGGATGGCCCCTTGGAATAAAAATTAAGTCATTCAAGAATAGTTCCTCAAAATGTGAATGAGGATATGGCAATAAGAAATATCTCAGCTAATTGTAAATGAGATGCTCAATCAAACAGTAAAACTTTCAAAATCCAAACCATTATTTAAAAAAAAAAAAAAAAAAATCCAAGGTAATATTGTTGTTCATGAGTTAGTTTTGATATAATAATATATCAACAAGATGCACAACGTAAACACAAATTTCCATGGTCTTTTCAGTTGTTAAATCTAAATCATTTGTGAAGAAACAATGGAACCTCCGAGCTATTGTCTTTGTTAAATCTGATATCAATAATATTTCAAGTTAAAAGCACAACAAAAAAAATAAAAATTTCATAATCTAACATGTCATTAAATTTGAGTAATCTAACATATGGAAGTTGTATAAAGCAATAAAACTACCAACCTGCCATTAAACTCGATATAAAAATTCAAGAAAAAAAATCAATAGGGCAGCTAGTCCCTATTGCACGAATTTCAAATTCAAGTTAGAAATTTGAGCATGGACACAGTTGATGTCACTACCATGATTATTGTCGGGGAAATCATTTCTATTTTCTTCTAAGTAGCCTGAGTCATTCAATGAAAAGTCAAGTATTTAATTAAATGTTTAATCCTTGAAAACGATCTCATAAGGCCCTATCCTTTCAAATGGTACCTAACATAGGATGAGATGTCATGAACAGGAAGAAGCTCATTTACGTCCGCCACTAAAAAGAATTGGTTATCAGACAAATCCAACCACAACCCTCTCTCTCTACAGAAAAAGCAATAATGAATGGATGGCCCCTTGGAATAAAAATTAAGTCATTCAAGAATAGTTCCTCAAAATGTGAATCAGGATATGACAATAAGTAATTGCGGTCTAGATTAGTCACATAAAATTTCAGAGAATATGTTCAATGGAAGTTTATTTTAGCACACTTGTCGCTGAAATGCTTTTCTACACAGTAGTGTTGGACCTGATTGGCTACTAATTTTGGCATTCGATTGGAGGTAAAAGACTTTATTTGTGGCATGATATGTGGAGAATTTTTCAGTCACAAACCATTCAATTTAGAGTTTTTTTTTTGTTTTTGTTTTGTTTTGTTTTGTTTTGTTTTGTTTTTTTTTTTTTTTTTTTTTTTTTTGTCATGCTGCCCACTTAAATTGGGCCAAAACTCTTATTTGTCCACTTAAGTGGCAAAAATTGCATGCAGCCTACACTGGCCATTTTGAGAAATTACAAGTTATCCATTGTTATTTTTCTATTTACTTTGAAATTGAAATGACCATCTTGTCCATGGGGGAGGAAAAAATATATATATATCTAATATATATATATATATATATATATATATATATATATATATATATATATATATATATATATATATATATATATATATATATATATATATATATATATATATATATATATATATATATATATATATATATATATATATATATATATATATATATATATTTTTACAAAAGCCTCATGTAATTTTCTAAAATTTACAAAAAGAGCTCCTTGGGTTCACCGATTCACTTGAATTCGTATTCCATGTGATGTCTTCCCCTTCGCCCACAAAGAGGGGTTTTTGGTTGCTGTTCGCTCTTTATTTTACAATTGAAGATAATGTTCCAAATTTGAGAGGGAAAACACCAGTACAACTTGGCAAGAAGGTGACCTTGATGTGTTAAAATGGTGCCTAAGGGAAACTGAAACTGGAAGAAAAGAAATCAAATCTCCTAAGGTTTACATCAAGTAAGTGTCCTTAATTAAATGGTAAATATGAAACTCAAAAGTCTCAGTTTCTTGAATAATCTCTGTCTTTCTAAGCGCATGATTAATCTTTATATGCATAATCAAGACATGCACACGTGTCATCGTGCATGTCGTCACTCTAGTAATCTGGTACGTCGTACATATCGGTCGCTAGCATCTCAAGATCTTGAAACATAGAGGCATTTTGATCTGCAACAAATTCTATGTAATAACCCCCGTAATTCTAACTTGAAACCCAAAATATAGGTCTGAGTACCTGTGTCTTTAGTCGGAAGAAGTCGTGGGCCATCCGAATTGAAGTCCATGTTTCGGCCCCATAATCCATGGATTTGGATGAAGTTGGTAAAGAACTTGCCTTATTGGGAACCAAAAGAAGATATAGTCAGAATCCAGATGGATTGGGCACATGAATATCTAGTGCGAGAAAGTCAAGTTTGGACATTGTCTATGAGCAAGGTAAGAGCTCTTTACATGTTCGTTAAGGTTGTCGGAGACTAGCGATCAACCATAGAGCAAAAAGCTCGAGTATTGAGGAGTACTAGATGATGGTTGCTTAAGGCGGTCGATTGGCCAAGTATTGGCGGTTGATTGGAAATTTTGGCAAAACATGCCTATTTTGCCATGCAACACCCTATTTAAGATCCCTAAAACCTAATTTTGCATTATTTTAATCCTTTAGACTATTGGGACGATTGCAATGTTAGAAAGCACGTGGAGAAGAAAGAGCTTGATTCATAGTGAATTTCGCAGAGATTGGGTGACCATTGGACTCTTGAGAAGGTTGGTTGGACTAATTTATTATCCTATTAATTCTTCCTCTGTGGAGAGTGGTTTTCTTCTCGAATCTCTGTTGGAATTGATTGGAGATGAGAATTATTATTTCTATTGTTTTTTATTAAATTGCTGGGAGAATAGATCTTATGTCTATTTTAATGGTGATTACTCTTTGAAGTAGATTTTAATTCCAGATCTATGTTAAGTTTTGTTTTCATTTCTCATTGATTAAAAAGGCTTTTGTAGTCCTCTAAGAATGTGATTTAGATCTGAGATCATCCCAAAATCTGTCAATGATGGATGATCAAAAGTTTGAATGTCGGACTTGGAAAATTGTCAGAAAGGCTGGTGGTCGCTTGAATCGGTCGATTGATTTGACCAACCACCTTAAGCAACCTGTTGGATTCTAGAGCATGTTTTGCAGTTGTTTCTGCTCAGCTTGAATCCTAAAACCCTAATGTGACTTAATGAACATAATTTAGGGGTTTTCTGGGATCTACTGGAGTAGTTGGTTGTGAGGACTTAGCATGTTTATCCGTATTTTTTTGCTAAGTCAGGTAAGGACAATATTACATATATAACTGGTTGTTTGATATATTGATCTGTTTGTTGTTCTAAGCATGTCAATGACTCCATAGTTTGCTATAATTACTCTTATGCTTGTTTATTTATCAATTATGAATGATGCTCATTATACTTTTATTCTTTTTATGTTGTGAACTGTTGTTTGGTGCAACTATGAACTTGGGAATACCTAGCCCTATATTTTTGGCTTGGGATATCAACGATTGTGATGGGACACTGTCTATGATGCCCCCATCACTTTTCGTAGTTGTTGTCCATTATGATTAAGATTCTAAATGCATGGTTAGGCAACCCTTACAAGCTACTACCCTTTCAGCAGGGTTATTAAAGTCGAGTGATTCATGATGATAGTGGCTAGGTCCTGTGGGCGTCGAAAAGACGAGTTGGGTGTCGTGAGGAGGCACAGACCCACTATTATTATGCAATGGTAGGGTTGCATATGTTAGGGTTGGACTTATGGGTGTCCAAAAGATGGCTTGGTGTCATGAGAAAATATGAGAGGTATCCGCCCCAATAATATGTGGATGACCATAGGGTTAAGGGATGTTGTCCAAAAGACAGTTTAGGTGTCATGAGGATTAGCATTCCTAGGTGGGGAAGGATACTAGACCAAAAGGGCACTAAGCATGAAGAAAGGTATCTAGACCATATGGAGTGTGTTACCTTATGACCTTGCATTGGGTTTAGAATCCCTGACATGTACCAAAACTTAGACCAATGGTTGTGGTGGACCTATATCTCAGCCATAGTTGATGATGTGGACCGTACGCCTTGCCTGTGAGATTCCAAAAGATGGCTTGGGTTCCGTGAGGAATCAAAGTGACGAGATTTACCAAAGGAAGGTTGGTGCATATCTGAAAGCATGTCTACCTGGATAGAAACTTGCATAGTTAGAGTTCCTAGATGCATCTATAACATAACATTTCACTTATTCATGCATTACCTTAATCCAGTGAGATTGTGGGATATGTATGTAATTGTTGCCTTACTAAATTCATTAGAACTCATTCTTTGTGATTTTCTGGTTTTTCTTTCTTAGATGTTTATGCAGGAAAAGAAGAAGCTAGCGTTGCATCTATGGGAGAACTCCACTGAAGAGATACTAGAGTCGCTAGTGGGAACTAATTATGATGAACACGAAACTTCTTGTGGATGCATGGAATGCTCTTACAGCACCCATTGACGGGAATAAAGCTCTAGTTGTTTGTTGTTGGGATAGAGGGATGAAAGAGGGTCTTATGACTCATTTCATAAAGAAATTTGAAGAAGAATACCCTAAAATGCTGAAAGATAATTGTAAACTATAATCAATTTTTATTTTACTTTTCTTCCACTATTACATTCTTATTTAATTTATGTTGTATTCATTCTTAGGATTTTGGAACATTTAATTCCTTTATTAAATTATTGAACTATCTTTTCTTGCTCATGATTGTGGAATTATATGCTTTATTTATTACTGATATTGTAACTAGGATCTTGTGGCTGTGAATCATACCCATGGGTTGTCAGGGCAGATCAGACACTATCAGGTGGAGTGTAACAATTTAAAACAACAATCCATGAGGGATGAGTTCAAAAGGACTCAACAAGTAATTTTTTATATACATATACACTAGTTAGAACGTTCACAGCAAATGCACATTTATTTTGATTTAAATTTTTTTTGCCCAAACATTTAGATTAGATAGAAAAATGTGGAGTCAATTTTCATGTGGTAAGCATTCTTTAATTCTAATTACTTTTATTTTATAAATAGAAACTTTAAAGGTTCAGAAGAAGAGAAGAGAGAGATAATGGAGAAATTAGTTTTTTGAAGTGTTAGCATAACTTAATTATATATACCATGTGAAAATGAAGTTTCTTTTGGCTTTTACAGATCGACTTGTTTGTTTTAAGGAGAACATTGCTCAATTTTTTTATAAGTAAATTAAGATTAATTTCACTAAGGGCCTGTTTGGTTACGTGAGTCTGAAGATTTCAAATATCTAGAGATTTCAAATCTATAGATTTCAAATCTATGGAGTTATAATTTATAAAATTAGGTGTTTGGTTGTAGAATGAAATCTGAGGATTCATCCTAAAAAACTATTTGATCGACGTGATTTTTGTTAATTTGCAAACGTATAGCTTTTTTGAAATCTCTGGATTTCACCCCTTACCCATAAATCTCTGACGATAGCGTGTAAAAATGTGAATCTCTAGATTTCATGAATCTATAGATTTTTACAACCAAACGGGTATAATTCTCAGATTCATGAATCTAGAGATTTGAAATCTCTAGATTCATGAAACCAAACAGGCCCTAAGTTTTGTTTGAAAATGTATTTATTTTTTTCACCATTTTCACATAACCTTCATCAAATAGGCATTCATAATGCAATATGGCACTATATTTATACTGGAAATTATTCAAGAACATCTGTAATTTTTTACCCCCAAGGGGGCGGGCTGCGGCATATCTAGTAGACATGCATTGTACAATAACCCATATTAGCTAGCCTTCCATAGGTTGGGCTCGGCGGCCTCTCACGAGTCCACGGATTGCTTACATAAGCTCTGGAGTAGACCAGCAAATAAGAGACAGTTTAGAAGACTTCCCCAGAACCATTACTCATGTGGCATTCTTCTCAGAAACTTGCATTTGAGCTCAAGATATAAGTGAAAATTAGCTCAGCCTCGACATAGTAAGAACCCTTCCATTAATTCTTAAATTTTCATTATTTAAAAACCCTCCCATTTAAACTCAAAATTATAAGGGTGGAGCTACTACAAAAGCAAACAAATTGTTTTTCACAGGGGTTAAAAAAAAAAATTTTTATTTATTTTTTTTTTTAAGATGCATAAAAAAAGAGTAAATTGGTTCAACAAATCTTATTGTTATGTGATAAAAGTTTCATAACAAAAAAACAAAAAAAAAAAAGGCAATGTCTTAGAAAAGACTCAGCTACTCGTCTCTAGATTGACAAAAACATGATTCTCTAAGGAAAACAACCCCACCAACCTCCAACAATTTGACCATTTTTCCTGCCAAATTCCCAACCTGGGAACCAATTCAAAGAAACAATTGGACATTTCATAAAGGTTGATATTCTTTTTTCTGAAGGAAAAAGATAAATATGTCAAATAAGACATAAATAATGAGACATGTCCCACAATTTAGTGATTTTATCTTTGGATTCTGATGAATTTCAATCGATATAATTTGTTGCAGGCCATTCTAGCTCCGAAATAAAAGACGAAACTTGAGTTTCCTTAACTCTATAGAGTGAAATGAGGTTTCTAACCTGTGTTGGTAGGCTAGTTTTGTAAGTTTCTAGAGGAATGCAACATATCATTACATAAAACAGAGGATTAAAATGCATCGTCACTTCAACATATCAATGCATAAAACAGAGGAATGAAATGCATCATAAGTTCTTCACTTATTGATTTGTTTTCTAGGATGTTTTGCACTTGAAATGAAAAGAGTTGCATAGCAACAATCGTATCTTCCACTCTCATTGGACTGAGCCATAAGCTGGTCGAACTAAACAACTGTGAACAATAATGGTAGGGTTCCCTTGGTGAGAGAAGTGATTGAATGTGATTAATCAGCCCCAAGATACAACTACTGAGAACAAGTTTGTCGAGTTAAATAATTATGAGCAAATCATGCGCTTGAGCACCAAAACCACATGAAAAATATAGCAACAAAGTGCATGTAGTGGATGCAAACAGAGCTACAAAGCGATAATTCAAAATGTACAAGACAATAGTAAACTTGAGAAAGATAATCAATATCGAACATTGATCATATAGGTAGGCTACAACACAATCATAAAAGAGAATAGAGAGAGATATAAAAACTTACAGACTTTGTTGCTCCATTTTCATTTGTCTCAATCAAATGAAAAGAGATAGAAAAATATAAAAATCAGTTAGAGCAAATCGAAATATTCATATACAGTTAATAACCAAAGTAGGGTTTCTATGAAGACAACTGGAGAACTCATTCGCCCATCAAACTCTCCACCTTAACTGAAGAATAAAATGTCACCCAAAAAAAAGAAGCTGCTTCACAAAAAACCTTAGTGTCGTTCACCCAACCAAGGTTGATGGGGAAAAGCTTACCAAAAAAAATCTTACTTCACCATCCATGAGGTGATGAGCTTAGCTCAGTGCATCTCTTCATAATTAAGGTGCTTGCTATTAATAGCGTGAGAAAAAAACAAGTAGATGAGATTAGGTTTCATTTGGGAATCAACCAGGCATCAAACGAGGCAAAACACATGCACGGACTAGGGAGCGACAGGATAGGCCTGTTAGGCCGATAAACCGCCCCCCAAGGGCTTCAACCAAGAATGTTCGATTTCGAGCCTCTCTCAAAATATATCCACTCACTTGAGGGTCTTCGGGACTTCAATGGGACACTAGTATTGTCACAGAAACACCTTTCAATTACTCCAATTAGTCCGAAAGTAAAAATGCCCAATTTGGCTTTCAGAAAGTCGCCTGCAGGCATCTCAGAGAGGTTCAATTGGTTTCAAATCGGTGAAATGAGACTAACAAACACCCAATAAAGGCTAGGAGACAAA
This sequence comes from Hakea prostrata, assembly GCF_041222555.1. Lineage (NCBI taxonomy): Eukaryota > Viridiplantae > Streptophyta > Magnoliopsida > Proteales > Proteaceae > Hakea > Hakea prostrata. Next base: position 41,564,951 of record NC_142606.1, on the reverse strand, counting down.
GAAAACTTCAACTAGCATTCAATACTACACAACTTCCACAACTACCACCATTATTGCAATTCTTCATCATGAATACTCCAAGAGAAAGGATGCAAAGAGGGTTTTTGAGTCCTCTTACCTCAACACGAATTCTCCTTGTGACTCATTCTTCAGCACCACCAAAGGAGCAAAGATTCTTCAAAACTCCAAGCTCTCCTTCTCTCCCACATTCTTAGCCTCCCTCTAGCATACAAATCATTTAGGAGGTGAGAGAACCATAAAGTATGGCTTTAAGAGCAAATTTTTTAAAATACCCCGATCCAATTAAGGGGCGTGTCGATCAAATCGTGCAACTGGCCCTCTATATCCTTCATGCGAAGGCCAATTTCTAAGGGGTTCGAAGGGTAGAAACCTCTAAACATTACCTAATCAATTGTATAATTTACCTTGGCATTTGAATCCCCTAGCATTGATTTTCATGCATGGGAAAGTCTCCTTTTTATGCCTTTTGCACCGACTTTTTCACTCTAACTCAACTAGGGTGGCCGGATCTTCTTCTTGCTCATCCAACTCCAGAGGTTTGATTTCCAAACTCCCCAGCTCAACCTGAATGGTCCATAGTTGCCTTATACTCGTACTCTAGGTTTGTAGACTTGAAACGATGGGTTACAGTCTGGCTCTCGTATTTGGAAATGGAATAGTGGTTCTATAAAATTTCTGAAGGAGAAAGTAATTTGTAATGTTGTTTTGGGAAGCTATACTTATTTGCCTTTGACCTTGGGCTTACGTCTGTACCACCTAATTTCTCTAACCGTTTTCCCTCTACCTCTACTGGGGAATTTCTCAATCACGATTGCTAGAATATTCCATCTTTGGTTATGAATATCCTCCCCCCTAATTTTGTTTCTACTATCATTGAAATTAAGGTGTCATTGAGAGGAGATTCTTGGTTGTTTACTCCTTTAAAATCAAGTGCTCTTTCAACCAAAGTTGCTTATCTGTCAATTCACAGTCTACCATCTCCAACCCCTCCTAAGCTTAAAAAGTGGTGGAAGATTTTATGGCATTTGAATATTTTGCCCCATTATAAAAATAAATAAATAAAATTAAAAAAATTTGGAGATTACTAAACAATGATCTTTATTTGAAAGACGTGATGACATCTAATTGCTTCCCCCCCCCCCCCGGGTGCTTTATGTGGGTTGAAAAAAAACTGACATGCACCTCCTCTTTTGGTGCTCATGGATGTCCCACATTTGGAAACAAGGAACTTTGGGGATAGATTTTTGTTCCTATGTTGCTCTGAACCGAATGGAGGTTTTCGTGAACTTATTTTTATCCCTTCAACAAGACCCAAGTTTGAGATCTTGGGTTTTCTTTGTCCTTATCATCTCTTTTTATTATATTTGGGATAGTTGTAACAAGCTAGCTTTTCAACATAAATCTACTGACCCTAGGGGAGCCAATAAAACAGTAAAGTACTGGCAAACTTGTTTGAAGTTATATGAGATAGGGAATTTTAATTGATGCTCCTTTGGGAACACTTTCTTTCACCACATCTACATTAATAAATCTTAGCTGACCACAGATGATAACCAATGTCTTTGGATTGAAATCCAGGGTTATTTTTACAGCAAGTAAAGGAATGGAAATGGGCTTTTTGCATGGTGAATGAAGGAGCTAGTGTTTTGCTAAAGGCAGGAAAGTGGGTCTTCTTCGGAACAGGATGCATGCGGCGATGGATGCTCTTATTGTAGTGGATGAATTGGATGTGTTTGAGTAGATCTCTTTAGTCAAGCTCGTCACTAACTGTAGGACTTTATGCGAGGCTTTACCTTGTCCTGTTAAGCATGTGACCTTCTTCCCTCTCTTTTTGGGTTTGTAAACAAGGGTCTATGCAGGGTTTACTTAATTATGCTATGAACAATGGGGTGTAATTTGGCAGGAAAAAATTTACAGAAAATGAATTAACCGAAAAACAAACAAAAAAGAGATGGGATATGAAATACCTGAGATTTGGATGAAGAAGACATCAAGGAGTCTTTATTCTCTCAAATAAATTGATAGAAAATCGTTTCTTTCCAAAGTGAAACGAAGAGCCACGCTTCACATAATCCAGGTTGACTTACAATAAGAGGGAGCTTACTCGAGGTAGATAAGGGAACATAGTGGATCACTTTTCCTGTTAGGGTAGCACAGACTACTCCCCCTAAGCTTCTTTACAAAAAAATTGGTGTGGTACTCACATCTGAATAATAATAATAAATAAATTTTAAAGTGGCCTTGGTGGGTCCCACATCAACCGCACCCAATTTTGTGGTAAGGAAGCATCAAAGGATGTGATCTAAACTCAGGAAAGTTAAGCTAGGAGCTCAAAGTGAATCAATATGAAACACGTTATTAAACATCACCCTTCATGGAAGGGATTGGAATTTATAAGACAAAAAATGATGATTCTTAACGTAATATACTGACAAGTTTATTGTAGTGCAAGTTTAGGTGTGGGTGTCTTTGAAAATTTTCCATAGAAAATATAAAACATAGATACATTTGAAGAGGGCTCAAAATCTTACTCAACCCAAAGATGACTACAGACAAACATACAATTAAACATAATAAAAGAACAAAATTGCAAAAGCAAATATAAGAAATTTCATTGTGGAAATGGATTCACATTCCTTTATGGTGTTTGGTTTTCCTTGATCATTTGCTCTGGTTGGACACCACAAGCCTAGAAATGAACTTAGAACATCTATTTTTCCTCCACAGTAACTCTCGTTCAACAACCAATCCAATTATAACACCGAGCAATATCCCCGCCAACGCAAACCTCCAATCGAGTAAACATGTTTCATCATCATCATCACCATCTCCTTTTTTGGAAAATTGATGTGGGAGGTAAAACTCCGCACTTCTCTCCGTCAAAGGAAAACCACATAATCCTGCATTTCCCTCGTAGGAAGCATTTGAAAAAGTGTTGAATTGGCTCCCTTGTGGAATAATTCCTGTTAAGTCATTGTAAGATAGATTCAAGACTGCAAGGAACGTCAAACTTGCTAATTGCACCGGGATTTCTCCAAAGAGTATGTTTCTTGAAAGATCAAGTGACTCAAGTCCCCTTAGTTTTCCCATCGAAGATGGAATATGACCTGTTAGGCTATTTTCAGACAAGTTGAGCACTTTCAATGCTTTTAAATTTCCCAATGCATCGGGAATCTTTCCTACAAAGAAGTTGTTGGATAGATCAATGGTGGTGAAGGTGGTTAAAATTTTTTGCATTTCCAAGTATATTCCCTTCTCAATAATTACAATTGTGTCTTGATAGTATGCGAAGTATTTTGACTATTGTAGTACAAGTCAGATGTATCCTCGTCAAACATCATAGCTTTCCAATGGGAAATGTATTGCAATGGTAAATCTCCACTAAAATTATTAAAAGAGAGATCAACAACATGTAGGCTTGGGAAGGGACGAGAATGAGGTTGGATGGGTTGAGCAATCGGACCAAGCAAATCTGTTAGGACCTCAAAACAAGAACCCGTAACTCAACAAGATTTTCCAACCAATGAGGAAAGGTACCATTCAACCGGTTGTTTGAAATATCCAATAAGGTGAGTAACTTGCGGTTGCCTAGTGATCTTGGAATTCCTCCTTGAAAATTGTTTTTGTTGAGTTTGAGGGTATGCAGATTGCACTCAACTTTGAATAAATCAGGAATGGGTCCTTGTAATTTGTTTTCTTCCAAATTTAGCACCCCTATATTGCCTTTGCCGAGGCAAGTTGGAATGCCACTGTTCAATTTGTTCTTGGACAAATCCAAGATATCAAAATTTCTCACTTTGCAGATTGATAAAGGGATTTTTCCAGTTAATTTGTTGTTTGAAATTGAAAAGAGATAGGCGGTTTTAGAGAGAAGGGAAGTGAGACTCCCTAAGATATGGGAAACAACCTCAGGATCATACTCATCAAATGTTTGGGAAGAGCATGGTGTAGATAATTGACATTCTTGTATCATGTTTGAGTGAAGATCAAGTACTTCTAACATGTTGAAGGAGTGATTAG